>NC_139953.1:12085265-12295265 GCF_963454915.1 Gymnoscopelus microlampas
CTCTTCAAAGTTGGTATGCTGACTTTATACATTGTCAGATACTTGAAGGTGTCCTTATATTATCATCACTTTACCTAAATCCAGCTCAAGTGGAGTTACAAGGTTTTTGACCATTCATTTATTCCGTCTGACTTCGTCATTCTAATCAATGATAAAACAACTATCTCCACAAATTGGAGTTAGATGGTTTGAACGACAGTTTGAGGATCCAATGGAGTTAGGAGGTTTAGTCAGAAACCTTTTTCTTTTTGTAGTGTAGCTGTCTCACCAGACAACTTGACACCAGTAGGAATGCGGAGGCACTATTTGTAGATCGGGCTTTTGAGTGAGTTATACCTTTTAATAAGCAGCACTGAAAGAGGTTTGACGTCAGAGAACGTCAACGGTAGCTGAATGGCGCTGTGTGTGTGTGTGTGTGTGTGTGTGTGTGTGTGTGTGTGTGTGTGTGTGTGTGTGTGTGTGTGTGTGTGTGTGTGTGTGTGTGTGTGTGTGTGTGTGTGTGTGTGTGTGTGTGTGTGTGTGTGTGTCTGTGTGTGTTTGAGCAACAGCTGGGTCAAAGGTTAAGAGGGGTTGATGGGGTGGGTCAGTGCAGGCCGTGTGGTGAGCGGCACTCAGCAAACACAGCCAGCTGTCACAGTCACACACACACACACACACACACACACACACACACACACACACACACACACACACACACACACACACACACACACACACACACACACACACACACACACACACACACACACACACACACACACACACACACACACACACTGTGAGCTTGTAGATAGGCAATTTTCTAACAGCCAAAGTGCAAAGTAGGGTTAAAGTGATTAAGCTGATTTTGATGCTGCATTAACACGTTTTGCTGGGGACCCCCTGGAACCCCCTCAAGGACCTCTGAGAACCACTGATATAGAGAAGAGGGGGGGGGGGGGGCGTGAGAGAGGGAAGAAAAAAAGAGAGGGAGGGACGGAGAGAGGGCTGCAGAGTGATGGAAAGAGGGAGGGAGGGAGGGAGGTCTTCTTTGGTTTACTCACGCTGTCGTGATACTTTACTCATGTTTTCACACCGGAGTATTCTCAGACATGTTTCCACTGTCTATCATCCCCACCTGCTGCAGATTAGTCAGGCTGACGTTTTGTTTTTCACAATAGTTCAGTTTGATTAGACGAGGTCGAGACCGCGATAAAAAACGAGACCAGACCAAAACTACAACAGATTAGACTCCCATAATCCTCCTGTTTGCTAAACACGCAGCAACGCAGAGTAATTCAGTTGGTGTCATCTTTGTCGTTATCATCTGTGCCATCATGTCATGTAGTCCCAAATGAATGCAACAGTTAATCGGACTAATCAATTTAATCGATTTCGAAAAAAATAATCAATTTTGGGGGAACATTTCAAATTCAAAAATAGCTAAAATAACCGATCTACGAGCTCACAACACGGAACATCATGATGTATTGTGAGCTTGTAGATCAGTTACTTTTATTTGTGCACCACCATTGTACAACTAAGTATAAAATAGGGTTTAATAAACTAATCGTTATTCAGACTAATTACAATTATTTTGCGTCAATTTGCATAAACTTATAATAATATAATCATATATATTGTAAAAACAATATGTAGTAGTTGCAGCTCTAGTTCCTACATAAAATTGAAGCATGTCCTGGCAGAGTTCAAATTATGATTTTGTTCACTATAGTTGTTTTTTTACTTCCAAGGTTAGTTCATTTGCTTTATTGTTAGTTCAGCAGGTATCAGAAAAGGGAACAAACATAAATGCCACTGTACGGATAATAAGACCCAATTTATACTTCATCACATGATCGTGTGACTCGCCAAAAATAACAGATTTCTACCAAGTGAGACAGTCGTACGTCAAAGCATGAATTATTCATAAGTATGCTTGCGGCGGTCTTCAGCTGCTTCTGGTTTGAGCTCACCGTCGATAGTTCAAAGTTGCAGCATCATCAAACAATCCTTTTTCTTAAATGGAACCGTTGAAGTTTCTTAATTTATCTAGGCCATGTTTGCTGTGCACAGATGCTCTTTTTCATCAAGGCCTAATTACAAACAAACACACACACACACACACACACACACACACACACACACACACACGTACACAAACACCTATATTTACAGCGGGCCCATAAACTCACAGCCTTCTACTGTTGGCCAATGAGCAGCTCCACCAAAGTACTTTGGGGGTTAAGTTAAGTACCTAAAAAAATCACTTTGATGGTAGTGGTGGTTGAGGTGGAGTGTGACTGAGTGTGTTGCATTCACTTGCCCTACTTTGATTTTACCTGTCTGATCAAGGGATTCAAACTGGTAACCCTGCTTAAACAAGCTTGCTTGTCTAACCTTTTAGACCATACAGTAGCCACCTCATGCTTCACCTACTGGAGTTGGGCTTAACTGCTTAAAACCCCTTAAACCGTGTAAACTTAGTTGACCGGGGTCCCTCACGGATCTATCCTCGGCCCACCCCTTTTTTCTATCTCCTCCAAATCTCTTCGAAAATAGCAGACGCATTGTGAGCTTGTAGATCTTTGAGGAATGTTGGATCTAGAATATAGGAATGCTATATTTTTTTGTTTGAAGTTTTTGTTAAATAGTTGAAGCTCCATATAGTCCAGGGGCCAAGCCAGATTTTGGTACCACCTAAGGTGGCCGTACATTTTTGGTATTTTTGTATTCTTACATGTCTCTAGTTTATATTTTGGTATGATACATCTTCCAATTCAGTAGCTTAATGACAGTAATCACTCTAAACTGGCTAATGTATCCGGTAGGAGACACAAAGTAGAATCTTTGTGTCTCCTACCGGAAATACACCCGGGCATCAAATTATTGCGCCAAAAAACAAAATATATCCATGTATTCAAGGCTTCATGGGGTGTGCAATTGATAGAAAATAAATCATTTTTTGGGTGAACTCCTCGTTTACGTTTCCCAGGGGGACTCTCTACCCATTCAGCTATGACCACACTAGACCAAAGGAGGGTCAACTTTTACAAGCTTATGGAAAGCAGTCTTTTTGCAAACACCAAACATCTGAGAAGTTATCAATTGCACACCCCATGAAGCCTTGAATACATGGATATATTTTGTTTTTTTGTCGCAATAATTTGATGGCCGGGTGTATTTCCGGTAGGAGACACAAATATTCTACTTTGTGTCTCCTACCGTATACATTAGCCGGTAGGTAGTGATAACTGCCATTAAGCTACTGAATTGGAAGATGTATCATACCAAAATATAAACTAGAGACATGTAGGAATACAAAAATACAAAAACTTTACGGTCACCTCAGGTGGTACCAATTTGTGAAAATATCAGTGTTGGCCCCTGGACTAATATTACGATGGTGATCACAGAGGTATATCCCCATCTCTCCAGCTCTTTAGACAGAACATACATTTTCAGGTGGGTTACAAATGTCATCCAATCAGGAAACCCCGTTCCAGTTTTAGTTGCTCTTTTATTTGTTTCATCACTTCCAGTTTCACTTGTTTATGCAGTAACTTGTGAGTTCTCTCTCCTGATAGGATAAAATTGGTATCCTCCTGACATGAACATTTATTTTCCGTTTACTTAGGTTACCCCTGTTATTGAACAAACACACGATAGCAATGATTGCTACAGGAATATATAATTATTTAACACTTATTTTCACAAGGAAAGTTTTCAATACAGGTGGAACCATTTGAAAAAAACAAAAAAAACACATAACCTGATGCCTTTATCGGAGCCAGGTTGTAGTCAATCACCTTTCAATTTAGTCACCTTGACAAGTTTACTTTAAATTCACAATAACAAACAGTAATAGGATTCATCATGTTATGCATTCACTTCTCCACCTCCCATCATCTTTATTTTCCTTTATGTCCACTAGAACCTTCTTTATGTTCAAGAATACACCTCTCACTCTTTAGTCCCAATTCTTTTCAACAATGATCTCTCACCTTCTCACCTTTGGATGATCTCCCCATGGTCCATGACCATAGTGGACATCTACCGATCTTTAGACTTGATCACTTTCCAGTTATTCCTAGATTTAATTAGGGTATATTATTGGGGTCTTCCCATGTCCTCTTTTTGGATAATCTCTCCGGAGTTGTGTTATACATTCCATAAAATGCCCAGGTATTTGCTTGGCGTGTGTCACAGACCATTACGCATACGCATTTAATGCTCATTCAATATAGTGAGCCTGTAGATCGGACATTTTCACCGAATGTTTGCCCCCATGTAGTTGGCGTTGTGTAAAAGTCACCGCACCGCTAAAAATGACACTTTTGCAGTTATAATAGGATTATAGAATACTCATGCAGCTCAGGTAGGCTGCAGCATTGGTTCCAGGGGGTCCCCAGCAAAATGTGTTAATATAGCATCACAATAATTTTAACCTTTTATTCTTGGGATATTCAAAAATAGCAGATATACAAGCTCATAGCACGGCACCGAGTGCCGTGCTGTGAGATTGTAGATCTGCTATTTTTGAAGAATATTGAAAATTTGGTTTGAATAAACCTTTGAATATATATATTTTTAAAGCGAACATTTGTAACTCAAATCTTTGCTTCTGGGGGTCCCTGGAACAACATATTTTGAGATAGGGGTCCGCGGCCAAATTCATATCATTTTGGGGGTCCTTGACATGAAAAGGTTTGAGAACCGCTGGGCTAAAGTTAGAGGCCTGAAATGTCCATCCATAATCAATCGACTGTGGCTTTTTGCTGTTCAGTTCTGAGCCAATTGGGCCTCTGCTGAACACCTCCCCACGCAGGCTACTCTTTATAAGAGCTCTCCGTTCATTCAGGCCAACATGTTGCTCTGCTCAGACCAGTCTGAACTGCCCTTTTCACTAGGAACACAGCCGCTGCCGGCATCAAACGATATTTTTAATCAAGTGGTCAAAAGCAATTGCACAAACATTCTAAAGTAGCTTAGGTCAACAGTGTTCCAGGGCCTGTTCTGTTGGCTGGAATGCAGCGCCGCGCTGCGAACAGGCCCCTCTTTGTATCGCAGTGCAGCGGCCTCACGCCACACCGCACCGCTCTGGAATCCTGTTTGTTTTTCTTTTGAATTTCTCAACCTGGTGCACCCCGCGCGTGCGTGTGTGCGTGCGCGTATGCGTGTGCGTGTCAATGGTGGAAAAAGTACTCCATTTTTTTACTTAAATAAAAGTATCAATATTGTTTCAAGTAAAAGTCCAGGAATTCCAAATTTACTTGAGTAAAAGTACAAAAGTATTGGTATCAAAATGTACTTAAAGTACCAAAAGTAGAAAGTAGGCCTACTCATTATGCAGAATGTCCCGTTTCACAAGTTTTCAAGTTTTTCAAATGTATAAAAATCTTGAAAATAGCAGATCGGCTATGGCTATTTTCAAATGGCCAAAATGTATAGAGGGCTGAAGTGGATGATGTATGTTTTGTAATAATAATCAAAATCTACAAAGTAACTACTTAAGTACAGTACTTGAGTAAATGTACTTAGTTACTTTACACCACTGGGTGTGTGTGTGTGTGTGTGTGTGTGTGTGTGTGTGTGTGTGTGTGTGTGTGTGTGTGTGTGTGTGTGTGTGTGTGTGTGTGTGTGTGTGTGTGTGTGTGTGTGTGTGTGTGTGTGTGTGTGTGTGTGTGTGTGTGTGTGTATATATTTATATTACTATACTTGAGAGGGCCAAATGTCCCTACAAGTATAGTACATTTTGAGAGACGGACATTGTCAGGACCATTTTCCAGGTCGTCAAAAGAGAAATGGTTGTTTCATTGTTAAAAAGGTTTTGGGGAGTTAGGCTTACAATTAGGAAAATATTCAGTTGGTGTGCATTAGGCATTTAGAGGTTTTGGTTTAGGGGTTGGGGTTGAAGTTAGGCCTGATTTATAGTTAGGTGCCGTGCATTGAAAATAGCAGATCTACAAGCTCACAATGCTCTTTCGGCTATAGTTTCGGCTTTAGTGTCGGGGTGAAAAATGGCACAAATTGTAAAAATGGCACAAATTGTAAAAATGGCGCTCATAAAATCAGTGTCCTAAAATGTTGACGTCCTCACAAGTATAGTGATAAAAGTGTGTGTGTGTGTGTGTGTGTGTGTGTGTGTGTGTGTGTGTGTGTGTGTGTGTGTGTGTGTGTGTGTGTGTGTGTGTGTGTGTGTGTGTGTGTGTGTGTGTGTGTGTGTGTGTGTGTGTGTGTGTGTGTGTGTGTGTGTGTGTGTGTGTGTGTGTGTGTGTGTGTGTGTGTGTGCGTGCGTGCAGGGTGTATTTCAAGCCAGTATAGCCTAACTGCGTACTAAGCGTGCATCTGTGCATTTTATCAATGCAGACACAGTATGGCTCATTGTACATACGTGTGCATACGTGCATGTGCACGCTTTAAGCGAGTGTTCATGTGTTTTTATGTGAAACATACAGGAGACAGTAACTTGCATTTACACAATGACAAAAAAGAAATCTGAAAATGATCAGAAAAATGAAAAATAATTATTTTGAATAAATAAGCAGTTTGTTCAGTTCACAAGGTAGTTAGTACTTAAATGTTCAATCAAGAGGATTCCAATTTAAAACATGCAGATGTTTTGTAATCTAAGCCAATGTTTCTCAACGTAGGGTCCGGGGACACACCAGGGTCCAATAGGCTCTATGCGCAGCAGCTGGAAAGAAACTGGGCCTCTTCCTTACTTCCTTTGTAGGTGTTACCAATGATACTAAATGAATGCTCTGTTCCATTCTGGTCAAACAGAGTCAGGGTGCTGATATTGCATGTTGGCTCACTGGAAACACTCTGCTACACCAGTGGGTCTCACAGTGTGGTCCAGGTACCCTTATGGTTCCTTGAGGGGGTTCCAAATGGCCCCTTTAGGGTTTGTAACTCTGAGAGTGTACAAATGGAACCAAATGGACCTATAAGGGTCCATATTTGTACACTCTCAGAGTTATAGGGGTCCTTGAAATTAAAAGGTTTGAGAACCACGGTGCTACACTAAATGGAACAGAGCCTTAATTAGTATCATTAGTAAGACCTTTGAAGGAAGTAAGGAAGAGGCCCAATTTATTTCCAATATGGCTGCTGTGCATAGAGCCTATTGGACCCTTGCTGGTCTGTTACTCTGAGGCTGTCAAATAGAAATGGACCCGTAATAAACACTGACAATGTTCCAGTGTGAGGTCCTTGAGATGAAGAAATGGGGATCAAATGGCGGTCCGTGGCCTAATGCATAGGCCACTGGAGGTCCTTAGAATAGAAAAGTTTGAAAATCACTCATCTAAGCTAATGGTCTTCAAAGTGGAGTCAGGGGACCCCGAGTGGTCCATCCAGGGGAGCCCCCAACCAAATGAGGAGTGGGTTAATTTCACTATATTTAAACTGACTTGAAGTTATGACGGTACAATGCATTCCAACATGTTTCAATATCTTTTATTTCACTATTATTCACTGTTAATCTATCTACAATAAGACAACTTAATTCAAAACACCTCTAGTCATATCAGGTTCTCTGGGACAGAACGGGCACACAAAGCCTAATGAAAGTCAATTTGGGTGTATGTGACACAGGGTGGGGCGGGGGACCTGGATCTAAGCTAATAAGAGCTTTTCCCTTGCAATGTTATGCATGTCACCAGTTCAAATGGCCGGCGATCCTGATGGCCATGCAGGGATTAGTGAGGCTTTGCAGCAGATGTTAGATTAAAAAACAAAGGAGAAACATGAACTTTTCATTCATTCGCGCTTATGGTCAAACCCCTCATTTCTGGTCAATCCCCTTACCTCACCAGTAATCTGCTGTGATCCAGCATACTGTTGCAGACACTCTTACCCCACCCCCACCCCCCTCTCTCTCTCTCTCCTTTTCATTTCTACTCCCTGATGGCTGACAGAACCGGAGGAATTCATTATTCAGGAAGCAGTTTCACAGAGCACAGACTGTGGGCCAAACAGAACTGGGACATTCTCTTCCCATGTCCTCCTGGGCTGTAAACCACAATTGTTCAGGTCATTATAAACCTGTAATGGGTAATCTGCTCATTGTTTTTGTTTGCTTATGTAAGAGAGTAGCCCTGCCTTTGACTGAGCGGTAGACGTTTCCCATGCAGAAGACCACGGGTTTGAATCCAGATGGTTACTTTATTGTGGCTTTGTCCCGGGACAAGGTGGGATTGGGGGGGGGGAGTGGTGGATTAACCCTGCCTGAAGCCCAGAAGACCAATATCTCCCTTGGTTGGTGGGGGATCCCCTTTGGCATGTTTGAATCCAGGTGGTTGACATGGAACAAAGGTCAATAGTCAGATGCCTGATTTATAGTTGGTTGTGTGCGGGTGTCGCATACCGAAAGTAGCAAATCTACAAGCTCACAACGTGTCACAGCTTGTAGATCTGTTGGTGCGCGACACCCACGCGCAACTAAGTACAAATCAAGCGAGACTCAAGCAGTTGAAAACACGAAGCCCTGGTCACCAGTGGTGTAAAGTAACTAAGTACATGTACTCAAGTACTGTACTTAAGTACAATTTTGAGGTATTTTTACTTTACTGAAGTATTTCCAAATTTCAGCACTTTTACTTCTACTCCACTACATCTCAGAGGCAAATATTGTACTTTTACTCCACTGCAATTATTTGAACACTTTAGTTACTAGCGATGCGACGCGTTGTGAGCTCTTAGATCTGCTATTTTCAAACGTTTTAGTACTTTTACCTTTGGTACTTTAAGTACATTTTGATACAAATACTTTTGTACTTTTACTCAAGTACATTTTTAATTCCGGACTTTTACTTGTAACAGAGTATTTCTATATTGCAGTATTGATACTTTTACTTAAGTAAAATAGTACTGTAAAATAGTACTGTTTCCACCACTGCTGGTCACACATAACTGGGTCAGCCACCAGGATGTGACCGAATTATAATGGTTTCCAGTGATGAAACAGGGAATGATGCTTGCTGTTTTCTGTCCATATGAACCATAACCATCACCACCAGACAGGTTCAACTGGGGTTAAACGCACAGTCCAGGACATTATCTTTGTTTCTGTTTTCACATAGATTATATCCCAACCCTGACCAGCCCTGTCTCTATCACAGATACTGTCTTTTTTCTTTCCTGTTTGGGACCAGTTGAAGGGCAACCAACCAGCCTGTGTTGGTGTATTTGGTATGTAAATATCGTGTATTTGCCATTCTCCATCAAGCTGGGTTCCTCTCTGTCTTCTCCTCTGGTGCCTGGTAACGGGGAAACAAAAGTTTCTAAATAAAATACAGCAATCCCAGAAACCTGGCTCTGTTCTCTTGACCTGCACTACATGTGCAGGTCAAAACCACCCACGTAAAACAAAATGGAACATCATAACCTCCCAGTACTGCATGATTATAACCGTGTTCATCAGGCACCCTTGCGCTTGATGATGATGATGTCTGACGCACAGACCCCTCCAGGCCCGTTTTAACACTTCAATTAACGTGCCAGAATGTATTGTACTAGTGCAGTGCAGTACCTGTTGTCAGAGTACTTGGAGGCCAGTCTATGATGTCAGTCATCTATGACATCGGATCTCAGACTTTTTCATGTCAAGGACCCCAAAAATATGGATTTGGCCACGGACCCCCATCTGAAAATATTTTGTGCCAGGGACCCCCATACAATATTTGTGGGGTTAAAATGGTTCAAATATATTCCACAGATTTATTGAAAATAGCCGATAGCCGATATATATAGGTAGTATATAGGATTAAAATGGGTAAACAAACTTTGATGCTATATTGACACATTTTGCTGGGGACCCCCCTCGAACCCCCTCAAGGACCCCACTTTATGAATCACTGATCTATGAACTCAGTACTACGATGCAGTCATCTCCATATTTGGGCATATCGATAGACACACACACAGACAGACAGTCAGACAGACGCATGAAGAAATCCCTGAAATGTATAGATCGATGTCACAGCAATAGAAATACCTTGCAACCATGCGTCGCCTTGCCAACGTTTCAGATTATTCTGATTATGTCTCAGCCCCGTATAACTGGTCCATTTCCAGTAACCTGAGGAAATGCCATTTCTGGGCAGGCCCTCTAAATACCACATACAGGCAGCCCCTCCTAACACTGCAGGCTAGGCTGCGTCGGTCGAAACAGCCCCTCTGAAATACTTTGCAGGGCGGTGTGTGCTAAATGTTCTGCACCTGCATAAACACGCCGAGCCAGGAGAGCTGCCTGCCTGCCTGCCACCCTGCCAGACACACTAAACCACATGGTCCAGAAGACAGCAGAAAAACATACCTGGGAACGGTTACCGTCACAAACCCACTCTAAAGTATAGGCTAACGTTAGTTAAGACAGTCAGGATAAAAAGAGAAACGACTAGAGAAGTGCACTCCTCTGCTCTGAGCGCAGGTCTTCGCCAGGCAGGGTTGCCTTGCCTGCCCAGGTCCCACAGACTTCGGAAAGGCAGTCATAGCCAATTGGAACGGAATCTGAAAAATCTGACTGATACATCTTGATCACATGACTCCAGAGATATGTGTAACAAGTTTGGACAAAATTTGTATGAGCAAAAAGTGTGTTTTGAAGAAAATGCTAAATGGCGGAAAATCTTGTTAGGCAGAAATGGGCATGGCCTATACTGGGAGTTGCGTCATGAGACAAGGAATCGAGGGGAAAAATAGTTTGACTGTACATCCTACGGTTCAAGAGTTATAGGCCAAAACGTGAAGGGCCACCATGAGGCCGATTTGAAAAATGTGGGTCAAAGGTTATTCCTTGGCCTAAGAGTGTGCATGCAAAAGTTCACACTGATCGGTCCACCGGTGCCGGAGAATGGGACCAGCTGCTCACAGACACACTGACAGACGGACACACTGACACACTGACGGACGGACAGGGGCGAAAATATCTCCGGTCTTCGGCCATCCGGCCTGGCGGAGGCGATAAAGAAAATTGTCACTTGTCTGTAGTGAATGTGCAAGGTCAAGGTCACACTGTGGTGTTACGACAGAGAGTCAATAGTCTGGACCAAAACAAGCAGGTTGGTCCAGGAAGGGGTACAATAGATGATAGTGTGCTTGCCATTACACTGTAAAATCCTCATATCAGTGGTAATTGAAGTCAGATAGTGTAGAAATGGAGCCATTTGTAAATCCGGAAACAGCCTTTTTTTGTAGTATAGAGGTTCTTATATACTTCTTTATAAATAGCAGCAACACAGTAAGTACCTTGTTGATCCCAATCTTAACCACTTAAGCCCTATATACTTCGTCGTATGATGAATAGCGTAAATAGCCAAACCATAAGCTCAAAAGTCCTCGCATCATGACTCGTTGTTGGCTTGTAGATCTGCTATTTTTATTTTATGTTTGACATACTTTTCATAATTTTTGCAGAGAGAGAGAGAGAGAGAGAGAGAGAGAGAGAGAGAGAGAGAGAGAGAGAGAGAGAGAGAGAGAGAGAGAGAGAGAGAGAGAGAGAGAGAGAGAGAGAGAGAGAGAGAGAGAGAGAGAGAGAGAGTGAGAGTGGAAATTAAAAAAAGTTTGAGAACCACTACATTGGAGGGCACTTGAGGAGATATCAAGTCGAGTGGCATCTGAAAGGGTTAAAGGATAAATGTGCTGAGGCAGGGGACAGGTCTCTGAGACAGACTGTACATGCTGGCTCCATGCAGGGCCTGGCTCCATGCAGGGCCCCCACCCCCACCACCGGTATATAGGACAAGGCTGCGTATTCACACGGCGTCATGCGACACCTTCCGGTTATATAACTGTCACACTGTGCTTTTTAACTGAGAAGTAGGTGAGACCATACCGAGGGGCCCATGTCCATATGTGCCCTCCCTCAGACTTTGTCACAGCCCAGAGGGCCCCCTGCTTTTATATGTGCCGCACTCCTCCTCCTCAGCCTTCGGATGACATTTTAACCACATGAACCCTATAGTGTCCCTATTCATTGGGCGGACGAATGGTAGATCTACAAGCTCACAACGCTGCGTAATGCCGCGCGTTGTGAGCTTGCAGGACGGCTATTTTTGGTGAAGAGTTTTGGTTCAATAAAGTATATAGGGTATAAGTGGTTAAAACCTGCCCTGCCATGCGATTACTCTACTGTAGGTGTGGTCGTTATGCTCAAATCTATGAAGGTCATCAGAGAAGGCCCTTTATTTGCTGCAATCCAGTGATGGTGGATAAAAATGGTGAAAACTGTGTTGGCTCGGCCATCCAAAGCCTGATTTGGAGGTCTGGATTGCCTTTAAATGTTGTCCATGCACCCTGAATGTTGGCTATACATTTCAGTTTTGTTCTGCTTAAGCTCAAGGCAGTGTTTAAAGAGGCCCTGCGTTGTGACTCTTTAAGAGGCTCCATGTTAGGCCTATACTGTGTGCAGTATTAGGCCACTAATGTTGATTTTCCCATACGGTTGTGTTTTGTCCATGGTTTGAGTCTGTTGTTTTGGTCATAGTTTAAAGTCATACTGCGTAATATTCATTTTGGCAACAACCAACTGCGATTCCCAGAATTCAGTTCGAAAAACAAAACCACGGAAGTACCATTGGTTGATTGATTGATTGAAAACTTTATTAGTCAGAAATGTAAACAGTATGTGGTACAGTCAGACATTGAGGCTAAAAGGCAAACAGAAAAAAGTCCTGGGGACTTGTTTCCATGAAAAAAGAATGCTGTCCTGAAGATATTTTGGAAAGCAACAACAGCATTTTCAGAAACGGCATGTATTATCCCATACCATATAATACCTAAATAAATATGTTACCGTTACATTTCCCGTGCCTGCTTCATTTTGGCGTGAGTGTCAGGGGCAGACACTCGCTACTAAAAACATTTACTCGTATGTGGAATGATTATTGTGAAAAATCTACCAGTGAAAAATGTATCAATCAAAAATGAACAGCTACACAGTGTGACTTAAAGCTCGTTATGTTTTGGTGGTAGTTCACGTCCGTCCAGCGAGGCAGAGGGCATGGATATTGGTTGGTGTCCACCCTGAGAGTAGGAGGAACGTGTGAAAAAAAACATCTTGTCTGCCGTCGGTTTCGCAGCTAACTGAGCGATGGTTCCTTCCTGCGTCATCACTTCCTCCTCACCCCGCTGAGGAATCCATCTCCTGGAGGATTCCACCATGATTCCACCATCCACTGGACTCGCATGGGAATGTTCCATGTTATTGTGAACGGCATTGTGGGAACATATTTTCCACCGGGGCAAGGTATTCTACAAGCTCAAGCTGTGGTCAGCTTCAGCTACTGGCACGGTTTAAACAAAATGTATTTTGTCCAGAGGGGATGGAAAGAGCACACTTGGACTTCATGTTGTTTGTTGTTGTAGGATTTTACGGCGGGAACGAGGAACGATTTACTGGAGTTCTTTGCTGGATTATGGTGTACAGATCCACATATCATTTTTACTGCGTGGTACTGGAGGGGCCGAGCCGTCTAGGTGAAGGTCTACATGTCTGTCTGTGTGTCTGCGCGTGAGTCCGGGTCTAACCACGCAAACCACTGCACTGATAATTTTCTTGTGGAAGTAACTCTCTGAATATGTTTTATGCTTTGAAATATTTAACTTTTTAGAGACTTTAATTTCATACTGGAAGTCAATGGAGGTCAGATTGGGCTGGAACTTTGCTTAGTACTGCCGTCATATAGGCTTACCACATGAGTCATGACTTCAAAGATCCACATGACAGCCACCCCGTTATTAGATCCTGTCTTGTTTTTCCTGAATTTGGATTAGCAAGAGCTCACACATAAAAGTAGTAGCGATTCTGCTACCATCATCAACAAATGGGAAGACCAATAACGATAATCATCTTCATCGTCTTCATTACAAGCTCATACCAGACTTAGTACCAACCCTTCCTTCTGACAACTGACAGATATACAATTACAACCTTCCAGTTAACAGACAGACAGACAGACAGGGGGGTTTCACAACATTATGAGAGACAGACAGACAGACAAGGGGGTCTCACTAACATTATGAGACAGACAGATAGACAGACAGGGTACCACTTGTCATTCTACATATAAATGGCAGTAAGCTATAGTATGACCTTCCCCCTTTCTGACAGATGGTAAAGAGGCCGTACTTCGAGACAGACAGACAGACAGGGAGGGGTCCTACTAGCCACTACTGCAAAACTGCATATCTGGAAACAATTAAAGCAGACGGGAACCCTGGCCAGAACCTTTCCACAAGGCACAGCACTATTCTATCAACCATTTATAAAGAGCAGTTTACTATACTAATGGTCATTTATACAGTAACAGTTCCCTATACTAACCACCAATTATAAAGTCATTCATCACTATTCTAGTTTTGGTTTATGAAGGAGCGGCACACTCAGTGTTTCCGCTACGTATACATACACGGTGAGATCATGACACGCCAATATACTGTATAATGTTCTGGCGGCGTCCGCAGAGGCCCAGGATCGAGTCTTGGCAGTGGTGCCAACTGGCTTTACCGGGAGCTCCAATGCAGTGGTTCCCAAGTTTGGGTCTGCCCCCCCCCTTTGGAGTTGTTAAAGAACACAATTATATTTTTTTTGTTGCAAAAAGTTGTTGCATCAAGTGATAACTTGATTTCATCTGCTTTTAACCATTTTCGCTTTGAAGTATACTGTAGTACTGTATAATGCGCGTGTGTGCGTGCACGTATTGTGGGTCTCAACTTTTGTCAGGTGTAAGACAAAGGGGCTCCAAGCAAAAAAGCTCGGGAACCACCGCTCCAATGAACAATGAAACATTTGCGGGTGCGAAGCAGGCAGGGAGGGAGGTGTGTCCATGTCACTCATTAGCATGGTTGGTCAGGTTGGTCAGGGCGCCTGTTCAGTGGGGTAGGGGGGGGGTGGGACGATAGCGTTGACCACCCTGTGTCATGTTTCGTACTGTCAGGTAAAAAGAAGCAGCTGGCGACTCCATGTGTATCAGAGGAGGCATATGGTTGTCTACTCTCTCCCCAGGCCAACAGTGGGGGCTGGCAGCGAACGGGACCGCAGTACACAGGGGGAATTGGCAATGACTACATTCGAGGGAAAATGGAAAATATTGAAAAGGCTTGATAGGAAAACGAAGGGCAGTATTCTGACAACCATGACGGTAACAGTGCACTCTTCTGAGCCAATTGTTCTCCCATTTGCTCCCATTAGTGATCTGTGGTGTCCAGCGGTTGATCCGTTAATGACCTGACCCATTCTTTTCTGCTGAAATCACACAGATAGGGATGTCATTGTCAGCAGATCAGAGAGTGAACAGTCAACAGCTACTCATTAAGGAAGCTCAGCAGTCATCAGCCGGTCAGTAGGATGCTCTGTGAGAGAACGTACTGTAGTTAGGTCTTCTGCTGACAGCTCTGAACAGCCAGTCACAGGTTGTATGTAATCGCTCAGTCAGGTCCTTAGAGGAGGGGATTCTGTAGCTGGCAGTTAGCCACAAAAAAAAAAAACGTTCAAAAAACTACACGGTCAGTAGGTAACGTTTAAGGAAAAACTGCCGCTGGCCTCTAAGAACGCAGCATGTGAGTCGAGTGCTGTTGCTGACAGCAGCAATCAGTCAGCAAGCTCTGAGAAACATCACTTCTGTTGCTGACAGTCAGTAAATAAACATTCCAGAAAGCAGTCAGTAAATGTCACTGTCAATTCTAGATCTGAAGCAACCCCATGAGCAGGAAAAGGGCGTTTGAATTTAAATCCTAGCTGCTTAAAAAGTGTAATGCAAGTGCAAAAACAGTCCGTGTTTATTTGATGTTTAGGCGTGTTAAGGTGACGTCCGACCGGGACAGCTACATATCATGGCTTGGAACACCTGTTTGGGAAACCGAAAAACCACAAAGCGAAATGTCAAGTTTTTTCCCCCTTTTTTTCTTCTGATTGAAGTAACATTTACCTTGGCAGTGAATGAGACGGAGGGGGCAGCATGTGATTAAAGCCCATGTTTTTATTCAAGGCTTTTACAGGAAACTAATTAGCTGAGGAATGCAGCCGTGTGCCAAGCTAACAGGAGAAACTGACATTCCTGCCGGTCTGACAGCTGAAATATGTATATTTACAGTACATTCATGTTTTCTTCTTTGTGAGCCACAGTGCTGGATCCAATTCACTTTCAGTTCAAATAAATTAAGTACATTTTCTTTAAAATTCAAACATCGAAAAACCTTGGAGAAGGTTTCCATATCCAACCTATTAGGACATAATTGAAGGTTAATACTTGCAGTGTTAACTTAAGTAAATTAAATGGAGATTCTGTTTACATTCTGCACTGTAAATGTATTGATTCCAGCTTTTAAGTCCTGGAACACTATAAACTGAGTTGAAAACAGGTGCCCCCTCTGTGCTTAAAGTATGTTTGGCATCACAAGGTGTCCTTACAGTAAACTGGATGAGTAATGAACTAGTCATGCAATAGTCTGCAATAAAGTCTGGATGTGCACTGGAGCAAGGGGAACAAAAATGTCTCAATAATAACCTAGATTTGAACCCTTTGTGGAGCAAATATGATTTTTACTGTGTGACTCCTATAGGGCCAAGCTGTGTAGGAGAGGGTCTGTGATTGAGTCTGTGAGTCTGCGAGTGTGCCCGGGGCTAATCTTGCAAAGCGCTGGTTTGCAGCGGCAAAGTTCTTGTGCATGCTGCCAGTTGCTCAAGGTAACTCCATGCATTTTCCTTTTCACATATTGTGTATTATTTTTTTATATTTAACTTTAATATTACTATACGGGGCCACGCAAATTGGGAACGATAAAGTGGAGAATACACGCCCCACCCTTTACTCCAGTTAATTAATGTAGTCGTACCCGTTGTATCCACACATATCACATTTTACTTTGTTTCCTTCACCACAGCTCTCGTACATTCTGTTCTATTGCACACGCTGCCACTTATGTAGGCAACGCTGCAAAAAAACGTGGTGAATTATTAGATATTATATAAAATACATAGATAGAATAATGGAAGTCAATTAGTCAAAGGTGGTCGGATCAGGTTGAAACCTTGCTCACATTATGGAGTCATACGTCACAGAGACGTCATGATGACTGACCTCATGGACGGGCCACATGAACTCTGAGATCCACGTTTAAGCCACGCCATTATTAGACCCCGTCTTGTTTTCTTACATGCAGTCGTTTTCATCTGTATTTCAGTCCATCTCCAGTTTTGTTTTCTCCACCTGAAATCACAACGTGGAATAGATACTGAATAGACCTCCCAGCTTCAACTGTAGCAACAGTGTGTGGGGCGCTTCACCTACTGTTAATACCAAGCCAAGGACCATGCAGCCTTTGTCCATATATGTCTTACACTGTGGGAGGTTTTTATTTCACTAACATTCATGTTCATTGTTTTTACTTCTACAAGCACTCGTTACACATACTGTAAGTCTCTCTGGCCATCCGTTAAATGCCTACTACAGTAGTACTTGTAATTGTAACAGCGTGTGTGGCGGATGGAGCCTGACTTGCGGTATATTTACTTAGCCATCTCTTGAAGAAGACAACGTGTTTTGGTGTGTTACCGACTTACCGAGCTCTATGTAGGCTAGCTCTGTGTGCAGTCTGTGACCTTATGTTTAGAGTACACAATGTGATCTAGCATCTGGTGGCCTAAATATTAATAAGTCAGTCAGGTTAGTTTTTAATGCAGGAAGACATTATTTATATGATGCTGAGAACTGGGTCAAACATTTGGTCCGATGTTGGCTTGCCACATGGCTTTTGCCTATTTTCACCTGGCCATGTGCTACGAAATGTGGTCGACAAACGGCAGGTCTAGTTGGGAACTCTTTTGATTTGTCTTCCGCTAAGGTTTTGTTTTAACCACTTACAACTTGGCATCCATATCTTGAGCATGTGATCATAGGCTAACATTTTTAAAAAATTGCAAAAAAGTGAAAATAGCCGATCTACATGCTCACAGCACTAGGCGATGCGGCGTGTTGTGAGCTTGTAGATTCGCTATTATAGTGCGAGGCCGTCGTAGTTATAAAATAGGGCTTAATAGTGGTTCATACAGTATACTGTATTTCAGCGCACCGTCAACGTGTGAGGCGCAGAGGATCTATGTTTAGAGCACAGGGTTCACCAGGGCCACAGGCTGCAGTGCACAGACACCAACACATCACGCAGAACCATCCTGCATGCAGCCCATATGGAAGTGTGTTTAGGAAACACACCAGCTCCTCCTCAGACACTCTCACTTCCACATCATCCATGTGTGTGGCAGTAAATCTACAGCAGAGATGAGTTCCTCGTGTTTGTTGAAAGAGTCACGACCCCCTAACTCTTGTCAGAATCTCCAGTCTAAACACATCCCACAATGCGAGCTTTAAACAGACAGTTTCCATTCCCTCCGCCCTTGACAATTGGCCTGCCCCACACCACCCCACCCCTCCGATATAACTGTACAAAAGCCCCTTGCGGGTTCAATCTATTAATAGTTTTTCGCCTCTGTCTTTTTATGGGCAGTTGCTGTCCATCTCTCTTCCGGGTACCAGGGTGGTCTGGGAGGGAATGCCATCGTCCTTGTCATTGCCAATTATCAAATACATCTCACTGTAAAGTTTAGGAGGAAATCGTGGGATCTGGAAACCAGACCGTCAATTCACACCCATTTATTTACTAAATATTCCCCATTCATTGTGCAGGTCCTCAAAATGCAAATGGCCAGTCTAAACATTTGCCAAAATATGGCTTTAAATAGACTGAACAGTTGCCATCCTGTGTTCCCTTGGTCATTTATATCCACCCACTGACCCACTATCAAATCTCTGCAAATCATATCCCTCTCAATCCATCATTCCTCCCCTCTATACCCAGTAGGCTTTAAATAGTCTCCATCCCTCTGTTCTTCTGAGCAATCGATATCCCCATCATTATCCTCCATTGTTAAATCTCACCCAGTCGTCCACTTGACCTCAATCCATGGCTATCTTTGACTCCATGGTCTATTTATGAGCAGACCCTCCTGGCAGGCTCCCATACAGACAGGGAAACGATGGTACTCACAGCCTGCCTTTGCACCATGAACCGTGTTTTGCATTATTTAGTGGTAGTGTTGTTGTTGGTGATACATACATTGAAAGGTAAGGTAAGGGATTTTCTTTGGTTAAAATAAGTATGAAATAGCCATATTCTGATAGTATGCATTGCTATAGAGTGTTTGTTCAGTAACAGGAGTCTCCATGTCTCTTCAGCTCTTTGAAAAACAGAAAATGCATTTTCACACTAAGAAATGAGCAGACAAAATTGGAACTGGAACACTTTAAAAACAATGAAGCTGATAAATGGGTACTCTCTCCTGATTGGCTGAAATGTTGTCATCACCTACCTGAACATTTATTTTCTGTTTATCAAAGAGCTGGAGAGGGAGACTCCTGTTACTGAACAAACAATGATTACTATCAGAATATAGTGCTTTAACCTTTTAACCAAAAAATATCACTTACCCTATACCTTTAAAGTTGTTTTATTCTTGTAATTCACTATGGATAAGGCTGTGATATACCTCATACAGTATCTATGCACTTTTGCCCATGGACTACTGGGATGTACTGTACACTAGTAGGCTTTCATAGTTGGAGGCCTGCTTAGGCTAACTGCTGTAAATGTTAAATTACTGTCAACAGATTTGTATATTCCTCATACTCACTGTCTGTCTGTCTGTCTGTCTGTCTGTCTGTCTGACTGACTGACTGTACATAGGTATCCATATTCCCACTAGCTGTGTAGCTGGGTAGCTGTACAAAATCAGCCTCACATTATATCCACTAATAATAGTTTGTACCTATACTATCCATTTATGGGATAGATGCCCATATATATACTTATGCCTATATTTATAGTTATATCTATTTAACTGTATCCAACAAGTGCAGATGGCCATCCTGTATCATCCTGTATCATGCCTACTGTGGTGCTGTTACAACACCTGAATTTCCCTATGGCATCAATAGAGGTCTGTCTGTCTGTCTGTCTGTCTGTCTGTCTGCCTGTCTGCCTGTCTGTCTGTCTGTCTGTCTGTCTGTCTGTCTTAATAAACTTAATTAACTACCTAATAAAACTGTATGTCTGTTGTCAGTCACCAAGTTGTCTCCAAACCCTTTCAACCTGACCGTCTCTCAGCCTTGGGAGTTCAAAGAAGCAGAAATATGCAGCCAGGGAACTCATTTGGAGATGTTGGTCTCATGTTCAGTTTACACTGTGGTACATGGCTGGTTGGTTTGAAGGCTAAAGCCAAGGAACATTCCTCAAATAGACTGCCAACTGCCACTAATGGAATTTGCTCTAAATGAGAAGTTGGATGCAGATAACAGGACCGAGGCTACAAATATGGATCCAATTTGGTAACAACTTGTGAAAACATTCACAAGCTGGGTGCAGATACAGTAACAGAACCACTCCAAGCAGTAATGCTACATATTTCTTTACGGCATAGGTGAACTCTGCTTCTGATTGGATGACATGGGAGGGTGTCTATTATTTCCATATAACTGGACACCTCCAGGAACTTTCTCGATCACCATTCCAAAGAAATGTCCTAGGCGAGGCTTGAGAATTCCTTTTCAACCATACATTTGTATAATGAGATATAATGGCTCAAATAAATGGGTTTTCAAGTATCCTTCAGAGGGGCCAAAGCTAAGGAGCAAGGATAATGAAAAGTGCCATCTGTTTTATAGCTGGTCTGAGTGCTGCCGTTATAGAAACACTCTGAGGATTACTGTAATGTTCTGAAGTCCTTGTGACTGACTTGCTCGTCAGTGAGGTTTTTAATGTACCCATTCACAGTTAATCGCTTTTGAAAGCTGTTACAGTATGTGCAGCATGTGGAAAATCAACTCGAGTCGAGAGAGAAATCCAGACTTCAAAAACTCTCCGCTCACAAGGCCTAACATGAGTAGAGTATGGCACTAAAGCCTAATTTCGTCTGTCAGGTAGAAACCTCAATGTTACTTTTCTAAAACATCAAAATAGTAGATCGACAAGCTCAAAACCGTGTTTCGAGCCTGCAGATCTACTATTTTTGATACTTTTGTGTGACGCTGTACAGGTAGTATGATCAAGTAGGGAATTCATTTACAACAAAAAAACACAAAAAGTTATAATATGGAGATACGCAGTTTCTGCCCAACAGCAACGATTTTGCATCGCTCAATGATAGAAGAAGTAATTTTCCACACCTACGGAGACGGACAGGTGTGACCGAAACGTTGTATCCCTATCAATACATTTTTGTAAGTGAAGACAGTGTGTGGGACTCCCCTTTTTCTGCATCGCTCAATGATAAAACAAGCCATGATAAAACATAGTCGCGACATGTTTTTGACATCCAGTCACAGTCGTGCGACAAAGTATCGGCGTTAACATTGCTAACACCGGCTTAACCACCTAAACCCAGTAGGCTATACTTCATTGACCAGGGTCCCCCAGGGGTCTATACTTGGTCCCCTCTTTTTTCCCCTCTACACCAAATCTCTTTGCCGACAAGAGATTGTTATGATATGCCCAGAATAGGGATGCTGTTAAGGGTTTGATTCCTACTGGAGCCAATCCAACCAAAAAATACATTCACACAATGTCCTAAAAGGTGTTTTGGATGGAACGGTATTCGGTCCGCAAACTGTCACATATTTTGTAAATGCCATGATGGAAAACACACAAACGAATAAACAAGAAAGCACACAGGATATTTTTGGTACAGTATATATTAAGCACACCTGGCTGTAACAAAAACAGTCAACGTGAAATCAGAGTCAACACTGGGTCATGTGTAGAGAACTGACGTGACCTCATAATAGGGAATGAATTATGACTAATGGTGTTTTCCAAGTTTATTTGTGAAGTTTGTGTTCCTGTTTTCATGCGTGGACGTGCGCGGAAAAAGGTATGAGCACGACTTATGCAGCTTTGCTGAATAAGGACAGTGTGTAAGCAACATGGAAACATAAGGTACGAGACACAGGACCCTTCTGTGACATCATGGTCAAGCGTGACATCATCAGCCATGGACTAATGGAAGTTTCTACGGCCAGGCATTTAAGATAACTGGTAAATTTCCAAACCCCCATGAGAGAAGGATGAATGTAGACAGGACAGTGTTGTCACCGAAGCCCAAGACGAGGGCACTGAGAATTTTCTCCGATCACGTAACCGACCTGCCAGTTCAGCTTCTTTTCACAATACACGGGTTGGCTCCACTTTTTTCATGGTTCTGAAACTGATGTCATAATTATGAGACCTGCACAGGTAATAAGGCCTGTAAACATGCCAAACTGTGGCAATTCAGATTTCTACAGTGTGACGCCTAACAGGCGAACTGTCTAGAACAGCATTTGACCGTATGTATGTATGTACAGTATGTATGTATGTCCCCAAACAATGTTGTGTGTGTCTGTGGCTAATCTCGCAAACCACTAAAACCACCACATTTCTTCTGCACGCTGCCAGCAGGCCAAGGACTCGGTCCCCAAAATAATTTAAAATCCGTCAACAACAGCTATGTCTTTTTTTATGAATTTATATAATCTAAATTAAATAAAGGTTAGCTAAAACAAAATTAAGATCTCAGACCCAGCCGAGTGGCAAAACGTTTGTTTGAAATCGTCACTATAATAGCAGTTTATAAAAAGCTATATTTACAATACAACTTGTGCCAGAAAGTACAGGGTTGACCGTATAGCATCACCATAGAATCACCATATAGCCACCCCTGATCTCAACCTAGAGTTCAACAATTATCTATCTGGGTCTATACTTATAGTAGGTCTGCCACACACGGAGTAGGACTGTATGTTCCTTCTAAAGCCACTACACCAACCCCATGTAGACATCCAGCTCTGCAATGGTGAGCCACAAACCATAGAGAACACAGGACACCATGCATCCAGCCAGGGGCCGGCTGACACACAGGATAACCTAACTCTAACCCCAATAAGTCAGTTAACCAGCCATCATAAAAACTTCCAGGAAGGATTGATCTTAACCCAGACCCCAAAGGCCTGCCTGACCCCCTCACCGAACATTCTCCACTTCACTGAACATTCTAACGTACGATCGCTCAGTTGAGCAGCCAGACAGTTACTCAGTCAACAGATGGACCAACCAACCGATTGAACCACCAATTACCTTCAATCATCCATCCAACCATCCATCTGATGTAACCTACAGCAGTGTTTATCAACCCTGGCAAAGGGCCCAATTTTGGGCCGTGAGTACTGCTGAGGTGTGCCGCGCCGTTTGAAGAAAGTGTGAACCCAGCCCCTCGAGAACAATAGCGGTGATCATACGTCAATCGATACGGCCATCATCCGTTTCACACACAGCCACGCCCGAGTCCATTCAGTGTAGCGACCATCACCCATAGGAATGCAAATATGTTGTCCTACCTGGTACTGTATAAAAAGGGCACAGGGTACATGCTTTGGCACTCAGTATTATTACTACAAGATGATGAGAGCTCCACCAGCAAAGAAGAGATGCACCCAGGGCCAGAAGACGCTAAATTCTAGGTGTGCCCTGGGATATTTTGGCTATGCCAGGTGTGCCTTGGCACCAAAAAGGTTGATAAACACTGACCTACAGTATACCTGACGTGTTCGGTCACTAGCGACTTTAACCCCGGTGTCTCTGTTTTGCGCATGTCATTAGGATAGGCAGAAGATTTTGAAACCTTCAAAAAATGTATTTTTAAACTTTTTTTGAAAACAGGACTTAAATGTGGTGCCCTGGTGGCTCACCTGGTAGAGCTCATACCTTGCACAGCCAGCCTTTCCTGTCTCTCTTCTGCCATTTCCTTTCTCTTCTGTCACTGTCAAATAAAGGCTTGAAAATGCCCCGAAAATAGCACAAAAAAGCAAACAAATTACAAAGGAAATGGGGCTTAAGCAGTTAACATTACCCTGTTCCACATACAGTTGTTTACAACAGCTTGTTCAGATTAGCTCACTTAATCTCACTCCAATGACCCGTTTAGTTTTCTTCCAAGAGTAGGTCAAACATTCATAAAACCTTAATCCTGTGCACCAATGTTTGTTAAACTACCACAGCACTCACTTTGTGATTAGATAATGTTTAACACAGGCTAGGGGCACCTCAGGCCTGCGTTTTATAACCCATATTGTACACTGTGCGCACCAACGAGATGACACTGCAGCGCAGCAATTGTAAACGATTCAAATATGCTGATGACAGGGCTTTAGTGGGTTGTTTTTAGTTTTTTCAAGAATGATGCATTGCCCAGGTTTCCAAGCTATAGAACACTGGTGTGAATCCAGCTTCCTGCTAATCAATGCTGGAGAAATGAAGGAGCTCATTTTAACCACTTATACCCCAGCATCAGTATTGTGGGGAAAGCTTTCCCACAATAACAGAATACTGAAAATACACTAGTAAAGAGCCCTGAGGGACTCTGCTCAACCATATGGGCTTTAAGTGGTTAAACCATGCAGACCCACTTCCATTATTTGTGATCATGCTGAAGCGGTACAGGGATTTTTTTTACAGTCAACAGTCCACATGCTTGTTCTTTCTGATATAAATACATAACAAATCAAACAAGACATCAGACGAAATACAGAATGGAAATAATTGTTTTAAGTATCTAGGAACATAGGCCTACATGGAAGACAAATCGAGTTTCACTGACAAAGTTGTAACTGTAAGAAAACCGGACTGTTTTTAATTAGGAAATTAAAGGGGTTTGGGGGACAATCTTAATATTTTGAAAAAAGTGTGCGTCAGTCTGATAAGGGAGTGTCCTTGTGTTTAATATCTCTGTCTGGTAGCGACATTTGATATCATCAAACAAAAACAAGCTGGCCAGGACCGATAAAACAACCCAGGAAAGATTGCAAACCCGGCAAACAAACGTCATTGAATGACCTTTAACAGCACAGCTGTACGTAGTGAAAGATTGATTGATTGTTGTTGTTGTTGGGGCGTTTGTCACGTACATTGTGCGCATGCCTGAAATTCCTCCGCTGCATTTACTCGTCCCAAAGTGTCAGGAGCGGTGGCTGCCAGTAACACGCCGCCCGCCCGGGAGCAGTTAGGGGTTAAGTGTCTTTCTCGTCCATCATTGGTGACACTATAACCACCACCCCCTCCATACACAGCAAAGTCCTCTGTGTTCATGTAATCATTTAAGCCCCATACGTTGTTGAGTGGAGTCCCTCAGGGCTCTATACTAGTGTCTTTTCTGTTTTATGTCTTTGCTCGACAAGTTCACAACGCGCTGTGACTCATTGTGAGCTTGTCGATCTGCTTTTTTCCGTGATGGTTTACAACTGAGAGTATACACAGATAGAGAGTGTGAGAGTTAAGAGAGTTAAAACTGAGGACTTTAGTGTACTGCGTTTGAGTTGCTCCCTTCAGGGTGATGTTCAAGAAACGATCAGAAAGATCTATAAGGGATCTCTCTCTCTGTCTAGGGCATTAAATCTCATAAACATACTGCATTCATGTGCCCTCTTCTGCGTTGAAAGTATGCTGTGCACTGTGTGTATGTTGTATTCATTGTACAATCATTGTGATGTGATGAGATATGCTGTAGTGACGTAATGTGATGTTTTTAGCAACATGAGCCCTATGCATTCCTATTCTATCCCTGTCCCTATTTCTTAATAGGCGAACATTCTGCGAAAATTGGCAAACATTTGGCAACAAATATGAGTGAGCTTGTAGTTCGGATATTTTCAGTGAAGAGATTTGGTTGTAGAGGAGAAAAAGGAGGGTTCCAAGACTAGACTCCTGAGGGACCCCGATCAATGAAGTGTATGCAAGTGGTTATCATGATTAAACCAAAGGTGATTGTCTATTCTAATATTTATTAGTGCATACCATCATTTAAATATGTATACAATTATGAGAAATTATTAAATAAATTGTTAATTACAAAATGCAGACAGGAATGGCCTAACAGTTGTTGAAACCATGTAAAAAAGAAAAACATTGCCAGTTCAGTAACATACTTTGACCTATAAGCCCCTGAAACATGCCTGATAACACCAAAATCCAGATAAAATTGCTTCCTAAGCTAGAATTCTTGTATTTGTGCTGTGTGATCAGTCTACATTTCCACAATGAGCTGTTTCCTGCTGATATCGTGCAGCAAGTCCTGCCAAGGAGGCTGTATTGACAGACAAAACTCACACTCACACACACACACGTACGCATGTGTGTGCGCACACACACACTCTCGCTGTCACTGTACTGACAGATTAGAGTAACTCAACAACGTGTACACTGTACACACACACACACACACACACACACACACACACACACACATACACATGCATGCACGCACATGCACACCCACACCCACACTCTCTCTCACTGTACTGACAAAGTACCTCAACAACACATACGCACACTCACTCGCTCTCCCCCTCTCTTCCCCTCTCTCTCTCTCTCTCTCTCTCTCTCACACACACACACACACACACACACACACACACACACACACACACACACACACACACACACACACACACACACACACACACACACACACACACACACACACACACACACACACACACACACACACACACACACACACACACACACACACACACACACGCTCCCTCTCACTCAGGGTAGTGTGTTTCTTTTTCTCTTTTTTTCTGGCGGGGGGGACTTCCTACTGTATTTCAGACAGCAGACATAGAACATGTCCATATTAGGGGAAAGAGAAGACATCCTAATATGGGCGCGCTTCCTCTGTAGTAACAGTCTGCTGGCTTCTCTTTCGCATTCCATTTCCTTCAGCTCCACGTTTCTCTGGGAGTTTTTCATTTCTGATCCGCTGGCGGGAGAAAGAGCAGGGGCAGCCTTTCATAAGAGTCTGGCCCTGTGTGTGTGTGTGTGTGTGTGTGTGTGTGTGTGTGTGTGTGTGTGTGTGTGTGTGTGTGTGTGTGTGTGTGTGTGTGTGTGTGTGTGTGTGTGTGTGTGTGTGTGTGTGTGTGTGTGTGTGTGTGTGTGTGTGTGAGGGAGCGCAAGTGTGATCCTTTTTCAAAAAATACACAAACCTCCGTCTAGCCTCTTTCCTGCAATCCCCCCAGACTGGGGTTTGATGTAGTAAAATAAGCCTGACCAGGGACAGGGCACACCTGGCCTTTCAAGTTCATCACAGACTAAACCTCATTAGGTGAGAAGCCCGGGGAACATGTAGCCTTTTGTTCCTGTGCTAATATCGGCTCTGCATATGGGCCAGGAAGCACTTTTTAAGGGGTATGTACAGTATTTCACTTTAACCACTTGAACCTCAGCATCCATATTCAGGGGGCGGGGGGATGGAGACATTAGCCAAAAATAGCAGATCTACAAGCTGGTAGATCAGGCGATATTTCGTCCAATTTACCAATTTACTAAAAAAACGGTATAAAACTGTGTTGCAGATTAAACAAATAAACAACACCTGGCCATCACACAAAGATTTGACGGACCCCCTGTGGTTACCCTGGGGACCCCCTAGGGGTCCTGGACCCCCTGTTGAAGACCCCCAGTCGAGAGAGTTTAAGTGGTTAAAGGGTACAGTATTTCCCTTCAAAACACTTCTGGGGTCTACTCAGGATTTTGTGCACAGATTACTTTTTTTCCACTTTAAATGTCTAAGAAAATGAAGAAAACATTTTAATCACACAAAAGTTTTATTATTGTATTTTTTTAATCAATAGAAAAATTACGGTCACCTCATGCATTAGGACAATATCAGTCACCAGAACCAGGGAGGAGGGACGTGTGTTTTCATTGAGTCAAACGTGGTTAAAGGGATAGTTCACCCCAACAAAAAAAATCGATTAGTCACCCCATGGAGACTTGAATTCATGAATACTTATTTGTTTTTGTCACATTCCTAAGCCAATAATTTGATGACCAGCGGACCGGTAGGCAGCGGTTCCGGTTGGAGAAACAAAGGAGACTTTGTGTCTCCTACCAGAACCGCTGCCGGTCATGAAATTATTGGCTTAGGAATGCAACAAAAACAAAAATATATCCATGAATTCAAGTCTCCATGGGGTGACTAATCGATAGAAAAAAAGTCATTTTGGGGGTGAACTATTCCTTTAATGTGGAGCCTGGGCTTATATTGGAGTGGGGCATGTCTGAACAATTCAATATCACATTATCTAAATAATGAATCAAGCAACTTAAAAACTGTCTGCGGTGCACACAAATGTCTGAGTAGACGTGAAAATGAACCCAGAAAGTGTTTTAAAGTGAAACACCCCTTGATGAAATGAAAAGTCAGTTGTTTCTGTTGGACCCAAGATGTAGGCGTCTCCTTTCAGAGAACCTTGTATCTGAAAATAGGGTAAGGAATGGCAACCCTGTATTCTAACCACTGTGAACCCTAGAACAGGGACTATACTGTGGGGGGGGGCGGGGGGTGAACATTCGGCGAACTAACTGATCTACAAGCTCAAGTCACAACACATCACGTTGTGAGCTTATAGATCTGTTATTTTTTGTGAAGATATTTAGTGTAGAGCAAAAACAGGAGGGGGCTCATATTGAGCCCTGGAGGATTCCGGCAACCAAGAATAAGAAGGGGTTTGTAAATTGTAAATGGTCAGCCAACATGTCATGATCACTCAAATCCATTTGACAAAACATGCATCTTTTATTTACTTACTTACTTACTTACTTACTTACTTAACAGGGACAATACACATCAATCAACATTTCAGTTTTCAATGTAATCAATCATCAATGTAAACGTGCCAGAGTTAGCTAAGAGCTTTCTTGGCTTATAAATGGCAAGAAATGTATTCGTTTTTAAAACTAAATACACACATTTCAGATTAAATATTGTACAGTACAGGAAGAAAGCCGGTCAAAGGATTGTTTTCAATTATGACATTTTGGTTTCAGTCATAATATTGAGGAATACGAGTCAGCCTGATAAAGAGAATCCTTGTGTTTAATATCTTAATGTCTGGTAGAGACATTTGATATTAACAAACAAAAACAAGCTGTCCAAAACAGCAGGAAAGATAGCAGGCCATTGGATGACCTTTACAGGATTTTTAAAGATCTTGGAGTCAGTTTCTATTAACTTAATTAAATATATTTAAAATTCAATAAAAAATAATTATTAAAGTACATCATTTGTAGATAATACAATTCCTTGTTGATATAAGGGCATGGTACATAATTCATTTGACTGGTATTTGTGATTCCACCACGTCATTCATCAATAAGGTGGTAACATATCGTTGCTGTCGGGCAGAAACCTCTTATCTCCATATTCTATCCATATTTCCATATTTTCTAAATTAATACCCTACTTGATCATACTACAGTGTCACACCAAAGCATCAAAAGTAGCAGATCTACAAGCTCGAAATGTGGTGCGAAGCGACGAGTTTTGAGCTTGTAGATCTACTACTTTTGCAGTTTTTGAATTTGAATCCTGAAAAAGTTACTGTGTTGGACATGTGAGGTTTCCACCCGACAGAGACGATATGTCATAAGGAATGACTGGCTGTAATATTCATAGCTACAGGTTATCTTTTTAGTTCAGCCACTGATGTCATTGCATAGGAATGCGTCTGTGTGCAGAACCGCAGTACAGTAGCCAGTTGAACTTAAAGGTGACCGGATGAATTTCATGTGTTGTCTGGCTCCTGGCCAAGAATGCTTTCTTAAAACGCAACGCAGTTATTTACTGTTAAAGAAAAAAACAAAACAGGGATAGAATTTTGAGTCTGTTAGCTCTTGAGGAATATCAATATGCCCCCCACCACATCAAGGAAACCATTACACCTGTTCATTTCCATGCGTTAATTTATCCATTTGCAACTAGTGTAACCACATTTTTGTTACATTTAGTACACCGTCTGAGTTAGAATGAACTCACTGTAACAACTGTGTGTTGTTATGCGAAAAGAATCTTTCTTGAATTAATATTTATAGATCCCGGCTGTCTGTTTGTGAAGTCAGTGATCTGGAATTCCCAGTGTGGGGTCCCATTACCAGACTCAACCTCCCCTTCCAGATGAAAGCCTCTGTGAGCTAGAGAGAGAGAGAGAGTGTTGTTTGGCCACGCAGCGAAGCACAGCCTTCAGACGGCAGGAATGTGGGATGTCTGGAGCTGAGGGCAGGAAGCGAGGAAAGAATGCCAACTATGTTCATGTTTGTCTAGGGCCGACTCTCCATTCAGCCCCCAAGTGACGTACCACCTCATCCAGGGAGTATAAAGGGGGCTCAGCTCTCAGTCAGAATTCAGTACACCTCCTCTACTGAAGCTAAACTCTAGCTTTAACCAAGAAACAAAGAAAGAAAAGAAGGAAAGACTACGACTAGAGCTACGGAGAAAAGCACTACGAAGACGAATTGACAACGAGATCAGCTTGATCAGAAACTAAACTAAACTCCGCAAGGCTCGAGGCTCAAACTCTTGAGACTAAAGGAAGACTTTCCAAATCCTACAAAGACTTTTGGAAGAAATCTGAAGACTCTTTTTTTAATTCTTAAAAAAAGGAAAAGAAAATGTCTGCTGGAATGAACAAAGTGATTTTGCTGCCTTTCCTGTGCATCATGCTCTCCTACATGGTAAGCCCCAAAGAATATACTCTCTTTTTTGGTCTAAGTCAGACAAACATGGGCAGTGAAAAGGAATACCAGAAATGTAATTTTGTTGTCGGAAGAACAGAAGTCACTGCATGGGGGACACTGTAAATGCATTTTATTGTGTGTTCTGCATTAATGCAGGGCTTTAACTTAGCACGTGTCTGTGCTTTTAATGCTGAGCTGCTCAAGTGTGCATGTGTGCATCATGTGCGTGTGTGTGTGTGTGTGTGTGTGTGTGTGTGTGTGTTTGTGTATAACTACTGTACACCTATGACACAACCCACAAACATTCCATCTAACTCCAGTGTGTCTCTTCTCCATCCAGGCCTTGGCTCAGGACTGCAGTGGCCAGTGTGTGTGTCCAGCCTCTCCTCCGCAGTGTCCCCTGGGGGTCAGCCTGGTGTTGGACAGCTGTGGCTGCTGCAGGGTGTGTGCCAAGCAGATGGGAGAGCTCTGCACTGAGAGGGACATCTGTGACCCGCACAGAGGCCTCTACTGCGACTTCGGCTCCCCCATCAACAGGCGGATTGGAGTTTGCACAGGTGAGTTACACTCGATAACGACCATTTTGCTCGAGCACACATGCATGGTAAATTAACTCGGAGAATGTACAAACGTACCCAAACAGACTAGCAAGGCATTTGGTTACACTTGTACATTCTCTTGAGTTACAAATGGATACATCACTGAGGAGTTAACTGTGTGCCTGCTGAACGGTTTACTCAAGGCATTACATTGCATGTTTGTTCACTGCACTGTATATGGACCGAATCCTGACTTCATCCCCCTTTTCCTCCACAGCTAAAGATGGCGCCACGTGCGTTTTCGGAGGCATGGTGTACAAGAGTGGCGAGAGCTTCCAGAGCAGCTGCAAGTACCAGTGTACCTGCATGGACGGAGCCGTGGGCTGTGTGCCATTGTGCTCCATGGACGTCAGGCTGCCCAGCCCCGACTGCCCCATGCCGAGACGAGTCAAAGTCCCCGGGAAATGCTGCGAGGAGTGGGTGTGCGACTCCCCGTACCAACACAGCTTCATGGGCTCTGCCTTGGCTGGTGAGTCTTCTTAGCTTATATACAGTTGTTGTTGTTTTTTTATGTATTATGTCATGGTGAATGTGAAAAGGTGAATTTGCTAATTCACTGATGAATTAGCTCATTTCCCACCCCACTGGGGAATTGACAAATTCCTGAGTGTTTTTTCACATTCACCGTAATAGACACTAATCTTGAGTATCAGTATACATGTCTTGTGTCTTACGATAACGATTACTATTACTATCATCATTATCAGTACATTATTAGCATAGCAGTACCGTTTCTAATCGCCTCGTTTCTCCTCCCTTGTGTGTTTGTAGCTTACAGAGAAGAAGAGACCTATGGCCCAGACCCGTCCATGATGAGAGAGAACTGTCTGGTTCAGACTACTGAGTGGAGCGCCTGCTCCAAGTCCTGTGGGCTGGGCATCTCCACCAGGGTGACCAACGACAACCGCGACTGCCGCCTGGAGAAGCAGAGCCGCCTCTGTATGGTCCGACCCTGTGAATCGCACCTGGAGCAGAGCATCAGGGTGAGTCGACGTGCTTAACGCTGATCACACGCCAGTGGTTTCTCAAAGAGGGTTTCCACTGGAACCACTGGTTTACACCAGTCACACTCCAGATTGCATTATCAACCACATTAACCTTATTCTGGGCAGGTAATAATAGATGACAATAGGCAAACAGTAGGCAAACATTAAGCGAAAATAGCCAATCCACAAGTTCACAATGCATCGCAACGCAAACGTTGTGAGCTTCTATTCGACTTAAAACAAAGTATATAGCGTTTTAGGTGGTTAAGCAAAGATACCACTGATCCAATGTTGAATAACGACAACACTATACGCTCACAAATCCTAAACCACCTATCCTCTATACATGAACCACAGACGAGCGCTGTTGCTTATGTTTGTTTTTTCCTTCTCGCTCGTTTCCCAACAGAAAGGAAAGAAGTGCATTCGCACCCCCCGCCTGTCCAAGCCCATGAAGTTCGAGATCTCCGGCTGCACCACCACCAAGTCCTACAGGCCCAAGTTCTGCGGCGTGTGCCTGGACGGCCGCTGCTGCACCCCTCACAGGACCACCACCCTGCCCATGGAGTTCAAGTGCCCCGACGGGCAGGTGATGAAGAAGCACATGATGTTCATCAAGTCCTGCGCCTGCCACCACAACTGCCCCGGCGAGAACGACATCTTCGAGTCCATGTACTACAAGAAGATGATGGGAGATATGGCGTGAGCGTCCCGCGAAAAACGAGGCGCCTCCCGACCCTCCGTCCACGAGAGCAATTGACTTGAATCAGAACAGAACTCCATCTCATTTTGCAGCTCAGTAATGACTTTATTTTGTTTTTTTGTTTTCTCATTGTACATGTTCCAGAAGTCCAGACACTTGTCTATGTGTCGGTGTGTTTGCATGGCTGGTTTCGACCGGCCCCTTGTTATAGAGTCCAGACAAAGGGCTGCCTGGCAGCTCCAAGAGAATCCTGCACTATAACTTCTATTTTATTTTTTTGGGACAAACCTGCTGTTGGGTTGTCTACTCCCATGCCCCCCCCCCATCCTTTTAACCACTTAAACCCTATATACTTAGGTCCCCCAGGGCTCAATACTAGATCTTCTAGTACTTCCCTCCACACCAAATCTCTCATGTTTTCCCCAGAACAGAGACGCTAGGGTTCAAGTGGTTAATGTCCTGTTGTTTGTGTGTCCATGTCCCTGTTAAACCCGTCCATTCTCCTTTATTTTATTTTAAATACCTTATCTTAACTCTGTTTTCATGACCCTGACCTCCTCTCTAAATGAGGGAGCTGACTAATGCCAGATTTATACTATAGTTGTACACTGGTGTTGCATGCCGTAAATAGCAGATCTACAAGCTCACAACGCGTCACGAAGGTGACGCTTTGTGAGCTTGTAGATCTGCTATTGACTGAGCACGACACTGGCACGCAACTAAGTATAACTGAGGCTTAATCCACCCCTACCCTCCACCCCCCGCCCCCCAAAAAATACCAGACCTGCACACTGTAAGCAGCTGCAGAGGGAATGTGGCGGTCCACAGCCAGGCCAGTGTTCCCCTGTTCAAACAGGTCTGAATGTGTCCTGTGTATGCGTGTGTGTGCGTGTGTGCGTGTGTGCGTGCGTGTGTGCGTGTGTGTGTGTGTGTGTGTGTGTGTGTGTGTGTGTGTGTGTGTGTGTGTGTCTTTATTAGCACAGGCCTGAATGTTGGCCTTGTCCTCCATGTCTATGTTGTTTTCTCCATTCGCAGTGTGAAAAGAAGGTCAGGGTTTCCGCCCAGGGAGAAGTGTGAGAGGGTGGTGTGTGTGTGTGTGTGTGTGTGTGTGTGTGTGTGTGTGTGTGTGTGTGTGTGTGTGTGTGTGTGTGTGTGTGTGTGTGTGTGTGTGTGTGTGTGTGTGTGTGTGTGTGTGTGTGTGTGCAGGATACACCTGATATTTTTTTGACCGAAAATAGCCCATCTACAAGCTCACAACGCTGGTAGATCGGCCCTTTTTCAGCGTGCGACTTGAGTATACAGAGACATGCTTCGAGGCTTCGCCACGGCACTGAGAGTAGGAAGAAAAACAGATTTTAAAAAATGTAACTGATGTTGACTTTTATTCAGGTCAGAAAGAGGAAGACAGACGAGAAAAAAAAGACTGGAAGAATTTTAATTTCATTCCTTTTTCTATTGTTGATGTTGTAAATGTTTGTGTATATTTGTACAGCTTTTAAGTTAATTTAAAAAGCCAAAATTGTGTTATTTCGTTCTCTGCTTCGAAATGTATCGATAGTGTATTTTTTGTTGACAGTATTTTTTAATATTTTATTGAGAAGTGTGACCAAAATGTTACATGTTTTTTTGTAGCTGAAAATTAAATGTTATATATTTTTTATACAAATCAACTGGTGTTCTTGGTTGTCCTTTCCTTTACACAGATATGTGCATACATACACTCAGTAGCCACTTTATTAGGTACACTTACCCTCATTAGCTAGGTGTTTTCACCTGCCTGGTAGTTTTTGGTCTATTACACCATTACATTTATTGCGACTTCACAGCAAACCATCTAGAACAAATTCTAACCCATTTCCAGAAGGGCTGGCAGCTGGCACCACCATGTCAGGCACCAACAATCATAACATGTTCAAAGTCACTTTAGATCAGCAATCTAGACCATTCTAATGTTTAGTGGAACAGTAACTGAACCTTTTCACACAGTCTGCTTGAGCAAGTGATGGAGTGCTTTATTTGCAAATCCAAGCAATTTCTTTGGGGATTGCTCTGCCTTTATTTGATAGTACAGTGGAGATATACTGGTAACGGGCAAAGAGTTGGTCCACCGGGCCCAGGAATCGAACCCCGGGCATGCTGCGGCAGGGCCTACATGTGGTACGTGCCTTAACCACTCGACCATCAGCACCCTCAATCCTAGCAATAGTTGACCATACATTTTTGACCATGTTCAAATGTAACTGGACACGTTAGCAGGACTGTTGGAGGGTAACCGCCTTCCATTCCGACATCTCGCCACTCCGACTAGTGGCTTCCGCGTGCGGTTAAGGTTAGGGTTAGGGTTAGGTATAGGGTTCGTTAACGTCGGAAAGGCGACATGTCGGAAAGGCGCCATGTAACCCTGTTGGAGACTACATTTCCCAGCTTACACTTGTTTGTTTGAAACAGGTGGGAGGAAGGAGACAAAGGTTGGGGTGTGTCAAGGTGGAAGGAAGAACAGACACTAGGTTGTTGTATGGGGTCTCTAGTTGAAGTTCAAGTGTAGATATTTAACCACTTAGAGACATGTTGATCGGAGAATCTCAGGTGTCTATACTTGGTCCCCTCCACCAAAGCATTGCGACATATTGTGAGCTTGTAGATCGGCTATTGTTGTCGAATGTTCGCCTATTAACGCCGGAAGTTCGCCTATTAGGACATGCCCAGAACAGGGACACTAGGGTTCATGTGGTTACTGTAGCTTGAGTGGAATATACAGTTCTCAAGAACTTCACCATTGGCAACAATTGAAGACCACAGGGCAAGATTAAATCTTCTAATCTAAGCAGACATAAGTAACCAAGTGAGAATATTTCTTTTGTCTTTTTACCTTTTTGCTATGCATGGCATATTTTGGGTTAGATGGACAATGTAGAGGGCATTGTAACGTGCAAACTTTTGGTTAATTAATTGGATATAAAATAGATGTAGACTACATACCGGTAGTAGGCTTTTATGATTTTTTTGTTTGTTTGTTTTTTGACAACTTGGTATATTAAGAGTTGTTTGGACAACAAGTATAATTGAGGAATAGTATGATATTATATTATATTACTATATATAATTCTCCTGGACAACTCCTGTTCTTCCATTTCTCCTATTTTGGGGGTTTCCACCCTTTTTGTGTGACCCCTCACTGATATGCAGCCACGGCCATTCATGTTAATTAGCTAGTTCCTTGAGTTTTTGATATAAATCATAATGGCAGTATTTGATTGTTCTTTTTGTTGGAAGGTGTGAGTGGGCTCTCTCTCTCTCTCTCTCTCTCTCTCTCTCTCTCTTTGATTCTGGCACACACACCCTCTTTCTGAGAGAATGGGAATGTTACTCTTTTACTGTCGCTTTATGTATATTATGTCTGGATAAACTCCAGACATAATGGAGCCTTTTGCAAAGGCTAAAATGTAATTTAGATAGCATGTTATTTAAACAGATTGCAGGTCATTTGTAGACCAGCCTCCTATTACACGAAAGGAGAATTAAATAAGCCTGGATTTAAGTCAAATCCAGGTTTGACAAAGTCTGGTCCGTACAGCCTGGTTTATTCCGTTCCATGAACGCCAAGCCAGTCTGAAAAGGAGCGACTTTGTCGAGCTAGACCTTGTCAAGCCAGGCTGTGTCGAGCCAGGATGGTAAAGCCAGGCTTCACGTATTCCTATAAAAGACCATGAAAGTCGATAGCAGAATCCTTGAACTTGACCAATCATGGAGCGGCGTTCTTCTCTGTGGCTGAACAGCCAGCCTGATTGCCAGAGAATTAGTATACATTGCACGGATTTGTGCACGTCATTCCGTGCATAGTCGCCTAGAAACCCCCAAATTCCGTGCATATGTACGGGGAGTCCCACGGTGGGCGTAACCAGTCGCAACCCGGAAAAACCAGGAAGTAGAGCAGTCCCCACAACAAAATTTACGATTCTGTGCCTATCGGTACGTAACTCAAACGCCGCTGAGTAGGCTCAAGGGAATGTCGCAATGTTCAGGACGGCAACTCGCTCGCTTTAGCTTGCTCGGAGGTCCTTCACACGGCGACAATTCCCTTGAGACTGCGCGGCTCCGAAATGGTTTAGTCACAATGGGGGAGATGCGAGGCGGCTATGCACGGAATTTGTGGTTTTCCAGTAGTCTATGCACGGATTTTGAGAAACGCTGAAAAACGTTCAATGAGAACGTTTCCTCTGGCGATCGGGTTGGAACAGCAGCACTGCAGCAGCTCATTGAACAGTGGCGTTCCCAGGGCAGGCGAGGGGGGGGGGGGGGTACTCGGGGAAAAATCTCGGGGAAACAAGTTAACAACAACACTACACTGACTACAAAACTGAAAAACGTTAATAAAAACAATATGCAAATATAATCAATCAATCAATTCTTCAGCGGTAGACTCTTCATGTTGTAGTTTAGTAATGAATGGCTCAAGCTGCTCTCAGAGCCCCTTTTATGCCCGGTGAGTACAGGTGAAAATTAAAGGCATTTGGCTCATGCACTTTACAAGTGGGCTTATTGTCAGCAACAGCCAAGAACACAGGAGTCTATCCCTATTAGCAATAAACTCAAGCTGGGGAACATTAGACTGTAAAGGAGGGGGAAGAAAGAAGGGAAAAGGAGAGAAATTGAGAGAAAAAGGAAGGGAATGGCTGCAATTCTAACTCAGCTTCAAAAGTAACCTGACACTAACAAGTGCTCATGCTGTTTTAGATCATTTTACACAATGACAAATGTGATGTGAAATGTAAATAAGTGTAGAGAGCTGTCCCTCCACACCAAGACCGTAGAACCATTTATAGTTATCGTTCTTGCCAAGAACGATAACTGTAAATGGTTCTACGGCTATAGAGTCTATACCACAACTAATGGTAATGACAGTAGACAATGACAGTGGTGAACAACAATTGTTAGAGTAATTTGATGAATAATGCAAATGCAAATGGCCAATCAAAATCCTTCTGTATTTTCAGGGCATCTGTTTAGGCTACCACCATGTGTTTACAGAAGGTCATCATTCATCCTGCTCACAGGATGAATGATGATTTAACTTTCGTTTCGGTAGTGACACAAAAACGTTTCGGTAGTGACACAATGGTGAAAACAAAAATTACTCCACTACAAAGTACTACCAATCAACTCTAAATTGCCTGAAACGTACTCCTAACAGGTTTTTGGGGGGACGATTTCGGCCTCCACACTTAGTGATTTTTTCGGATTTAACTTTCGTTTCGGTAGTGACACAAAAACGTTTCGGTAGTGACACAATGGTGAAAACAAAAATTACTCCACTACAAAGTACTACCAATCAACTCTAAATTGCCTGAAACGTACTCCTAACAGGTTTTTGGGGGGACGATTTTGGCCTCCACACTTAGTGATTTTTTCGGATTTAACTTTCATTTCGGTAGTGACACAAAAATGTTTCGGTAGTGACACAATGGTGATGAAAAAAATTACTCCACTACAAAGTACTACCAATCAACTCTAAATTGCCTGAAACGTACTCCTAACAGGTTTTTGGGGGGACGATTTTGGCCTGCACACCTAGTGATTTTTTCGGATTTAACTTTCGTTTCGGTAGTGACACAAAAATGTTTCGGTAGTGACACAATGGTGAAAAAAAAATTACTCCACTACAAAGTACTACCAATCAACTCTAAATTGCCTGAAACGTACTCCTAACAGGTTTTTGGGGGGACGATTTTGGCCTCCACACTAAGTGATTTTTTCGGATTTAACTTTCGTTTCGGTAGTGACACAAAAACGTTTCGGTAGTGACACAATGGTGAAAACAAAAATTACTCCACTACAAAGTTTTGGGGGGACGATTTTGGCCTCCACACTTAGTGATTTTTTCGGATTTAACTTTCGTTTCGGTAGTGACACAAAAACGTTTCGGTAGTGACACAATGGTGAAAAAAAAAATTACTCCACTACAAAGTACTACCAATCAACTCTAAATTGCCTGAAACGTACTCCTAACAGGTTTTTGGGGGGGCGATTTTGGCCTCCACACTTAGTGATTTTTTCGGATTTAACTTTCGTTTCGGTAGTGACACAAAAACGTTTCGGTAGTGACACAATGGTGAAAACAAAAATTACTCCACTACAAAGTTTTGGGGGGACGATTTTGGCCTCCACACTTAGTGATTTTTTCGGATTTAACTTTCGTTTCGGTAGTGACACAAAAACGTTTCGGTAGTGACACAATGGTGAAAAAAAAAAATACTCCACTACAAAGTACTACCAATCAACTTTAAATTGCCTGAAACGTACTCCCAACAGGTTTTTGGGGGGACGATTTTGGCCTCCACACTTAGTGATTTTTTCGGATTTAACTTTCGTTTCGGTAGTGACACAAAAACGTTTCGGTTGTGACACAATGGTGATCGTCATTAGATGTGCCAAATCATTGTTATGAGTCATAACACATCTTTCAAATATCACTTAATATGTGACACAGATGAGTTTGATTGCTTGCATGTAATAGCTACTTCTGTTGATGCACATTTCTCATCATTTCATTTTGCTTGAAATGATGAGACATTTTTTAATATATTTTTTATATATATATATATATATATATATATATATATATATATATATATATATATATATATATATATATAGCATCAACTAGCCACTATAAACCCTATACACATTCAATAGAATTTTAACACTAGTCATCAAGCTACTAATATAGACTGAAGTAATTAAAGCGGGTCATGTTTGCATGTTTGGAATTGTAACAGCTGAAATCAATAATATATCAGGATTCTGATATTAACCTGCGGGCCGCATTAAGTGAGGGTGGGGGCCGCATGTGGCCCCCGGGCCGCCAGTTGCCCATGTATGCTCTAACTGCACCACTGGGGTTTCTTAGTTGTCTACTGTCTTGTATGCTCTTCAGCAGTGGTGGGAGAAGTAAGGCCCAGCATCCCTATTCTGGGGGCGAACATTCGTCAAAAATAACAGATTTACAAGCGCACAACGTGTCAACGTGTTGTGAGCTTGTAGATTGACAATTTTTAGTGAAGAGATTTGGTTTAGATGGTAACAAGGCAAGCGGGAAAGTAAAGTTGCAACTTTACTAAGAATAGAGGGTTTAAGTGAAAATATCAATACCACAATGTAGAGATATGCTTTGCATCTAAATTCTAAAAGGATAAGTATTTCCCTCCCATCTGAATGTTTCATGTCTCTGTGGCTCAAGAGATGTGTCACTGTTTATGAATCAAAGATGTTAAGGTTCAAAGCTCCTAAAGAACATTTTCACTGTCCATCCAAATTCTAAAAGGTGGGTTAAGTATTATGTCCTCCCATGCATTTTCCATGCCAGCGTAGCTCAAGAGATAATTCCAGGGTTTATAAACGTAAAAAATGTAGGATTCAAAGCTCCCACAGAACATTTTCACTACTATTATGTTCTCAGTTGCATCATTCATGCCACCATGGCTCAAGAGAAAACTCTGGGGTTTATAAACCGAAGGTTTAAGGTTTGAAACTCCTGGAGCACATTTTCACTGTCCATCTAAATTCTAAAAGGTGGGTTAAGTATGACGTTCCCAATTGTAGTGTCCACACCTGTGTGGCTCAAGAGATAAATGCAGGGTCTGAAAGCAGAAGGTTTAAGGATCAAACCTCCTGAACAACATTTTCACTGTCCATCTAAATTCTAAAAGGTGGGTTAAGTATGACGTTCCCAATTGTAGTGTCCACACCTGTGTGGCTCAAGAGATAAATGCAGGGTCTGAAAGCAGAAGGTTTAAGGATCAAACCTCCTGAAGAACATTTTCACTGTCCAGCTAAATTCTAAAAGGTGGGTTAAGTATGACGTTCTCAATTCTAGTGTCCATACCTGTGTGGCGCAAGAGATAAATGCAGGGTCTGAAAGCAGAAGGTTTAAGGATCAAACCTTCTGAAGAACATTTTCACTGTCCATCTAAATTCTAAAAGGTGGGTTAAGTATGACGTTCCCAATTGTAGTGTCCATGCCTGTGTGGCTCAAGAGATAAATGCAGGGTCTGAAAGCAGAAGGTTTAAGGATCAAACCTCCTTAAGAATATTTTCACTGTCCATCTAAATTCTAAAAGGTGGGTTAAGTATGACGTTCCCAATTGTAGCTTCCATGCCAGCGTGGCTTAAAAGATAAATACGTGGTTCCTAAATCCAGGATTCCTGGTTCAAATCTCACTCAAAACAACTCAAACAACTACTAAATAAAAACTGAAAGGGTGAAACAACTAAAATGAAACTGTGGTCAATACAAACTGGTGATGGAAAAAAAACACTAAACAATACAAAAAAACACTAAACAATACAAATAATACCTCAATCAAATTAATGTGAAAAAACTGAGTTCACAAAATAAAAAATACTTTGCATAATATGTAAATTTCTAAAGCCCCTCCCCCTGGGGGTGGGGCTCCCTCCATGCTCCTCCCTCTCCTACCGGATTCTTAAGCTCCTCCCCCTGGAGGTGGGCTCCCTCCATGCTCCTCCCTCTCCTACCGGAGCTAAAAGAGGGCGTGAGGAGGGAGGCGGGCTTCATCCATGCTTCTCGCCTTAAAAAGACCGAAAATTGAGATCTTCCCTGACCAAGATTCAAACCCACGACCATCCACATGTGAAGCCTATGCTTTTCTCTTGCACCACCAAGCCTTTCACATAAATTAGGATTTTGAGGTTACATTTAAAGTTAAAGCAAGAGGTGACAGGTCAAAAGACGAAAATCCACAGCAAACACCTCTACCCCTGACAGAATGACTGAATCTACTAGATAATCCCTCTGATGATAAGGGAAAGGGTTCATTATGACACAACTGAGATTTAGGTTGTTTAAAACCATCCGTTAGAAAACGTTTACTCTGACTGAGTCTGAACCCAGATTTACACCTTCATTGACAGCAAACAGAGGGATGTTTCGTAATGTCATAAAAATTCATACCCTTTTTGTCATTTATAAATTCCTTAGTTTCAGATGATCAAAACTATAGCAGTTTTGGTGTTAAATCAAGTAGGCTACATTGTTCTCACTTTGGACTGGACATAAAAAAATATGTCTGTAAAGTGTTCAACTATATTTCCTCAAACAGTGCTGTATTATGACCACAGATCCTCTTTGATTAGCTGAATTAAGTTTAAGAAAATACCACTTTGCACTCATGGCATGCAGCATATCAATCAAATCAATGATCAATTATAGGCCGAGCTCCATACTTCGTTTTGAGGTATTCTAGTGACTCAGGGATAACGAATTACGTAAATTGAATCCAACCACTTAAATGTAAAGTATTTATTGCAACAACCAACCAAGAGTGTTGCAAACGGCTGAGTTTGTAACAAAAGGAGGAAACTCACACAAACAAAGAACGTTTAAATGATTTTATTAAAACTAACTTAACCCCATATGGGTAACCGGTGTCCCTCAGGGCTCAATACTAGTGTATTTTCTGTTTTGTGTTATTGTGGGGAAAGCTTTGGCTGAAAATAGCCGATCGACAAGCTCACAACGTGTCGTAGTGAGCTTGTCGATCGGCTATTTTCTGCTAAAGCTATCCTCACAATACGGATACTGGGGTGGTTAACAGTGCTTAAAGGGAAAGACCACTTGGTAGACGTTTGGGTTGTGTAGTTAGTTACCTTGCCATGACGCATCTCCAAAGGTGGGCAAGAAATCTAAAATAATTGCTCCATTGATAATTCAAAATATGCTCATTGAATTACATTGTATGCTGAAACAGCTCTCAAAGTCACTTTTAGCACCAACGAAAGCAAATAAAGTTGATTTAGACAATATAAAATATCACCAAACCCGGTTTGAAATAAGGCTAACATCCTGTTGATTTTGCCATTTTTATTAAAAAGAAAACCCAGACTGGATCCACAGACCAGGATTCGGATCTTCAAATAGTAAAATCAGCTGACTTTTTTTTTTCTTTTTTTTAAACAGTACTGGGTTTGGTGATGTTCTATATTGACTGAATCGCTTTGTGTTCGTTTATGTGCTAAAAGCGTGACTTTGAGAGCTGTTTTACCGTACAATGTAGGCATATTTTGAATGATCAATTTCTATTCAATGGCGCAATTTAGATTTCTTGTTCACCTTTGGAGTTACATCATGGCAAGGTAACTAACTACACAACCCAAACCTCTACCAAAGTGGTCTTGTCCTTTAACAACCAAAATCCAAAAGGCTGGAGTGCTTCCAATGAGCTTCATGGTGAGAGAGAGGACAAGAGTGAAGTCCAGCCACCTGTTTTATAGAGGACAATCCAGGTGGGCCAGATCTCCACTGATGACACACTCCGCCCTCCAATCATTCTGAAACACATGACACATGGTTAGTAACCATGACAACCACACCAGTTACCCTGACAACCCCCAGGATTGTCACAAGAATTAAATATAAAAATAAATAGCTGTGCTGTAAACAATTTAGGCTGACAAGAACAAAGTATTATGGCATTGAATAGCTTTCTTTTTTTTTAACAACAGGACTGTATGGCATTTTGTTTAAACTAAAGTATTGTATGACTTTTTATGACACAGTTGATTTCTTATACCAGGGGTCTTCAACCTTTTCAGGCCAAGGACCCCTTAGCTGAGACAGAGATGAAGCAGAGACCCCCTCTACATATTGTATAAAATTGTGTTTCAGATTAAACTTTATTGTTTACTTGGTCTGCTCTTTTTTCCCTCTACACCTATTTCTTTGCCCAAAATAGCCGATCTACAAGTTCACAATGTGAGTTTGTAGATCTGCTATTTTTGGCTAAAGTTCACCTCAGAAAAGGCATGCTAGGGTTCAAGTTGTTAAGGTAAAATAAAATCATATCACACAAAGATTTGGCGGACCCCCTGTAGTAACTCTGAGGACCCCCTAGGGGTCCCGGACCCCTGTTGAAGACCCCTGTCTTATACTATACTATATATACTAACAAGCTAAACTCCTTTTTGCATCAACTCCTCCAAGGAACAGGCCATGTGATGTAGTTGGCAGTGCTTCATTGAAGAAAAGGTGACATTAAAAACAAACAATTAGACAAATAATCATACATTGATGATGATAATGAAGTGCACATTAGCATTCACACTGACTTACATTTCAACAGTAAAGTCACATCAGACAATGAGCATGATCTGTCACTTTTACACACAGTAATAAAAGTTATCCTTGCCTGGGCTTACCTCTGTGCTGGATGGAGGCTGACGACAGGGGAACAGGTTCTCCTTAGAGAAATGAGCTGCGATGGAGAGATGAGTGAAAGACATGGCCCAAGGAGTCTCAGATTTACTAAAGCAGTTAAACCGTGCGGTTACATGTCGCCTTTCCGATATGTCGCCTTTCCGACGTTAACTAACCCTATATACCTAACCCTAACGCTAACCGCACGCGGAAGCCACTAGTCGGAGTAGTGAGATGTCGGAATAAAAATAGCATGGTCCTCCCTTGATCAAAGCTGACCCAAAAAAAATCAGGCAGTTAACACACAATGTTACATGTGTTTAGTGGCGTTTCTGTGGAAAATAAAAGGCACTTTTACCTGTATGCTGCTGCTGCTGCTAGTGCTGTCACTGCTGTGTGACCACTGTAGCATAATGGCCTATTCTGTCACAGTCAGTGAGACAGATACAAATCCAGGTCTTAATGTCATCAAAAACACATAAAACATAAAATCGAAATGTTATTGGGGTCTAACCGGCACCAAGAGACAGTCATTATTTTCTTGCCGTGCCCATTAATTTAGTGGCATATTAGAGTAGCATAGAGTTTCAGCCTCCATGTAAACAACAATGACCACCGTTGAGGAGCTCAGAGTGCAGGGAGGGGGCGGGTAAACATCACATTGATTGGCTGGGGAAAGGGGTGAGGGTCGGGTTTTCATTGGCTAACGGGCAAATGAGCCGAGGGGAAGATTTCATTGGCTAGAAATGCGGAAGGAAAACGAGGGGGAGATTTCATTGGCTAGAAATGCGGGAGGAAAATGAAGGGAAAAGAAGGGTGATTTTTTGGGTTGGCTGGAAAATTAATGAAATTGAAGCCGGGAGCTCTGTGAATGGTCAGATAATGAAGCGCCCTTACAGTCCACCATGGGCTGGGTAGAGCTAGGGGCGCTGCATTTCTCGACCGTTAAAATATATTATTCATACGGTAGCTGTATATTGTGTGTTTTACAGTTGAGTAATTCATTTGTATACATTGTACCATTTGTATGTGTGCTACTCACACATCTCATTTTCAAACTTATCTTCATAATTGGTCCCCACCAATGCTCATGTTAAAATGGCCTCATTTCTACTTGCTCTGCGTGTGTGGACAGTTCAGGAACCTGCCTGACATCACAGTCACACCAGTGGGAAGACTAATTCCTAACAAGATTTCAAGTTTTTTTTGTTTGTTAGTTTTTTAGATTGATGTAAGAACAATTACTTAAGATTTCAGCATGACAACTTTCCAGGATAAGAAATCTGTAGTTTCAGCAACAAATGATGTCATTGGTAGGCAGATTTCTGAAATGCCCACAGCCCATCTCTGAGACACATAGCAGTAGTCAATTGGAGAACATGCTCCTTTAAGACTCATTAAGGGGTAACAAATCTAATAAGTTCTACATTCAGTGTGCATTGATTTAAATAATGCTGCATCTATATGATGCACACAGAGATCATGTGGTATCAACTAATGCTCAGTCTTTAAAGTTAATTTAGAGCTTGAATCTGAAAATATCATATCATTTTTTTAGTCTGTATTGTATACTGTGTAGTTTTTCCTTTTCAGTTAATCTAAAATAGGACAAACAGGAAATGTGCTAATGTGTTTAGACCATAAAAGATTATGGACACAGCAGGAGTGATGTCCCTGAATTTCCTGAGTGTGGTAGGTAGAGTTCAATGGTGCCCCCTAGTGTTCTTATTGATATTCATAGCACGTGTAACGTGTGCAATTACAATATAAAGAACACTAGGGGGCATCATTGAACTCTACATGTGACATGTTCACCAACTAGAATAATATTACTAGAGCTACTACAAGTAATAATAACCAGTGGTGGACAGTATAACAAAGTACATTTACTTGAGTAATGAACCTTTTTGAGTATCTGTACTTTAATTTATTTTAGGATACTTTCATACTACATTTCAAAGACAAATATTGTACTTTAGGAAAAAGTACATTATGAATTAACCACTTAAGCCCTATCTCAATTAAAATAGAAGATCTACAATCTCACAACAAGTCGTGATGCAACGCTGTGTGTGATCTGCTATTTTCACTATTGATTTTTTATTTATTTAGTTTTGGAAAATCCTTGAGTTTATTATGTCTAGATGTCAAAACAGCAATGCATTTTTTTTTTACTTAAATTTTTTATCCCACGATTTTGTGACCCCATTTTTTTACACGCCAATTGTCTATGTAATCCTGGACAGTGGGCACTACCTTCCCTCTGCCAACCTAGGGAGGCCAGGGCCGAGCTCATGCCTCCTTCAATGCATGAGAGCCAACTGACCTTCTTATCACCTGACAACGGGGAGTTTCCCTGGTAGGACGTAGCGCGTGGAAGGAACACATTATTCCAACCAGTTCCTTTCCCAGTATAGTAGCAATATAGTAACAGCAATGCATTGATATTAAAAAGAAAAGGTACTTTGTAAATGTGTACTTTTGTGTATTTTCATAATAGCATGTAGCCAACTCCATACAGATTTGACATGCTGTAGCTACTTTCATTTGTAGTTGAGTAATACTGTAATTGACCAGGAGTATATACTTTCAAATACTGGGGTTGAGTCTTTTTCCACCACTGATAATAACTACAGTAGTGCCCAAGCCACAACATTTATGCCATATCATCTCATTACGATATCCAAAATCCCTCATATCACAAATATCAATACAATATTGATATATTGCCCGCGAATGCCCGGCGTGCTGTAGTGACAGATGCCTCACTCATCTTGGGCAATGGCTCACAAGGAATACAAACATTGAAGCCAAATGAAGGTTTAAAGTTTGGTTGTGGGCTGTTGGAGGTGAGTGTGAGTCAATAGGATGAGTCATGTTCTCAGCTCTCGCCCACAAGTACAAACTAATAATCTCCACCTGCATCTGAATCTGCAGTCTTTATTTCTTCTTGTGAAATATCTTGTTTCGATTCAATTCAATTCAGTCTTTATTAGTGGACTCGGGTCCATAGAAATAATACATACAACAAATTAAAAAGAAAACAGGAAATAAAAACATAATTTAACAAAAATTAAATACCCAAGACTTAATCCACAGGCAGAACACACAGGCACTTCTGCCAGTGCACCCTTAGTCTATCTATCTGTATAGCGTGAACAGCTCATCATGGGGCCTGAGAGCGCCACAATGATTCTGTTTGCAGATACATCCAGCCGTTGCATGAACTTGATAATTAGATTTCTTAGAAGTGCTTTAAAAGTCCTCACTCCTGCAGTGACAAACATCTGACTAGCACTGCCCTCTCTGGGTTTTTTTAAAGAATATTCTCATTGCATCATTATTATGCAACTTGCGACCTTTGCATACTAGATTTTTGGAAATGTATTTATTTACGTATTTTAAAGTTAATGCGTACCATCTCTGACAATATTGTTACGTTCCAATATACACCCCCGCTTCATTTGTTTTGGAGCGCTAGGTCCATGGTTTTGTTTCGTAGTGCCTTATGGAAATCGCAGTTCCAACAGACACAAGGTGTCCAAGACTACTAAAATGAATATTACACAGTATGACCATAACCACTTAAACCCCATATATGGTTGAGCGGAGTCCCTCAAGGCTCTATACTGTATGCTGGATGCTGGGGTTCAAGTAGTTAACCACTTGAACCGTAGCGTCCCTGGTCTGGGCATGTCATATTAGGCGAGCAATCCGTGAAAATAGTCGATCTACAAGCTCACAGCGCATCACAATGCAATGCGTTGTGAGCTTGTAGATAGGCTGTTTTCGGCCAAGAGATTTGGAGTAAGTAAAATGACGGGGCCTGATATAGAGCCCTGGATGCAGAGATGGGGGGGGGGGGGGGCTGTTTTAGACATGCTCAGTTCCCATGGGGTGAGGGATATCCCCCCCACTTTTGGGATGAAGAAAAAGAAGAAACCGCCGACATCTACACTTCATGGAGTAAATATTTTGTACCGAATTAACCGAATTGACCAATTCACTTTCTATGCCCTCGTTTGATGTGACTTAACGTGTAACATTAAATATTTACGTTCCGTGAAGGGCCATATACTGTACCACCTCTTGTTATTCAAGCCATCCAATGGGGCTGCATGGTTCTCAACCATTGTCATGTCAAGGACCGTCAGACCCTTCAGGACCCCATCCAAGGACGCAGAGAGCATTTTAGAACCGAAGGGGACACGCGTGCATGTGTTCCGTGCGCACACGGGCGTGTGAATATATTTGATGAATATATTGTGACTGTGGGTGCAGAGTAAAAATATTCCAGAGTTTAGATGACATTTTAGAGTTCAGAAAATGTTCCTAAGCAGATTTGAACTCCAATCCTCCAGTTCATAAACCCTTGTCTTTTCCTTTGAGCCACAAAGGCATGGAAGATGAATGTGAGAACCAAATACTTAACCTTTTAGAGTTTAGATGACATTTTAGAGTTTGGATGGAGTGCGAAAATGTTTCTTAGCAGATTAGAACCCCAAACCTTCGGTTTATAAACCCCTGTCTTCTCCTTTGAACCACAAAGGCATAAAAGATGCATGTGAGAACCAAATATTTAACATTTTAGAGTTCAGATGACCTTTTAGAGTTTAGATGGTGTGCGAAAATATTCCTTAACAGCTAAACACATTTTCATATTAAGTGAAGTGACTTTTAGTACTTACTTTAGTACTTATTGAATCACATCACTGATTTGATAGCCGTTTAGGTTTAGTTATTTTGTTTGATGGTTGTTGTCTCCGCCAGGCCGAAAGGCATGGCGAGAGAGTATGTTTTACCCCCTGTCCGTCCGTCCGTGTGTCCGTCCGTCATTCGATCTGTCTGTGTACAGCTAATCTCCGGCACCGTTGGCTTGCTCGCAGCCAAACTGTGCACACACAGTCCCTGGATACCAGAGCAGAACCTCTGGCCCACATTTTTCACAGGGGCCTGTTATAGCGCCACCAGGAGGCCGATTTGTGCAAAACACATTTTTTGACAGTAGTCCTACAGATTTTGTCCAAAAATCCCGCAAATCGGTACACAGTATCTCTATAGTCATTAAACGAAACGGGTGTTTCAGATGTCTCATATTCTATCCTGATTGGCTAAAAATGTCTTCCAAAGTTTGCAGGAGTGCTCCGTTTTGAACAAAATGCCTCAAATCATGAACACAGCATGCAATTTCCGTGAAATTTTGCACGCACATTCCCATTAGGCCGAGAAAGAACTACCATTTGAATTTTCAAATCAGCCTCATGGTGGCGCTATAACAGGCCGATTCGTGTTTTTACCTATAATTGCACCGATCTGTGTAAAACTTTGTATGCACACTCCCTATTGGTCAAGGAAAAACCTTTGCCCTGCATTTTTCACATCTGCCTTTTATAGCGCCACCAGGAGGCCGACTTATGTACAACAATTTTTTTAATACTACTCCTTCCAATTTTATCCAAATTTCACGCAAATCGGTACACATGATCTCTATAGTCATGTGATCACGACGGATGTGTTTGATTTTTCATATTCCATACTGATTGGCAAAGATTGACATCTACAGGTTTCATTATTGGCTTGTTTTGAACAAAATTCCGCAAATCATGAACGCACCGTCCAATTGCGCTCAAACTTTACACGCACATTCACACTATGTTGAGGAACAAATGCTACCCTTTTAACATTGGCCTGTTATAGCGCCACCAACAGGTCTAATTTAGCGAAACACATGTTTTTAACAAAATACCTCAAATCATGAATGCAGTCAGTGTCCGATTGTCGTGCAAGGCCTAAGAAGAAATGGCACCCTTTTCACGTTGGCCTATTATAGCGCCACCAGGAGGCCACAATAGCCTACCTGACCTGGCGGAGACCTGTGCTCCGAGGAGCACTTTTTCTAGTTTTCTTCTGCTTTCACTCTTTGGGGTTGATGCTTCACTTTCATTTTCATTCTGATCAATCAATGTCAACAGTTTGGTATGTCCAAAGATGTTGTTTTCTGTCTGGGTTTTGTAACTAAATATCTGATATGTGTTACGGGCAGGGTCAGCTGCCCTCTATAAATGTATTTCCCAACAGTAGTTTCGTTTTGATACAACGGCCTTTAATTTGCTCTCCTTGTTATCTGGAATGAAAAATGTAATTTTTGTTTTGACTTTCATTTTCTAACTCTCCTTAGTTAGAAAATGAAGCAGGGGGGCTCATGAGATACTGTATGTAGGCTATTAATATTATGTTGAAGGAATTCATGTTGTAATGTATTAATTAATTTTCCAGTGGCTTAAGGGCGGAGCCCCCCTAAATTTCTGATCCTAGAATTGCCCCGGTCATCGTGGTTAGGTACACCAAATGCAGCATGAAAGGCAGAGCAAATTTTAGAACAGTTTCTTGAAGGACACATGAGGAACACTAGGAGTAAATACCACAGGGAATGCACTGGGAGCACATAGGGGACATACATAAACCCTAAGTGATCACAAGGAGATTATACAGTGAGGAACGGAATACAAGAGCCAAAACAGAACACAGAACACATGCACAGTAACCTAACCACATAGATCGGTGGTTCTCAAAGTGGGGTCCGGGGACGCCCAGGGGTCCTTGAGGGGGTTCCAGGGGATCCCCAGGGGATCCCCAGCAAAATGTGTTAATAGTACAGCATCACAATGATTTTAACTTTATCCGTTGAATATTCATAAATAGCAGATATACAAGCTCTTGAATTATTTTTGAAAAATGTTGAAAATGTTTGAAACACTTTTGAATTTCATCACAAATATCTTCTCTTCTGGGGGTCCCTGGCACAAAACATTTTCAGATGGGGGCCCGCGGCCAAATATATATATCAATTTGGGGGTCCTTGGCACAAAAAAGTTTGAGAACTACTGACATAGATGAGTGTATAAAGATAAGTGTATAAACACAAGGATAAGCTGACACAGGTGAACATCTGGACAATTAACACAGGATTGGCAGAGACTAACAGGTCACTGAACATGATGAACAATAATCACAGGCTGGAGAGACAAGACAGGCAACAGCTACAAAGAACAACTGCTGGAGAATGAAGTTCTGACCTTGGTCGACTGTATTATCAGCTATTTTCACGGTATGAAAACTGCAGGGGTTTTCGACATGGGGATTTGTCCTCATATAACACACTGATATCAGTAATCATGAATCAACCACCAGCGTTTGAACTGTAAAAAGAGGCTTCGGTAGAACTCAAGGGTGGTCATTGAACTTTCTGACTGAAGCCAAAAACAACAAACGGAGAAATCAAATCACACAAACATCTGCTCTTTGTGCCCTGGACCAAGGTTTGACCAACTGCTCGACCACACATTCTCCTCTCCTGAAGGTATAATAGGTGTTGGAGAAGATCCTCTCCTGAAGGGCTAGGTGGTGTTGGAGAAGATGATTAATCTTATTGTGACCATGTTGTTCCTGACTGCCGTTGTCTGCCAGACGACAGGACAGGCACAAAACTACACCCAGCTGGAGCCACGTGTGAAGAAGTTTGTTGATCTGGCTATTGTTAAAGCAAATCAACAATTCATTTTGGCCATCTGAATTTCTATGCCATTGGAAAGGAACACAATGAGGTAACTTTGTTGCATGTCTCATTTGTAATTTTAATCAACTTATCTTATTGTTAAAAAAGATTAGTTCATATAAACACATCCAAATACTGTGTATCACTGTCATGTCATGTATATCATGTTCCTCACAGCAGTTTGAGATAAGAGACAATATAATTTATATGTTTTTGTTTTACTACCTAATTAGGGTAAATTCAGTGTTTTCAGCTTCACCCTGATGGCTGCTCAGATGGTTTTGATAAGCACTCGGGGAAGAACAGTTAGAGGTTAAGTGTCTTGCTCAAGGACACGTCAACACATAGACCTGAGTGGTGAACCGCTGACAGATAGCCTCTCTACACCCTAAGAAGAGAGAAGGAAAATTAAAACCACAGATACATGTGTTGGTTCATTTCTTGTTCTCCTTTAGGTCTCGTCCCAGGTTCAAATGGAAGTGTGGTTAAGGAAAACAACCTGCACAAAGGCTTCCGGTGCAAATGAACACAGACATCGCCCAGGGTGTGCATTCCTAAAGGTGTGTGAAATACAGTACAGTACATTCAGTAGCTGCTACATATGAAGTTGAGTAAGACAAGCTGTGCCAAGAATGATATGCTATGCATTTCATACAGTACCTGGTGGGCCCAAGTCACTGCACACATATAAATATTGTAATATTGTCATTGTAAACCTGTTCATACTAAACCAAAACAGACATTGCTGTGTAAACCTTCTTACTGCATATATATACCAAGTACATAAACCATTTAGGTCATTATAAACATATACATTATACTAACTGCATATTGATTAAAAATAAAAGGGTCTTTGTAATTTGTACTTTTTTTTAAAAGCAAGTAGTTTAACTTACTCTGTTACTTTGTACAAATTTGACTGAGGAAATTGCGTAATATTTGACCAGGAGTATTTTATTTGACTCAAGTTCTGGAGTTGAGTATACTTTGTCCACCACTGGTAAAATGATGAGCATATTAAACAAGCACTGTTTTAAGTTAAACCAGGCTGTTTCTACAACAATAAGGTCCAATCTGTCTGTGTTTTCTCTCTGTCTGTCTGCCTGTCAGCTCGAGGTTCAGTGTATGGTTTGTAGCCCGGATCCAAACACCAGCGATCCTTACATCGATTGTGTTCGCAAAAAAGACGTGAAGAAAAAGGTAAACGTCCATGCCTGTCTATGTTGTGATTTACCAATCTACCTAATTTATTTCTGGTACATATACCTGCATCTACAAAAAAAACGGACTTTCTTAATTAAACTATGTATTAACTAATTATGATTATGACTATTATGATTACAAGTTGAACTTCAACTATATTACTATCTACTTCAGCACCATGATGCATGGAATAAACACTGTGCCGCTCGACGCCTACCAGGCGAGCACAACCTTCAAACATTGAGGTGAATTCCAGGGAGCGACGTGGCAGAGAATGACAACACAACAGTAACAAGTTTAAATGTGACCGCTGATCAGGAAAATGTGATGCAAATGAATGCCTCTGATTATGATTATGAATACATTACTTATGAAGCTGATGGCTCTAGCAATGACGGTGGAGATTGGGAATATTATTGAACATGAATACACTTGTTAAAGCTACAGATTAAGGAGTGCTTAACTGCTTGAATGCTAAGATGAAAATACTTCCACTGTGTGTGATCACTGATTTTTATTAGTCAAGTAACAGGGTGATGAATTTGTATTGTCTTGCATAACTATGATGTGTGTAGTGTACATGTAAACAGGGCTATTAAAACCGTAAACATGCAACTATACCATATTATAGAAAAGTACCTAAACTCAGAGGGTGAGAAACTATGAAATCAATTTCAGGAGGGCATTATTAATCAGGGAGGAGTATTTTAAAGTGTATTAATTTGGAGTTGGAACTATACGTTTTTATTGGTGGAACCAGAGTATGATGTGTTGCAACAGTAATACTGTTGGTCAAGTCAAGACTGCTAGGGTGGGGAGAAGGACTGACAATAAGAGACGCAGAGATGCCTGCACCTGGATGCCAGACCCATCATCCTATGAAGATTTTGATCACAATTCCCCCTCCCCAAAAAATCTCTCTTGAATCAGCTGCAGTAATATAACACTTCTGAAACAGACTAAGATCATTAGAGCCACCAAGGTCACTGACAGGTAATTGTAGTAGGACTGATAACTGCTCTGGTTTCATCCAAATGATCTGATCTATGCTGAAAATGATTCTTTTTTTTTTATATATATTTTTTTTTTCAACTTTCATTTTACAATATGATCCATGATTAATCAACTGCTAAGCTAAACTGTCTGCAATAAAAGCATATCTTAAGTAAACAATAAGTATTCAATTATTGTCTCCGCCAGGCCGAGAGGCATGGCGAGAGAGTATGTTTTACCCCCTGTCCGTCCGTCCGTCCGTCCGTCCGTCATTCGATCTGTCTGTGTACAGCTAATCTCCGGCACCGTTGGCTTGCTCGCAGCGAAACTGTGCACACACACTCCCTGAATACCAGAGCAGAACCTCTGCCCCAAATTTTTCACAGGGGCCTGTTATAGCGCCACCAGGAGGCCGATTGGTGCAAAACACATTTCTTGACAGTACTCCTACAGATTTTGTCCAAACAGCACGCAAATCGGTACACAGTATCTCTTTAGTCATTAAACGAAACGGGTCCTTCAGATTTTTCATATTCCTTTCTGATTGACTAAAATTGCCTTCCAAAGTTTGCAGGAGTGCTCCGTTTTGAACAAAATGCCTCAAATCATGAACACAGCATGCAATTTCCGTGAAATTTTGCAAGCACATTCCCACTACGTCAAGGAAGAAATGCTACTTGAAGATTTTAAAATCAGCCTCATGGTGGCACTATAACAGCCGATTTGTGTTTTTGCCTGTACCGATCTGTGTAAAACTTTGTATGCACACTCTCTAGAGGCCAAAGAAAAACCTTTGACCTGCATTTTTCACATCTGCCTTTTATAGCGCCACCAGGAGGCCGACTTATGTAAAACACATGTTTTGATTGTAATTCAGATTTTATCCAAATTTCACGCAAATCGGTACACATGATCTCTATAGTCACGTGATCAAGAAGGATCTGTTAGATGTTTCATAGTCCATCCTGATTGACTAAAATTTACATCTAAAGTTTGCAGGAGTGGCCCGTTTTGAACAAAATGCCGCAAATCATGAACGCAGCGTCCGATTGCAGTGAAACTTTGCTCGCACATTCGCACTACATTGAGGAACAAATGCCACCATTTTAACATTGCCCTATTATAGCGCCACCTTGAGGCCAATTTTTGCAACAGTTTTCTATTACTCCTACAAATTGTGTCCAAACATCATGCAAATCGGTACCCATTATCTCTATAGCCAAGTGGTCAAGATGGTTCCTTCCGATTTTTTATATTACATCCTGATTGCCGAATTCCGAACATTGCTGCCCCACAATAACCTACCTGAGCTGGCGGAGACCTGTGCTTTGACCTTATTTAACTTTGCAACCAAAGCACTTGGATTTTGCCATCTCAGGTATTACTGAAGAGCACAAACTAACTTTGAGAACGCTTATTGTGTATATCTATTGTCATTAAACGGAAATGTGTCTTTCAGATTTTTCATATTCCATCCTGATTGGCTAAAAATGGCTTCCAGCGTTTGCAGGAGTGTCCTGTTTTGAACAAAATGCCTCAAATCATGAACACAGCATGCAGTTTCAATGAGATTTTGCACGCACATTCCCACTAGGCCGAGGAAGAAATGCCATTTGAATTTTCAAATCAGCCTCATGGTGGCGCTAAAACAGGCCGATTCGTGTTTTTACCTATAAATGCACCGATCTGTGTAAAACTTTGTATGCGCACTCATTAAAGGTCATTGGCCTGCATTTTTCCTTTTATAGCGCCACCAGGAGGCCGACTTATGTAAAACTCTTTTTTTTATATGACTCCAATTTTATCCAAATTTCACGCAAATCGGTACACATGATCTCTATAGTCATGTGATCAAGACGGATCTGTTTGATTTTTCTGATTCCATCCTGATTGGCTGAGATTCACATCCAAAGTTTGCAGTAGTGGCTTGTTTTGAACAAAATGCCGCAAATCATGAATAGTGCCACCAGCAGGTCTAATTTAGCAAAACATATTTTTGGAACAAAATGCCTCAAATCATTAATGCAGAGTACGATTGCCATGCAAGGCCTAAGAAGAAATGGCACCCTTTTCACATTTAGCGCCACCAGGAGGCCACAATAACCTACCTGACCTGGCGGAAAGCACTTTTTCTAGTTTGTTCTGTGTTTTGTTTTTGGCCTAAAACTATTTCCCAGACATCGTGACAAGTGATGTCCAGCGTTGTCAAATCAATCATCTTCTCACTGAAGACTGAAGAAATCATTCAAAATGTGCTTTTCGTTGACTCATTTCAGGTATGTTGGAACACATCGACATGTTCTTGATCTTCTTCGGGCAAGAAATTAAACTTTTAAATGAAAAATGTGGCTCGTCATTGATTAAAATGTAGCAGCGTCATGTGATTAGTGTGAACGCCCGCCTGCCACCCCCCCCCGCCCCCCCAAATTACCAGGTTCATGCCCGGATTTACAGAGGCCTATGTCTAAAAACATATTGAATGCAAATTATCTCTCTCACACACACTAACTAACAGCCACAAAATAACAGCCACAACACTACACTACCAACATAGTCGTAGATTCAACGTCGGCGTTTGATTCCACAACCTGAAAAAAAATACCTGGGAAAAAAGCAGCAGAGCAACATCTTTAACCACATCAGCACGCATACGACACAATCAGCTTCCAACACCAACACCACAAGCAGCATCCAACAAACTGCAGCATGAAGCAGCTGCAGCATCCAGCAAAGGAAAAGGAAAGAGGTTCCTACTTAGAGTCGTCTTCAGAGGAAACCCCCGGCTGGCCGAGGTCTTCGGTGGAGGCCGACGGCGGAGACCACCGAAGACACATACACACTGTCGTGGAATTCTGCATCAATGAAGACACATCATACACACTGTCGTGGAATTTTGCGTCAATCAGCAATCAATCCACGGTGGAGACCACCGAAGAACAGGGCCGTTGGCGCGGACGGAATCCCCCATGCAAACAAATCTATGGATAGAGAGATCTCCATCTCTAAGGGCATCCTCGGGTTGAGCCTTTCACAGTACAGTCTGTCTCCACTCTAAGAAAGAAAGAAAGAAAGAAAGAAAGAAGGACAAACAAACATTAATTAAAGTGAGCAAATCTATAAGCTCGGCACATGAGCTTGTAGATCTGCCATTTCTTGAAATATCATTGAAAAATCATTCTGAAATGTACAGGGAGCCAGTGAATTGAGGCAATATGTTTACTGTATACGTATACTGTATCCTGTCACAACTGTCACAATAATCGTATCGCAGAGATTTTAATTTATCGTGAAATTGTCCTCCGTCATACACTAGGATGAATAAGCTTTTGCTAGGATGCAAATTCAGGACCACTTAAACGCTCTATACTTGATAAAAACGGACCTGTAAAGAGCGCATTTGGTATGCTCTTCTTTCACTCTACACAAATCGATTCGCCAAAAATAGCAAATCTACAAGCTCACAACGCGCTGTGAGCTTGTAGATCGGCTATTTTTGCTGAACGTTCCCCCCAGAATAGGGATGCTGAGGGTTCAAGTGGTTAACAAAAGTGGCATTAAGTCTTAAGCTTTTGATCATCTTGGAGAGCTGACAGATATTCAAGCACAGTGCCCCTAGGGGGCATCAACAAAGTATAGGCTACGCAACATCATTTGTATTTTCAATTGCTTCTAAAAGCAGATGAGATATTGACTAAAAAAACGCCATTTAGATTTATCAAAATATTTTCAACATTGCATTTTTACATTTTCTTAAAGGTAGGGTAAGTGATATTTTTGGGTTGAAAAAGTGTTTTGTTAAAAGGCTAAAGCACTATATTCTGATAGTGTGTTTGTTCAGTAACAGGAGTCTCCCAGTCTCTCCAGCTCTTTAATAAACAGAACATACATTTTATTTCAGGTAGGTGACAAAGTTTCAGCCAATCAGGAGATAGTGCCCATTTATTTAATTTGTATAGTGTTCCAGTTCCAATTGTGTCTGCTCATTTCTTTGTGTCATCACTTCCAATTTCACTTGTTTAATCTGTATCCTGTCTGAGTTCTCTATCCTGATTGGATAAAATTGGTATCTTGACCTGAAAATTCATTTTCTGTAGAGCTGGAGAGACATGGAGACTCCTGTTACTGAACAAACACTCTAAAGTAATGATTACTATCAGAATATAGAGCTATCTAACACTTATTTTAACCAAAGAAAATCACTTACCCTACCTTTAAACGTTTGTATTACTGTAAATTATGCCATACTACTGCCATAAAAGTAGAACAGCAGTTACACAATACAATGATAATGCCTAGATTGAGCATTGAGTAGTAGAACAATGGTTCCCAAACTGGGGGTCGGGACCCAAATTATTTTGGGGGTCCCCAGATGATTAGTTTATTGTGTAACATTGTTTTCTCACTCAACAGTAAACAAACCAACATACAGTATAATTGAATACAGGGTATTTGCACATTTTCTAAAGTTACAATTTAAGGACTTTTAAGACCTTTTTAATACCTCTAAAATGACAAATAAAAATAAACGAATAAACCATTACTGCGTCAGAAGTAGCCAACTATACTATAAAAAATGGTCAAACATTGGCTAAATTGTCAAATATTACAAGAAAGGCAACATTTTTTTAAATAGCCGAACACCTTGCAGTGCGAAGCGTTGTGAGCTTGTAGTTGGGGCCTTGTAGCATGTGTTGGGGCCCCGAACCAAAGCTTTTCTTGGAGCCTAATCTTTTAGACCCCAAACCCAAACTTTTAATATTTGTTTTAAACCGAACATTTTTAACTCAAATCTTTTGCTTCTGGGGGATCCTACAAATGTATTCTAAATCCTAACATTTTTTTAAAAAAAACGTATTCTGCTATAATATCAGTGGTTCTCAAACTTTTCTCATGTCAAAGGACCCCCATGTACTTGCCACCTGGCCATCAGCGCCCCATTATAACTTTCTGATTTTACTGTGTGTGCTGCTACTGTACCTCCAGCTGCTCGTCCAGCAGTAGTTGCATCACCAGCGTGCGGATGCGGTAGCACTTCGGCGGGCAGACTGAGGAGGGTGTGAACACGTTGTAGAACACCATGATCTGCACGTAGGTCAGCACGGGGTAGCGGGCGTGCCACGACCTGTTGCTCGCCATCTAGAGAGAGCAGAGAGGGGGTTTTATGTGTTATTGCACCTTTATTTAACCCATTAAAACCAGGAACGCATCTGTGTAACCACTTAAACCATCAAATATTGTACTACAATTATTTAACCACTTTAGCCCCATTTTATACCTTGGCTATTTGAAAATAGCAGATCTACAAGCTCGCGACGCGTTGTGAGCTTAGATCTGCTATTTTCTAACATTTTAGTACTTTTATTTGTGGTACTTTAAGTACATTTTGATACCAAATACGTTTGTACTTTTACTTAAGTACATTTGGAATTCCAGACTTTGAGTACTTTTTCCACTATTATGTGTCAATTTTGGGGTCCTATCGTGAAAAAGTTTCAGAACCACTGAGCTAAGCCATTGGTTCTCATAGTGGGGTCCGTTGACCCCCAGGGGTCCTTGAGGGAGTTCTAGGGGGTCCCCAGCTACATGATGGATAGTTAGGAACCAAATAGGACCCTTATGGGTCTGCAACTCTGAGGGTGTACAAATGGAACCGGGTCCATTTAGGTTCCATTTTGTACACTCTGAAATTAACATTGACTTTACAATATAAATTACGGTCCCAGAGATAGAAATTTCATTAAATGGGGGTCCGTAGCCTAAATGCATGTCAAACTGGGGGGTCCTTGAAATTAAAATGGTTGAGAATCACTGCTAGAGCTGTAAACAATCTTCTCTTATGGGGGTCCTGGAATATCTTTTCAAATGAGTGTCCGCGGGCTAATAAGTGTCAATTTGGGGGTCCTTGACATGGGAAAGGTTGACACTAAGCTAACACACACCTGCAGTAAAACTCACCTGTTTGATGGATGGAGAGATAATTCACTTCTCTTTCCACAGTCTACTCGACGTCTATGTCCAGTAACATTATATTAAGAGTTGTTTATTTCACTATAAGAGTCTTTTATTACTTCCAAACAAGCAGCGCTTGTTAATGTTAACAAACCGTCGTCGTGTTTGCTGGTGTGTGTGTGTGTGTGTGTGTGTGTGTGTGTGTGTGTGTGTGTATGGGGGGAGGAGAACGCTAGCGCGGCAATTGGAGTACTCAAATCAGAGTGGAGAACAGCAACGTCACGCTTTGATGTCACCGCAAAGGACGGCAAGATCTAAGGGGCTTCTAATACGCTCGTTACCCGTGTTGCCACGTCTGCTTATAAATGAGCATTTTATTTATTTATTTTTTAAATTGTAGTCACTTCATTGGGCATGCTTTCTAATGTTTTTTAAACCAGTGGTTCCCACATTTCTTTCATGTCAAGGACCCCCAGATTAATATGTATTTGTCGCAGACCCACATCTGAAAATATGTGGTGCCAGGGACCCCCATACAAGATTTGTGTTGATAAAATGTTTAAAAAAACCTGAATATTTTACTTTTTTTCCAAATATTTTTTGAAAATAGCAGATCTACAAGCTCACAACGTGTCATGATGTGACACGTTTTGAGCTTGTTGATCTGCTATTTTCAAACAGCCGATGTAAAAGTGGAAACGAATTAGCCTATAGTTGCTTCTTTTGGGCTTGTTTTTATCGACACGGCCGCTTGTTTCTTTTGCAAAATCTGGCAACTGATAACCTGCATTACACCAAGGAAACCCAAAATTATGTATTTGTCCCCTAACCCCCATCTGAAAATGTTTTGTGCCAGGGAGCCCCGTACTAGATTTGTGTTGTTAGAAGTTTTCAAAAATGATTTACATTTTTTATTATATTCTATACTATATTTAATAACTACCCTTTTTTGCGGTTTTCAAATATGTGTTTACACAGAATCAAATGTTTTATGGTCATGATTCACCAGGAGCCTGGATGGCTTGGTTCCAGGCTTAAAATAATGTATATAAATACATATTTTTCAGAAACCTCTATGGGCTGAATGAATGGGCTTTCTATATGTGGAACCACAACATGGGGCCTCTCAATGACCACAGCTAATGGATATTTTGTGTGTGGTACATATTTGACTTTTTTTTTCATTCATAGTTGTGTTCACTCTTGTGTTTCAGGTATTAAACAGGTGTGCAGTTACGTTGACATTTTAATACACCTGAATGAAAGAAGAAAACAGAATGTACATCATGGCAACACGGCCCGTTCTAGACCACACAAAACCCACCGTGGTGTGGCTGGATGTGGCGCTCAACGCCATTTTAGACGTGGTAAGTGAACGTTGTGTTTTCAAGGCATTAATTCTTCCCAATTGACACGGGACAATGAAGACAGAACAAAGTGTGTAAATGACAGATACGTGTGTAAATGCCACACGTATCACCTGGTACAGCCTGATGCAGATGCAGTTATGTGACTGTTGAATTGATAATAATAATAATAATAATAATACCTGACATTATTTTAGGGCTTTTCTAAGTAGCCCACTCAAAGTCCCTTTAATTAACAAATGAAGCCATAACCCCTCTGATGATATTTTATGTTACTACTACAAATTTGGTCCAAACATCATGCAAATCGGTACACATTATTTCCATAGTCAAGTGATCAACAAGGTTGCGTCCGATTTTTCAAATTCCATCCTGCTTGGCGAATTCCGAACATTGCTGGCCCTCAATAACCTTCCTGACCTGGCGGAGACCTGTGCTCCGAGGAGCACTTTTTCTAGTTTTATTTGCTTTTTTATTGAGTCCTGATTGAGATTAGAACCGACAACATTACGTTTATAAACCCATGATTTATCACTTGAACCACACTGGCATGTAAAGAAGCAAGTGAGAACAAAATACTTTTATCATTTCGATGGTGATTTGGATGCAGACTAAACATTTTCCAGGCCCCATCACTGCAATAAAGTACCAACAGTAAAACGACGTAAATCAGTTGTTGTGATCAGAATCAACAGACAGAGAACTTCAGATAAACCTACCAATTTATTAGTTTTCTTACATAAATCCCATTTTAGATTACATTTTTCTATTAAAATGTCCCATTATTGCATTGGCTTTATAACATTCAATTATAGCCATTAATAATCAACCATTGCTCCCTGTAAAGTATCAATTAGCTTTGTACATGTATACATTAAATTACTATACAACCCTACCTTATGAGCATGGTACTGTATGCAGTTGGAATTGCCTTTACTTTTCACATAAGTCAGTGTGTAGTGTTCAAATCATTTGAATAGCAAGGAAGGTATGTTGTTAAGCTAAAGCACAGTGAGTGACAGAGACAGAGAGACAGAGAGACAGAGACAGAGACAGAGAGAGAGAGAGAGAGAGAGAGAGAGAGAGAGAGTGAGAGAGAGAGAGAAAAGGAAGGAAAATAAGTTGTAGTCTTTCAGTGACCAAGAAATAGAGTTCCATAAGAGCCTTGTGTGCAGAGGTGTGCATGTCTGTATGCAAATGTGTTTCTAGCTGCGAAGTGTGGCTTTGCTCATGAATGTGGAGAACAGCGTGTTGCAAGGGAGGCTGCAGCAGTGGCGATGCTTCCTCAAGAAAAAGTAGTGAAGGATGAAAATCTTGTTCTCCTATTCACACTCTTATCTGTGGCAAACGGAGGCAGCTGGCAGCGAGAGGAGGCAGCAGATGAGTGGGAGTCGGTTCTCAGCCTCTCCGCAGCTCGTGGAGTTTCTGGGCAACGCTTTCTAGCTCCGACTCGATGGCTGCCAGACTCTCTATCTCAGGCTCCTGCAGACATAATGAGAGGAAAGTAAATGAAAAGAATAATCTTTGCTAATGTTTCTTGCATCATGAGCCTCTTGTTGCTTTGGCAGGCTGCGCAAAAATTGCTTTGCGTGCTTGATGCCACAAAAACATGCACCACCCAGGGCCCTGTTTGGTGACTCATGTAGATTAGCTCTATTGTTAACTTCAAGTACTCCATAAAGAGCTGGATGAATAGCAGCTGGACTGAATTATAACTATCAATTAGTAGAGTTGTAGGTTAGTTATACTGTACCCACGTTGTGTTTTTGCATATTTTAGTTGACTTGTACATTGTAAGTTGTATGAATGGATTTATTATTGATTCTGTATGTCTCTGGTACCCCCCACCACCACCCGCACGCACAGCACTCCGTTTGTACACACATTTGCACTCAAAGGACCACAATGGAAATAATCTCTCTGGCTTTTTTGTTTAATCCTTTTGACAGATTTGTACATATGATCATGTATAATGCATTTTTGTCAATACAAATGGCTATTGATTACACACTGTACAAATGTGTCAACCATTTAAGCACTATTTTATGCATCAGCTATTATTCGAAAATAGGGCCTGGGTTCAATCCCTGGCCAAGTCATACCAAAGACTATAAAATGGTACCCCAATGCCTCCCTAACTGGCACCCAGCATCAAGGGTTGGGTTGGGGGTCCCTGATGATGTACACGCTACGGAAACAGGAGAAAGGGCTTCTGACTTTGTAGCCACAAGGCTCGGGAACCGTAGGTTCACCAACATTCGGTGAAAATAGACCAACACTATATATATATCAGCTATTGTCGGCAAAGAGATTTGGTTAAAGGAAAGGTTAGGGAAAAGGAAGGGATCAAGTATAGATCTCTTAAGGCCCAAGAGTAAAATTCTGGGTAGTTCAAAACCCCCAAAAAACATGCATAGGATCACTTTGATATACGATCTGTGAATCATCACAGCAAACATTACATCGATAAGAAACATAAGTTTGATCCAAGAGGTGTTTGATCCAATAATGTCTTTAACACTCAACATCCTAATCTGATCCACTCAGATAGGGATTCAAAGTTTTGAACTTGGGATTCCGGTCAATTAGGTATAGGCTTTAAGTGGTTAATTAAGCCAGGGGTCTTCAACAGGGGATCCGGGACCCCTAGGGGGTCCTCAGAGATACTGCAGGGGGCCGCCAAATCTTGGTGTGATATGATCTTTTTTTTCACATTAACCACTTGAACCCTAGCATCCCTATTCTGAGGAGAACTTTAGCCAAAAATAGCCGATCTACAAGCTCACAAGCTTGTAGATCGGCTATTTTTGGCAAAGAGGTAGAGGGGAAAAAAGGGGAAAAAAGAGTTTAATCTGAAACGCAATTGTATACAATATGGAGGGGGTCCCTGCTTCATCTCTCTCTCAGCTAGGGGGTCCTTGGCCTGGAAAACGTTGAAGACCCCTGAATTAAGCTGTTACAACACGGCAGCCATCGGAGAGATACAACGATGACGGCCAGAACCCACCTCTGACTTCCTGCTGGCGCTGCCATCCTCCTCCTCCTCTTCTCTGCCTCTCCTGTTATCTGGGGCCCTCCTGGCGATCATCTGCAGCTCCTTCACCTCTGGACTCCTCCTGCTCTCGTCTGTCCTGTCCTCCTTTCCTCCCATGACCTCCTTGGAGTGATGGGGCACCTCCTGCTGGCTGCAAACAGTTCATTTAACTAATCAATTTAATTGATTACAAAAAAAAATCATTAATTTTAATAACAAATAATTGATTGAGTTGAGTTCTTATTTTATTCAACTTTTTGATAGCGGAAATAGCCGATGCACAAGCTCAAAACGCAACACTGTTGTTAAATAGACTAATTTATTTACTCAATTATTTTTATTTAATCAACTAGAATTTCTTTCATGTTGACGCAATTATATAATTTAAAAAAATATATTACAAATTGATAAAAAAGAAAGAAAATATTATTCAACTAGAAAAAGCGCTCCTCGGAGCACAGGTCTCCGCCAGGTCAGGTAGGTTATTGTGGCCTCCTGGTGGCGCTATAATAGGCCAATGTGAAAAGGTTGCGATTTGTTCTTAGGCTTTTCACTGCAATCGGACACTGCATTCATGATTTGAGGCATTTTGTTCCAAAAATGTGTTTTACTAAATTAGACCTGCTGGTGGCGCTATAACAGGCCAATAGTAAAAGGGTGGCATTTCTTCCTCGGCCTAATAGAATGTGCGTGTGAAATTTCACGGACATCGCAAGCTGCGTTCATGTTTTTTGAAAACGGACCAATTCTGCAAACTGAACCAATCTTAGGCAATCAGGATGTAATATGGGAAATCGGATAGATCCTTGTTGATCACATGACTATAGAGATACTGTGTACCGATTTGTGTGATGTTTGGACAGAATCTGTAGGAGTAGTATCAATAAATGTGTTTTGCACAAATCGGCCTCCTGGTGGCGCTATAACAGGCCAATCTGCAACATTTGGGCCAGAGGTTCTGACTTGGCATCCAGGGAGTGTGTGTGCACAGTTTCGCAGCGGCCGGGCCAATGGTGCCGGAGATTAGGTGGTAACGGACAGGACACACGGACGGACGGACGGACGGACGGACAGGGGGTAAAACATACTCTCTCGCCATGCCTTTCAGCCTGGCGGAGACAATTAATCGAAAAAGTTATCGATAGATTAATCACTAAGAAAATAATGTTTAGTTGCAGGCCTTACTGTGCCACTTCCGTTTCGTCTCCTCTCTTCTTGGCGGAAACTGCCTCAGACAGCTTCCTGGTCCTCTTGGTCCACTTCTTCAAGCCGTCCGCGTCCTCCGCCTTCATCTTACGGTCAGCCTCCTCCTCTTCCTCCTCCTGTGAGCTGGCATGTGAGAACATCGAGGACCTCTTCTTCTCGACCTCTGCTTTCCCCCCTCCTTCTTTTTCTTCTTCTTCGTCTACCTCTTCAGCAGACTTCTTCTCCTCTGACTTACTTTCGGGGCTATCTCTCTTTTCGCTGGATTCATGCCCTGGGAATAATAATGGAAAAAATAAGAATGCGGCTTCTCTGTCTCTTTCATCCAGTCACTTATTCCCTCTCTCTCTCCCCCTCTCTCTCTCTCTCCATTGCTCCCCAACTTCTTTCGGTCTCCCTCTGGAATATTCTACCATCAGCAAGATTCCACTCCATATAATGAACTGTTTCTTGCCGGCTGGCAGCATTGCCCTCGGTAGCTTTTGCCTGCCTGCATTCTCCGTGCTATCTCTAATACTGCACTGTCACACGCTCGGATGCAAGTACATTAATCACCAGTGTAATAACATTAAGATTCTGGCGCGGCCATCTGCGAATGGCTGATTCATATGCATTCTGGAGTTATGCAAGACAAGACCCCCATTCACCCACTTCCAGCCCCCCTCCCACCCGTAGGGCAATTCAATGTTTGCTTCTTTTTTGGGGGGAAACTAGGTAAAATATCATATCTTCAAGCTCACAACAAGCATGTAGATCTGCTATTTCTGCTATTTGTTGTACAACAAAGCATATAGGATTTGAGGGGTTAACATTGCTAATCTTGGGCACTCAGGTGGCGCAAGGGCCACAGTACCTGTCCGCCACCTGCGTCTAGTGGTTCGAATCCACCGCAGTGCATCCTGTTTGGCAGAGTGTTTATCGAGGAGAGAAGGTGATCTTTATCACCGCACGTACTCCTACAAGCAGGGGGCGGAGCCTGTCAGCGGGCAGGGGGGAGTTAAATGGGAGGTGTGGGACGGAGGCACTACGTCATCCCCGCGGGCGCTCCTCACTGGCAGGTAAGCCACAGGGTACAACAGAAGTGGCAATGCAGAAATGTGTGGGGAGGACTTAATTAATAAGCCAATTAAACAACTTAATTGGTTGGAAAAAAGGGTGTAACAATAATTGGCTACTCTAAATAAATAAAACATCTATATTGCTAAGGTTTGGGGTTAACGAAAGACGGGTTAGACCACTCTGTACGCGCAATGTCAAACACTGTGGTGGGTACGGCCCTGCCAAATGCGCAGGGCGGGCCCTACACTATACTCATTGCAATTCCAGGGACGTTCTCCGTACTGTACACTTTGTTTAATTCCATGGCTGTGCTGTCATGCTGCCATTCCTCTTGGCACCGTTCCACCATGAGGGGAGAGAGGTGGGCGGGGGGATTGGATGTGTGTGGGGCGGGGGATTCATCATCTAGATGGAGGCAATCCCATCAATCATTTGGCCCAGCGGCGCTTGGGGGGGATGAGGGGTGGGGGGGGGTCTAACTAAAAGGATTTTTTCCCCCTTCCCTCACATTCTTCTTCTTCTCTGGTTAAGTGCATTCTATCTTTTCATTATTGCCGACTCCCTTTAAGCTGCTCGCGTCAGACTACATTTGACTCCACGTCTCTACGAAAGCTGTCCATCATCTCCGGCTGTCATCCTGCTTGTCTCTTCCATTTTAAGTCTCACTGCCAAAAGAAACTTTGGTCCCAAATATTTTTTTTTTTTTACCATTTAAACCCTACTGTATACTTTGACGTGCAACGAATAGTGAAGACAATCTATAAGCTCACTGGGGAAGTCACCCAATGATGACATCCCCAAAATAGGGACGTCAAGATGAAAGTGGGTCCTCGAGGGGGTTCCAGGGGGTCCCCAGCTAAATGATTCATAGTTATGAATGAAACAGACCTGTACAGGTCTGTAACTCTGAGAGTTTTGGGGGTCTCCTTTGTACAATAGTGTTTGTATTTGTTGATGACATGTATTATTGTGTACATTTATTGTGTACATGTATTATTGTGTACATTTTTTATGCTATGTTGATGAATTGAATACATAGGACCACAATGGAAACAAGTCCCCAGGGCTTTTTTGTGTTATCCTTTTAGTCTTAATGTCTTACTGTACCACGTGCTGTTTACATTTCTGACTAATAAAGTATTCAATCAATCAATCAATCAATCCGTGGCCTAATGCATACCAACGTGGGGGTCCTTCAAATTAAAAAGTTTGAGAACTGAGAACTGACATACGATATTATATTCAAGCTGACGGCTCACCGTTGCTATTTTCTTCCACTGAGGTGGCCCGCTTCTCTTCTCCATCTTCCTCCTCCCCTTCCTCTCTCTCGTCCCTCTTTTCCTCTCCGCTCTCGCTCCATTGGTTTATGGGGTCAGATACGTGATTATCCGGCCTCTCGTCTTTCCCCCTCTTTTCTTGGCTCTTTCCGTCTATCTCGTTGCGCTCCTGTGACTCTTTATCAAGCGGGCCCCCTTCCTCCTCACTCGCTGCTCCCGTCCTTTTCTTCTGGGTCAGGATTGATCTTTCCCCAGGTCCGCCCAGCGCATCCAGCATGGATCGATCTGGAAGCAAGGAGGAGTGGAGACATAATTCACCAGAGGTGGTGTTGTTTATTCTTCAGGGAGGGCTATGAGAAGGTGTTTTAATTTAAAGAACAGAACAGTGGGCCAATCAAAAGGGTCACATGAAGCTGGATATATAAATGTTTACACTCTTATTTTATTGAATAAAAGGTTCCAATCTGTATTGTTGAGTACGTTACTTATAACTGAAAAAGGCTGTATCTCGCTTCCTAAGCACTTTATTTTTACTTTAAAAAAAAGAAAAAAATGCTGGCACAGTATGAACATATTTTTTTATTTCATTGGCACTGAGAGAGTTAAGACCGGGAAAGCATCTGTCATTTTAGATTTGAACCACTTTGACCATTATTTTATACTTTGGGCTATTCAAAAATAGCAGCTTTACAAGCTCATGAGCTTGTAGATCTGCTATTTTGGAAAAATCATGACAATTTTAGCAAATCTTTGAATATATATATTTATTAAAGACAACATTTGTAAATCAAATCTATGCTTCTGGGGGTCCCTGGAACAAAATATGTTGAGAAGGGGGGGGGGTCCTTGACATATAATTTTGGGGGTCCTTGACATGAAAACATTTGAGAACCACTGATCAAGCAACATAAGTGTGTTAGAAAACTGTTAGGATTTGGAAGACATTTGTAGACGGCATTTGTAGCTCGCTCGGCGGTGCCTCTTGTGGCTCAAGTCACCTTCAGACGGCACGCCTCCGTCGGTGAAAACGAGTGCACCTTTTTCAATCTGACTGGTTTCCCAATCATACTGTGACATATGCATGTCATTATTATCAAGATATGTTTTTTCAAAAATGTTCAATTCTATATATTTATTTTATTATGGAGGTTTTGGAACCATTGTTCTAACGCACGGCCTGATTGTGTCCTAAGCCATAATCGCCAGGGTCTTACATTATGCACCTCACTAATTTTATTCCACGAGTCCCAAAATGGCACTCACATAAAATGGCTGACAGCCTCCCGTTGCTGACACAATGGAAGTTCATGCATTTTTAATGTGCCAAGCAGATCTCCTCAGTCCTCACAAAAGCCAAAGTCACTATATTTGGTGAATTGCTGTCATAAATATTAATATAAACAGTTAAAGCTGCACTATGTAACTTTCCTCTTCTACCTCAGATTTGAACCTGGTTTCTTGCTTAAGCGCTGAGATGTTTACCATTGAGCTAAATAGTGCCTGCCTGCTTGCTTAGGGGATAAAGTGAATCTTGACCTTCAGGTCAAAATTTGTGTCAGATCCTGACAAAATAAAATTGTATTCATTAAAAAAAAAGTTACATAGTGCCGCTTTTGGTCTCCAAACCAAACAATGATAGATTCAGCCTTCACAAAGGCTACTGCTGCCTGATTTGAAGTAACGGTGCATTCGCTTGCCAAAAATAACTGATTTTCAAGTGGAAAAACTTCAATTGAACGTCAAGTCAAAATCAAGCTCCCTGGCACAGCGGTTCTTTCCATGAATCATCCAGGTAACTCACCAGGCACGTCATCTGCACTCTGGGGAGCTGAAGTCACATGATCAGATGCAATGATGTCACCTTGCAGCTGAGCTCTCTCGCCTGGGGGAAGATGGATTGAAGTTCAAGTCAAGTGGTTCAGTTACTATGCTTATTGCTGTTTTTATATAACCGGTACATTGTAACACTAGTACACTACACAGCACAGTGGTACTCAGAGGGAGTCCAGAGGTCATTGAGGGGGGCCCCAGGGAAATTAAGAACATTTTAAACACTTACTGTAAGCCCTATTTAACAAATATAGAAAATGGCACATCCACAAGCTCACAATGCGTCGTGATGCGACATGTTGTGAGCTTTTAGATGTGCTATTTCTTGCTATTTTTTAACTTTTGTTGCCTATGACATGCCCAAAATAGGGACAGTATCACAATAATTTCAGCACATTTCTATTAAAGCCCATACACTTGAAGGTAACAGAAAATGATGGCCATGAACTGCATTAATATGTCCAGTGCACAAATATCCTCCCTCCAGGCTATTGAGATCTATGACTCACCCAGAACAGCGATGTCCTGCAGTTCCTTCAGAAAGTTATGGTGACGAAGGATGGAAACAAGCCTGTCATCTGCAGAACACACAAAACGCATAACATAAAAGGCGCACACGGATTTGTTAATCATTCAACGGTGTCAATTGAACGGAAAATGCAAACAACTTGTTAAGCAGCCGGGCCCGCCCCAAAATAATGTGATGACACAAAGAGCCAACGCACACAGGTGCATGTTGTCTCACTTCCAGCGCCCTGTTCACAGGACTCAGCACTCTGCTCGCTCTCTCCGTCAAGAGTTAATTGCCCTGAAATGTACTGCCTTCAAAGCAAAGGCACAATTAATCACTATTGGCCCAGAGGAGACGCCTCCGGTGAGTTACAGCAGCACCCAGGCTTTCTGCTGACCCACAAAGAGAGCCACATTCATCTGCAGCACAGCATTCTAACACTTGAACTGGGGGGTATTAGCCCAAAATACCAGATACAAGCCCACAACGTGTCGCAAACGCTTTGTGGGCTTTTAGATGGGCTATTTTTGACGAAGACATTTGGTATAGAGGGGGGGGGCGGTCTAAGTACAGAGCCAACTCATGCAGGTCCAATTTATTAAGGTGGTTTAAAGGAGAAGTTCACCCAAAACATTACTTATTTTTTTATGAATTACACACCCCATTTTTGTTTTTTGTCACATTTCTAAGCTAATAAGTCTCGGCGGAAAGATTCTCCATTGAGTACTTCGCCGGTCATCAAATTATTGGCTAGGAATGCGACCAAAAAATGAAAAAAATCTCTATGAATTCAAGGCGTCATGGGGTGTGTAATTCATAGAAAATAAGTCGTTTTTTGGGTGAACTATTTCTTTAAAAGTCCAAGGGCATTCTCCATGGATACTTGTTTTGTCTGTCTGTCCGTCCGTCCGTCCGTCCGTCAGTCTGTCTGTCTGTCTGTCTGTCTCTCTCTCTCTGGTTCAGGAGTTAGGTTCCCGGTTAGATTCCCGGCTCTCTCCTGGCTTAATGTGGAAGTGTCCTTGAGCCACTGAGCGCCTATAACTGCAAGGTTGGTGCCTTGCATGGTTGCTTCAGCCGTCGGTGTGTGAATGTAATGCACATTGTAAAGTGCTTTGGATAAAGGTGCTATATAAATGCACCATTTAACATTCACATTCACTTTCTCTGTGTGTGTCTCCCTCTCTCTCTCTCTCTCTCACCCTATCCACTATTTCATTATCACCCATTCACATCCTGTCTTTGTCTTTGACTCTCACTGCGTCTACCTCTCTTTCCTTTCCTATTGTGGTGTTCAGTTACCCCATCACAGCACTGGTTCGGTAACAATAGCTGTGTGAGTAATGCTACAATTGATTTTTCCTTTTCCAACGAGGACAGCATCCCGGCACGGTAACACAATGGCACCGTAATTGAATAGGTCCGGTGGTTAGAGTCCTATAGTGACCTTACGCACCTCTCTGCAGGGGACTCTTTATCCAGCAAGCTTTAAGTGATTCACAACATGATGGTGTGAGCGCCATGCATTCATTCATAAAGACAATGAGAGCAAATCGTTGCTGTCGGGCGGAAATCCCGTATCTCCATTTTTCAACTTTTTGTTTCTTCGCTTTTTTCATAAATTGACGGATTAAAAGTGACGCATAAAAGTAGCAGAAATAGCCGATGTACAAGCTCGCAACACGTTGTGAGCTTATAGATCTGCTATTTTCACTATTATTAAACAATTTGTAAGTCTGTCTGTGGGTTTTATAAATACTGAATCAATGAAAAGTATTAACAATAGCTTGTGACAAAATGATAATCCATTGGAACACAGGTTGTCTTTTCCATTTCCTGAAAAGTAACAGTTTTGGAAAAAGAAGGTTTCTACCCGACAGTGACGATATATTGGTTCCAATAGAGAGCTGTGCTGCCATAGTGGATTGAATACCCAAAGAGCTCCATAACTGCATGTCTTAAAGTACTGTTGCTGCAGAACGATATTGACAGTAACGGCGCTGCATTTATTCTCGTTTATTTTTACTTATAGCAGCCAAGCACTCACTATACAGCCTCAAGGTGCTTTCAACCCTCACAGACTCACAAGCACAGTAACATCCTCAGTGTTCATTTGTTCAGAGTGTAGCCATTTAGTTACATTTGTGTCATTTGTGTCCGGATAGCTCAGTCAGTGGAGCACTCGCCTTTAGGGCTGCGAGGTCCTGCTGGGTTCGATCCCGGGTATACCGTCAAATCAGTGTATGAGTAGCACGGCTTAGGTAACTAAGTCGTTCAGTAAGTACTGGGGGTAGGTAATGGTAATGGTAATGGTACAGTAAGTGCTCCACCTCAGCAATCCATCTCCCAGGGGTCTAGTGCATTGAAAAGGGGATAGACACCTGCTTTCTCTGCTGATACCGACAAGCCTCTCTGACTTACTTACATTTGTACACTCTCAGATATACATTTATAAATCAACACTGAGGAGTGGAATTAAATCTTCATCACTTGAGATTACTGAAGATTATTCGCAGCCTTTTGCTAAATCATTACACATCAACCATATCTGACTCCATTATAACATGGCTATGGCACTCTGCAATGGGGGATTATGTATGAAACATACTGTGGCTTTTCAAATCATGATCACAACATGGCTGAAATGTCCATCGGATTAACACTCTCTTCTGAAGCACAGTAAGTAAGACTGGAACCAAAGCAACAAAAAAGTGCGTTGGTGTCCAAAAGAAGGAATTGATCTATTTTCAAAACAACATGGTGGGTGGAGGGGGATGTGGAATTGATTTTTCTGGTGGAAGGTTATAGGTCTAAAGCTGGGATTCATTCCCTAGTGTTAAGGTCTTACCTGTTCTCAGTATAACCAGGCACTCCTGACTGACAGGCAAGGGGTGTGGTCTTGACAACACATCAGCCAAAGCCTCCACTATACATTTCATCACCTGGGAAGACAGAAAGAACACAGGACTGTTAGCTACTGGGTTACTAGTTATTATTTTGTATTAGCTATTGCCTTTATGCTCTATTCAGATAGTAGACAGACAGGAAAGCGAGGGCAAATGACTAACAAGGAACATCAGTCCCGAGGCAGCAAACGAAAATAGGTCATATGATCATAACACGTCGACGCCCAATTGTTCTTTTCAATTATTTCATAGATTTGTATTATTGTTTTGTCTTCTGTACAGGTTTCCAGCTATAGCGCTATTAAATGCAGCATACTGTGATGCTGTTTGTCTCAAATCCAGAAACTCGTTATACTTGGTATAATGAGGCACTGAAAATACAGTAGCAGATCTACAAGCTCGGCTATATTTTAGGCTCGGAATATATATGAGGCATTAAGGAGTGTTCTAATGCTCAGTGGGTGGCATTTATAGCACTCTCCTTCATGTGTCTGTACGACACCTATAACGCAGCAATTCCCAACCTCGGCTGGGGCCCACTGGTGAGCCGTGCAGGTATTGTAAGTGGGCCCTCAAATAATTGGCTTTTTAAATGGTAATATGAAAAAAAAATATGACATGCAATTTCTTCTTTAATGAAAAATTAGTTTAATGATTGATCATTAAAATAAAGATGGCATCTGACCACTTAATTTGTTAAGTGGTCAGATGGGCGGGCCGTGAACGCTTTTATGATTTTCAAGTGGGCTCTGATCCAGAAAAGGTATTGGTAACCCGCTGCTATAACACATACACATGGTTTTCATGTTGAATCTCCACTGCTTGTATCACTATCACAAAATGTGACTCCCCGCCCAAAGACAGAACGAGATCAAGCGCCTGGCAGAATAATTCGAGGTACTGAACCGTTGTGCTTTCAGTGCCCAGTTACTCACTCAAAGACCTCATTATTTTGTACTCGTTATTTCTCAGTGTTCTACTTCTCTCTCTTGGGTCTTTGAACATTCCTTGGTTACACTGTGTGCCTTATCTCCATCTTGTCACTCCTCTCCTCGCTTATTCTCTCATCTTCCTTCTGCAGCTTGCAGTATATCTTCAATCTACAGAATCAACTTAAAATCTATCCATTTTGATAATGGTCTTCAACAGCCTCTCTCATCCTGTTCAACATCTTCCCGTATCGGTCGTTCGGGAAGTGAAACGGATCCCTGTCCTAACTAAAGGGTCATGACTCTCCGCTGTCCTGGACCTAGGAATGGGGTTTATTGATTCTGAAGTCAAAGTGAACTCGCCCCTAGTTTGTGAGAAATGCAATACAGGACAAACTGCTTGGCTTGTGTATATTTCTAACTCCAGTTTGCCTTTTGAGGGTGAAAGGTGGTGAAGTAATTAGTTGAACGATGAGAAGTTGGCTTTTATACAAGATTGTACTTTTTGCTAAGCATTCAATAATCAAGAAAGCACTCATTCTCTCTCTCTCTCACACACACACACACACACACACACACACACACACACACACACACACACACACACACACACACACACACACAAATGTATAATACATGTATGATAATTAAATGTGATTTCTGCAAGTTAGACCAAATGTTTTTTTTATGACTAAGCCTACCATGCCTATACATAATAATAACACAAAAATAATTGATGCTCACTTTGACGTCTTCATTCTCCAGGTGACTTGAAGTCACTGGCAATGACAGAACTGGAAAATAAGGAAAAACATGTTGTTAACATAATATTGTCACACAGATTTTTATTATTTGGCCTAACAGCTGAACCCAAAATTAAACAACAATACAAAAAAAACGATATGAAACTGCAATTATTAACAAATCATTTAACAACTTAAAAAGAACCACGGAATAGGGTATTAGAATTTGCTGACTGTGCTAAAGCTGCAGGTGAGTGTTTTTTGCCTTTTACATGTACTCAAGTACTGTACTTAAGTACAATTTTGACATTTTAACTTTACTTGAGTATTTCCAATTTTCAATTCTTTTACTTATAGTCCTACATTTCAAATGGCAAATATTGTACATTTACTCCGCTACAATTATTTGAAATCTTTGTTTACTAGTTACTTTGTTGATTTTGATTATTATTAAAACATAGATTAACCACTTCAGCCCTATACATTTCGGCCATTTGAAAATAGCCGATCTACAAGCTCACAATGCCTGTCAGTAGATCTGCTATTTCAAAGGATTTTTATGAATTGTATACATTTGAAAACGGGACAGTCTGCGTAACGAGTACTTTTACCTTTGATACTTTAAGTACATTTTGATACCAATACTTTTGTACTTTTACTCAAGTACATTTTGTATTGTATTTCTACATTGCAGTATTGGTGCTTTTACCTAAGTAAAATATTTGAGTACTTTTTCCACCACTGCCTGCATTCTAACACTGCAAGGCACCCAGTGACAGACAGACATCTCTCACACAGCTCCATAATAGGCTACTTGCCGCTGTCCTTGGTGCTGAATCGAGGAAGGACACCATGAGAGTGTAACACATTCCTATAGCAACAAACAGTTGCTATAGGATATATAGGTTATATATATTATATTATATCATTCTATTATATTGCTATAGGTTATATTGCATTTTACTCATTCAACTTTAAATAAATTGAGGGGGTTCCAGGGGGTCCCCAGCAAAAATGTGTTAATACATTTTAAACCCATATCCATATCTATCCATATCTTATATGTTGGTTATTAAAATAGCAGATCTACAAGCTCACAGCACGTCACATGTGCTATTTTTGAACATTTCCCCCAAAATCTTGAAAGTGTCTGAAGAATTTTGAATAATTAAAAAAGAAAAATGTACACAAATCCTGGAATAAGACATTTCTAATGCAGGGGGTCGAGCCCATTTCCTTACCGCAGTTAGATACTGTTGTTAAAAACAACAATCCTCTCAGGATCATCTTCGCAAATCAGACACATCCAACCAAGCTCTCCAGCGAGATGAAAAAAATGGGCAAAGCCTTTTTGTTTTTTTTTGTTCGCCTCTCCAGAAGGTTTGATCTCGCCCCCTTCGAGTGCTGCAGATGGTGGTTCTTATGGATGCATTGCTGAACACAACTTGGCCGCCTTTCGATCGTTATTCGTGGAGAGCAGCGTCCCTCTGCATGGACACTATGGTCCTACGGCTCTCTCTCTCTCTGTCACCACACGAACGTATCACCGCAAGCACCGCATCCCACTTTTATACAGAACGCCTTGAACAGAGGAAATTACATCATCGTTGTCACGCTGTTAAAATCGTCAGTGTTCATTTAACCTCTGAGAGTGTACACAATGCCTTACGGGTCCATTTGGTTACATTGGTTCCACACTCTCAAGAGGATTTAAAGCGTGCAGGGATAGGCTGGATTGCGATTAGTGATAACACCTGGTTTGCTCTGGGGGCGTGTAAAGGCTCAGCACCATCAACTGCTATATACATTTATATTGCACAGTACTTAGCCTACATCATTAATTTATTTGCACCTACTCCTATAAGTGCAAATAACGAACTACTACTGCTGCTATTTTTATGGGTGTTATCTAATGCATTGGTTCTCAAAGTGGGGTTCGGGGACCCCCAGGGGTCCTTGAGGGCTATACATTTTAAACCCTTTATCCATATTTAATATGTTGGCTATTCAAAAATAGCAGATCTACAAGCTCACAGCGTGTCACCTCGTGCCGTGCTGCAAGCTTGTGCACCTGCTATTTTTGGGGGTCCGGGGACCCCCAGGGGTCCTTGAGGGCTATACATTTTAAACCCTTTATCCATATTTAATATGTTGGCTATTCAAAAATAGCAGATCTACAAGCTCACAGTGCGTCACTTTGTGCCGTGCTGCAAGCTTGTACATACAAGAATTTTGCATTATTTTGTATTTTTTTTACACAAATCTTCTCTTCTGGGGGTCCCTAGCACAAGACATTTTCAGATGGGGGTCCGCGGCCAAATATATATATACATTTTGGGTCCTTGGTATGAAAATGTTTGAGAACCACTGATCTAATGCATTGAAAGAGTTTTTTAGATTATTTTCCTCAGTGTGATGTTTAACCACTGTCATCCCTGGGCATCATGTCATTGGAGGTAATTTTCTTTTAGCAGATTTACCATCCTATGAAGGCTATAAAATGCTTAAGTGCAATTAGTGTTAAAGCAAAGTGACAACTGCATGGTGAAGGTATAATGCTTAGGAATATAACTGTTTTCTTTTTATCTGGTTAGAGCCTACTTTAGCAATAATCTAAATCTACCTCATAATAATAATAATAGTAATAATAATTTTGCAACAGTTGTCTGAAAGAAGCATGACTTCCACACTATATAGGCTATAGTTATGATTTGTGTTCTTCTTTTATAGCTGTAAGCTGTGAAGAAGGATGGGAGGACAAAATGTTTCAGAATATTTGTAGAGGGATTTGTAGCTATAATATCTGGCCTGGTTTTCTATGCCGTATCAGATTCCCACATTTCATTCTCCAGATTGACCTCCTGTGGGATTCAGGTTTGGAAAGTTCTACTGTACTGTGACCTTGTATCTGACACTAAAAATAGAAGATGGTCAAAAACTTAAAGCCAAGCCTCAGAAGAAAGAAGCTATATCCATATCACACAGCACCATTCATTTCATTTTAATAGAGGAACTTTTGACAGCTGTGAGATTCAAAGGATTTGAATTAATTCCAGTCTAGAGCAGCAACAATCGATTATTTTCTTAGCGATTATTCTGTTGATTACTTTTTCGAGTAATTGAATAATTGAGAGGCATAGAAATTTTCAATTAACCACTTAAGTGTAATTTTATACTTTGTCACACAACAGTGTGTTGCAAAAATGTGAAAATAGCAGATCTATAAGTTCACAACGCATTGCAGATAATGTCAAAGTAGGGACCGATTAAAAATAATAATAATAATAATAATCCCACGATTTTGTAACCCTTTTTCACCTGGTGCCAATTATCTAAGTGATCCTGGGCGCTACACTCCCCCCGCCAGCCTAGGGAGCCCAAAGCCGAGCTCATGCCTCCTTCAATGCATGAGAGCAAACTGACCTTCTTGTCACCTGACAGGGGGGAGTTTCCCCGGTTGGACGTAGCGCGTGGAAGGAACACGCTATTCCAACCAGTTCCTTTCCCCTCCATCAGGCACCCAGGCTGTGGGGGAAGCGGTATAGGATTACTACATGTTTTTGTGAGGGTATTACCCTAGGAGACACGGGGAGAACATGCAAACTCCACAGAGTAGGCCCTTTCGCCAACCCCACCTAGGGTATGGGCGCTGATGACATGGAGGAGAAGACATGCCCCCAGCGCGGCAACGCCACAGCGATGGGGGCGCTGTGGGCGCTGAATTTTTTTTTCAAAGGTTATCGATTATCAATAGTTTATTTTATGAAATAGATTTTCAATTAGTTTTTAATAATTGATTTAATTGATTAGTTCGATTAACTGTTGCATCCCTAGAAAACAAACCACACACACACACACACACACACACACACACACACACACACAATCTGACATTGTTTATCAAAGACAAAGGTGTATAATTGTATTTGCTGATCGTTGTGTTGCTAGGTGAGATAGGTTAGATAACACTGAACTGTCATTGCTGTGACAATCCTTACAACTGATAAAGTGTAATCATGCATGTTGTAAGTAGGTGGTATGAAGGGATTAAAATGAGCAAACACTGGAGAAATACAGGATTTGTGAAAAGTAAACAAGACTCTGGGGTCATTAAATCATTAAAACAGGAGAGAAAATAGTAAATTAATCATCTTGTACTGTAGCACTGATTAATGTATGATGTTACTGTTGGCAAGTGCTGGACTGGAGCATGAATGAAGACAAATTGATTTTCTCAACATGCAGGGCCAGATGGAAACAAAAGTGCATTAACTGGTGTGCGTGTGCGTGTGGGTGTGTGTGTGTGTGTGTGTGTGTGTGTGTGTGTGTGTGTGTGTGTGTGTGTGTGTGTATATTATTGATAGTTAGGAACCAAATCTGGACCCTTACACTTGGTTCCATTTGTACACTCCCCGCGTGGCATAGTGACGCATTGTGAGTTTGTAGATCTGGATTTTCACTATTTCTAAAATAGGACTCATGTGATCATAATGTATTTTTGTAAGTCTGGGTTCTGGGGAGGCAGAGCTAAACCTTTTGGGAATCACTATGGTTTATATAAACCTGGACTGTTTGTTCTGGAGCCTGTGTTCCACCTCTGACTCAGGCATTGACTGAATATCGTTACTGTCGGGCAGAAACCTCTTAATTCAATTTTCTAACTTTTCGTGTTTTTACGTAAATTAACGCCCTACTCGATCATACTACTAGCGTCACACAAAAGCAGAAAAAGCAGCAGATCTACAAGCTCGAAACGCAGCGCGAAGCTTGTAGATCTGCTACTTTTGCCATTTTTTAACTTGAATCTTGAAAAGTTTTGGACATATGAGGTTTCCACCCGACAGAGACGATATGGTCTTTTGTTCCCGATTAACAATGAAAGGATTCTTACGCAGGCCTCACATTATTTGCTGTTCCAAATGCCCTATCACGCCATATGCCCCGAGACCCCAAAGATTCACCTAATGCCTTTCAGAGAAACAATGAAGGATGGTTGGTTTGCGTCAGAGGTGGACCAGTATTTGTCTTGTAGGCGATCAACCGCTGATGGCTCTGTTTGCACTATGAATGGGGTTTTCTATGAAAGCAATAACCATTATGAATTTAAATGTCAAACTTGGTACTCGTGGGAAACTCAGCTCGCAGAACAGTCCAAGAGCAATGGGTGGAAACGGTGGATCAGAAATTACCTGATAGGGGTGGTACTGTATGGAACAGTAGCAATAATAGAAAAAAGCTAGCTTTAAAATGTAACTGTCCAAAAAATAATGGGCTCTTTATTATCAATTAAATCAAGAAAAATATCCATAGCTGCATGATGATAATGTTTGCATTGTCCTTGCCACAAATGTGTCTACTGCAGATTGTTGGAAAGGAAGGGAAGTTTGCACACTGTAGCTCCCAGTAGAATTCTTTTATAAGTTAATGAAATGTTTTACTGGGAGCTACAGTGCAGTGGGAACTTCCCTTCCTTTCATCCATTGCACGTATTGTTGTTCAGCACCTGAAAATTCTTTGTTGGGATGTGCATGCTTCCCTCTGGACTCTATGTGTACTAAATATTAATGAGAGCAATAAATACATTTAATAAAACTTTTCTCAGTTAAACAAACATCCTCTCATGTAAACTATCCAAAAGCAGTGGTTACTATACCTCCTCGCATGACAGTGTGCTTGCCATAAAGAACAGATTCTTTGCTTGAAAATCACTAAATGGCGATCAACACCCTTGTCCAACAATTTATAGTATATAAATTAGGGTTTCTGCTATGTAAAAATCTAAAATAATTTACTTTAAAAAATCCAATAAATTTGACATTTTTGGAAGATTTAATAAATGCTTAAGACCACGTTTACTTTGAAACAGCTGTCAGAGGAACCAGTCCATTCATCCCCATTCAATTCAACTATGCTGAATGTACGCCTATTTTCTTTTCATGCTCTCATTCAGGCATTACATCAGCGCTCTAAATTACCATTTCTGAACAAACCCAAGTAACATGAGAGGGCCTAAATATAGCGTTCACCTGCCCTCGTGTTTTGTGTCGATTACCATCACGAGAGGGCAGTTGAATAGGCTTTGTAGCCGTGCAAGTCGATCGCGTCTCACTGCTTGTGATTTTGAATGGTGACAGTGTGTGCTGCACTGGCTGAGTGTGTTTGCTTTTCATAACATTAGAACACTGTGCGTAAAGGTCTTCTGTGTCTGAGATGACAACACCTGCTGCCCCTCAATGACCCCTCAGCCAGTTTGTAACGTTTGTCTTCTTAAACCCCATCACATTGGTTCTCATCAACCACCCAAGGGTCCTTGGGTGGGTACAAAGGGGCCCCCAGCCAAAATTTGTTAATAGCGTCATAATCATTTAAACAACATTTTATACTTTGGATATTCAAAAATAGCAGATATACAAGCTCATAGCGTGGCACAAAGTGACGCCCTATGAGCTTGTAGATATATTTTTGAAAAATCCTGAACAATTGTGAAAATCTCTGAATATATATATTTCTAAAGGGAACATTTTGAACTCAAATCTTTGCTTCACTCAAATCTTTGCCTCAAATATTTTTTAGATGGGGGTCCGCAGCCAAATACAAATAATTTTGGGGTTCCAAGTTTGAGAACCACTGCTGTATAGGCTACTATGTTGACCGAGGTCCCCCACGTCTCTGAAGTAGGTCCACTCGTCCTTTTTTCCTTCAACACCAAACGTCTTCGCGGAAAATAGCCGAATATATATCTGTTCGGACAGGCTCCAGATGTCCTGACTCAGCGAGTCAGGACATCTGGACGTGCACGGGTTCAGAGGGAAAGTTCTTGGACCGTCCTTCGGAAGTTCGGAATGACGTCAATTTGTAGTTATATCACCTCGCTTTCGAAAGAAAAGTTTGGTCATCTGAAGGAGCATGTATTGCATGTTGTGAGCTTGTAGATCTGTTGTCATGTTATATTCTATGTACTTCTTACTAATCTCACAGAGTAATCAAACGTCATTCGAAATAAGATAAATTAAAAAATCTACTTTAAGCTACAATCCAGGACCTTAATGAATTAAACGTTGTTTTAACCAAACTGTAGACTGTAGAGGCAGTTGGAAGCGGTCTCCCTACACTTCCATTGAGTAATTTAGACCATGGTGTTGGCCGTAGGACACCTACTGTTTGACAATATCAATATCAAGTTATTTGAAGCAGACGGTGCATCAGATTTGACACTAATCTTTATTGTAGTTTGAACATTGTTGCAATTACCTCTCTTCCTCAGGAGAGGGAGACAACGGACATACAACTTACACATTGTATCTTTAATTGCAGGTGGCTTGAGCACCATTCTGTTGTGTTCCCATATGTCAACAACAACCAAGACTCAGTTAATGCTGCAATCCAGAAGGTATACTATATATAGTCTCTGTCAAATAAAAAAATAGCAGATCTACCAGTTCAAAATGTGTCGATGTGGATCTGCTAGTTTTGATACTTTTGTGTGACGCTGTAGTATGATCAAGTAGGGCATTAATTAAGCGTGCAAGTGCTGAAAGTCCCACTACTGAGCTAAGACGGAGAGCTAAAGGTGAACTTTATTTATCCCGTTGGTGACATTTGTCCTCTGCATTTGACCCACCCTAACTACAGGAGCACTGTGCAGCACTCAGGGACCAACTCCAGTTTTGAGTTACCTTGGTCAAGGGTAGGGCTGTCACCATTATGGAAAATGATGACGATTAATTGTCACACAAGTAATTGCGATTAACGATTTAATTGTGTTTTTGTCATTGATCACTGGAACATTATTCATAAAAAATCCATTTGTGTTTGTATATGACAAATATACAAAGAAATACTTAAAATAATATATGAATAGTGGAAATAGTCAATCAACAAGCTCACAACATGTCGCGATCTGCTATTTCCACTATTTTTTTAAATGTTTGAAAATATATTAAAACATTTTCAACATGGAAACGATTATGACGATTATGCAAATTAATTGCGATTATCTCAAATAATTGCGATTATATGATTATGTCATAATTGTGACAGGCCTAGTCAAGGGCACTGGCAGGAGTACAGTATGTACCTATTGTAGCATGCATGCGTTTTGGTGTGGGAGGAAACGAGTACCCGGGGGAAAACTTGCGCAAATACTGGGAGAAACACGCAAACTCCAAAACAGAAAGGCCAGCCCAATTGGGGATCGAACCTGCTACCTTATTGCTGTGAGGCAACAGTGCCAACCAATGTGCCACCGTCCTGCCCAACTCAATAGCCTTAGTTGACTGGGGTCTCCAAGGGCTTTATGCGCCCTGTCAACCAGGAGGTGTCCTAGCTAACTTTTTCAATGGAAGAGTTGGGAGACCACCTCCAGCCACTGCAGATGTTCTAGTTGTATTAACATACTTTACCATACAGACTGGTTGAAATTATGTTTTATTTGTAAGAAAAACCCTGCACGGATTGCAGTTCGTAGCTAAATGATTACACAGAATGGAGGTTTATAAGCCCTATCGGAAGCAGGAGAGACAGAAGGGGGGCTGCCTTGGACGGAGCATCAGACGAGGGGTCTTCTAGGACAGGGGGCTTGTCAATGGCTGCACTGGGTCTGGTGAAGATGTATGGATGATCCTACACATAGGAGACAGAGATTCAGCCACCAAGGATGCAAGTGTGGAGTCAAGCTAACCGCACCAACCCTAGCGTCCCTTTTCTGGGCATGTCATAATAAGGGGAATTCGGCGAAAATTGGCAAACATTCAGCGAAAAAAAACGGCTATTTTTGTGGAAGAGATTTGCCGTAGAGGGGAAAAGGGAGGGGACCAAGTACAGACCCCTTGGGGACCCCGATCAACGGAGTATATAGGGTTTAAGTGGTTAAACCATATTTAGCCTCTGCAGTACAGTGGTGTCGCTTGATTGATTGAAATTTACTTGTGGTTTAAAGCCGTTTCCTTGCAGTCCAATATATATTTTGAATGGTTCTCAATAATCCACGTTATCAGATAATTATGTGGATCGTAATTTCTGTTAGGGTTAGGGTTGTATTTTGTAATAAACCGGTTTTGTCAATTCAAGACAATCTCATTTACATAGCATATTTCATACAATGTAAACTCAATCATACACAAAGTATTTAAAAACAAATAAACAACCAAAATGTAACCACTAAAGTGAGGGAGACACAAAACATTTGACCTATTATTTGCCTTATCTGAATCTTAAACAAGGCATGAAATACAATATCTAGATTTATCCTAGTATTATAATGCAATGCGATCACCTAGAGACAGTAACACATTTTGGAGTGTTAATTGTGTGGACCCGGTCCATTTACTCTTACAGTAACATTTACTATGTGTACTAGAATGGAAAACCCTTTTGAAGATCACATCATTAGCAGCACTACAAAACGGTCCATATATAATGAAACAACGGCACACGTCGGTACAAGTATCCTCTCACTCAACTCTAAACAGGACGATGTGCAATGGCAGCAGGTCTTACCAGCAGTGGTGTAAAGTAACTAAGTACTTTACTTGACTATTTCCAATTTTCTGTGCCTGTACTTCTAACTCCACTACATCTCAGAGGCAAATATTATACTTTTACACCACTACAATTATTTGAAAACTTTAGTTACTTTGTAGATTTTGATTATTATTACAAAACACACAAACCACTTCAGCCGTGTATATTTCGGCCATTTGAAAATAGCAGATCTACAAGCTCACAATGCGTCGCATCGCAACTTTTACTTGCAACTGAGTAATTCTACATTGCAGTATTGATTCTTTTACTAAGTAAAATGCGTTAGTACTTTTTCCATCACTGCATGTACGCAGTCTTACCAGGGATGGACAGATGAGATCGATGGGGTCCGAGAAACTCCCCACCATGGACTTCCCTCCCTCGGGCTGAAACTGAGAGAGATGAGAAGGAAGATGATGTGATTGTGGCAGCGCTGTCTCTATAGCAACCACTTTCAACCTGGCAGTCCCTATTTTGGGAATGTCATTACGGGTGGACGTTTTCTCTCACACACACACACACACACACACACACACACACACACACACACACACACACACACACACACACACACACACACACACACACACAAAAATAGCCTATCTACAAGCTTACAACACATCACGGTGTGATGCAGGATTAGCTCCTGGACACACAGACACAAACACAGTCACACACGCAGACCCCCTTATAGACCACTGTTTCTCAACGTCGGGTCCAGGGACCACCAGGCGGCCAAATGGAACCCTTTTGGGTCTGGGTCTTAAATAAACACTGAAGATTTTACAGTGTGGATTGGGGTCCCAGAGATTAAAAAAATGGTATCATATGGGACATGATTTTGGGGGGGGGGGGGTCAAACATTGGCCAAATTGTAAAATAATAAAAGACAAAAATATTGAAAATAGCCGATCTACAAGCTCACAATGCCTCACGTTGCGAGGCATTGTGAGCTTGTAGATCAGCTATTTTCACAATATTTATCTTTAATTAGTCAAACAAAATTGAATGCCTCAACTCCTTGTCAGGATGGGGGGTCCACAAATATGATTCTTTTGGGGGTCACGGCCTGAAAAGGTTGAGAACCCTCGACTTGCCGTTTTCAAAGCCACGCTATAAAAAATGCCCCCGGTGTGGAAGAATAGTTGGGTGGTTAAAGGATATTTGTAGGGATCCCAGAGGGGACATTAGTTCTCTGCCATTGACCCGAGGCCGTCCTACTATAGGAGCAGTGTGCATCCCCATGAGGATGCATCGGGGAGCAATTAGGGGGTTCAGTGTCTTGCTCAGGGTCACCTCGGCGCGATGCCAGGGATCAAGCGGGGAACTTTCCGATTCCCAGACGGCCGCTCTACCTCCTGAGCCACCGATTTTCCAAGTCTGCGATCAATAACTTTTATGCCCAGGCCGGGGACACAGACCCGGTGGCTGAAATTACTAATACAGACAGCTCGTTTGAGTGGAGGATATATTACGATTTGAGCTTCATGCAATACCTCTTATCAACCTGTGGTGGTCCTGCCTGACCAGAGGATAGACCTTTCTCGATAGAAGAGCAGGGACAGCAACTACAACCACCACAGTTGTGTTACTGTAGTTATACTGTATTATATATTGTGTATTGCATCTACCATACTGATTGGTCAATATAATATTTTATTCTCAAAAAAAAAATCAAGCTGATTAGGGATTGGCTAGCTTGAAAATCAGTTATTTTTGGCAGTTGACAAAGTGATATTACAGATTAGATGTCATTAAATTCTCAGCCAAAACTATAGAAATACTGTACACGTAAAAAAAATTACACAAGCTTCCAGATACTGATGACAAAATACTGCTTACATAAACATCTAAAATAACGCTTTGATCGTCAACCATATTTAATCCTTCCGTGAATGTTGGTATTGAACACTGTGCGTGTACAGTACATAAAGACAAAAAGTCAATTGATCTTGGAACATCTTATGTAGTTAGTCTATAAATAAGCAGCGTCACATGATGCTGACCATGTTGTTCCAGAGTCCTTTGGCCAGCTCCTCGTGTCCCTTGATGGTGAAGTGGAAGCAGTCGTGAGTGAAGAACGTCATGTCGATCTTCCCGTTCTGCTCAAGGGGACATAAGTATCATCTGTCACTCATTTATTGATGGAGCCTGACCTTATAGCAGTCAGTTGCATTCACAACGTGGCTGGAAGCCAAAAGACCTGCAGCTATCAGGATTAAGGGCCGGTCACAACTAGCACTACAACTATAACTACAAAGATATTGTTTTAATAAACGTTCTAAATCAAGTGGGAGGCAGAGTTCACACCACAAATAAATTATAACAAAGACAGTGGTGAACAATATTTAGTTATCGTTATAGTGTTGGAGTGAATAGCCCTTAAGTTTTAAGTAAGTAATGGAGTGAGTTCTAGGCCATGTTTGACATGAATGTATCTAAACCCAAATACTTTGATATTGTTTTGGCCTTCAACCACTTTAAAGGCCTTTGCAGACAGGGTGCGATTAGTCAATCAGTTTTTACTGCATGCGAAAAGACGCACGAATCGAACTGGGTTCGATTGGAAAAAAACGCATCGCCGCATCGCAGCACTGTAAATTCGGAGCCGGTGTGCATGAGGTCATTGAGAACCATGTGTTCATTTCTAAAATGATATTGTCCGTTTTTTTCGGACAATGTCTGCAAAGGCCTTAAGCCTGGCATCCCAGTATTCTTTTTAAAATCCGGTCCTCCCTTAGCCAATTTTAATATAGGAAGATAGGGCTTAAATGTTTCAAGTGTAAGGGGCTTACCGGGAGGCGAGGGGGGTCGGCGTGTTTCAGAAAGGGCTGAAGCATGACAGCAAAGTCATCTCTGAAGAAACGATCGCTGTACAACAGCTGTTCCAGTCGCTTCTGCAGGAGGACAGATGTGAAAACGTTCATTTTACCACTATTTGTCTGTTGTTAGTGATATACATTAGTTAGAAACAGGGTAATACAGTAAATTACACCAGTGGTTCTCAAAGTGGGTTCCGGGGACCACCAGGGGTCCTTGGGAGTGTTCCAGTGTGTCCCCAGCAAAATGAGGAAACGTTGAAACACTTGAACCCTAATTTATACTTCAGCCATTCAAAAATAGCCGGCTATTTTCAAAACATTCTGAAACAAAAATTGTGAAACAACACAAATCTCCTCATGCACAAACTCTTTTCAGATGGGGGTCCACGGCCAAATTCATATCTATTTGGGGGTCTTTGACATGAAAAAGTTTGAGAACCACTGAATTACACCACCAGATTACAGTTTGGATGAGAATAATCTAAAAGTCCTTAGCCATTGAACAAAGTCGCCCCATGGAGTAAGGGCAATAACATCCACCTGGAACTCTAGGTTGACCTCTATCAACTCCCGTAGTTCAGGAGAGCTGGTCACCGGCTTTATCAGGCAAGAACAGAAGGACCTAAGACAGACAGGGAACAAAATGAGGTTAAACACTGCACAGCAATAAACAGAAAGGATTGCAAAGGCTATGCAAAGATTCAGAGAGGTCTGGATGCAAAAGCTAATTGAATTAAAAATAAAAAAATATATATATAAATGTTTTTATTATATAAAAAAGTCTATTTGGTTCAAGTCTTTTTGATTAAATGAAAAATAAATCAATAGAATAATCGCTAATTAAATTAATTGATAGTTGCAGCCCTACAGAGGGTATCAGTGAGATTTACCACTAACTGTACATATAGCGAGGTATAGGTTTAGCTCTCAGTAGCATACAGTTAAAGAAAAGGGCTCTTCTGCAAGTGCGCTGCTTGTGTTGCATCACATTCAGCTTTAGCGATCAGCCTCAACATCTGACAAACATTCCACCCTTGATTACTTATGCACATACTAAAGCCTTGTTTAAATACATTTCAATAAATACATTTAAATTCGGTTGGAAATCAGATATTCGGCATACGACAAAGTATAAATTTGCCTTAACTACTAAATCTGGCATTCCTATTTTGGATATTCAAAAATAAATGCAACACTTTTTTACTGCAAGAACAATGGCTTCTATTTCAGCGTGCTAACTTCACCAGGAAGAGAAAGACAGTAGTTTGTATTGTGGTAAATTGATACACATGGACTTATAGAGCCAATCTGAACACACACACAGAGATAAGTTTGGATATTGAGTGGTCGACAGTGCACATTCCAGAGAACACTAGATGTCCAGTTCAAAGGATGCTTCCCAGAGGGCATCTGACCTTAGCTGACCTCTAGGATCTTGGGGTGTTGTTCTTCTGCACAATGGACACACACACACACAAACAAGAGATGTAGCACACACACCTAGCTCCGTGCACATCCAGTGTATGCAAGTACCCACACACACATGTGAAGTCTGCCTATAAATACTGTGTGGACAAAGAAACCGTCCCTTCTTGCCTTGGCCCTTCTTGCCCTTGCCTTGCCCTTCTTCTTCTTGCTCTGTTCTGTTCCGGCCACACCATGTAGCAGCAAGGCTGACATGTGCTCCTGTGCTCTGTACTCTGTTTTGTCCAATAAATCGACTTGAGGAACATTACTGGTCTGGACCTTTCAACTTCTTCTCCTTATGAAAAAATACTACAATTGGCGAACCAGCCAGGACGTGTAAATGGTTTGGTCTTCTTTAGACAACAGTGCTGGAAACTGGAGTGTCTGTGACGTGTTTGATTTTCTTCATTGTACCCTTGTTTACGAAGGACCAATAGGGCCCTCCGTAGGGGGGAATGTGGTAAATTGATACACATTTATGGACTTATAGAGCCAATCTGAACACACACACAGAGATAAGTTTGGATATTGAGTGGTCGACAGTGCACATTCCAGAGAACACTAGATGTCCAGTTCAAAGGATGCTTCCCAGAGGGCATCTGACCTTAGCTGACCTCTAGGATCTTGGGGTGTTGTTCTTCTGCACAATGGACACACACACACACAAACAAGAGATGTAGCACACACACCTAGCTCCGTGCACATCCAGTGTATGCAAGTACCCACACACACATGTGAAGTCTGCCTATAATACTGTGTGGACAAAGAAACCGTCCCTTCTTGCCTTGGCCCTTCTTGCCCTTGCCTTGCCCTTCTTCTTCTTGCTCTGTTCTGTTCCGGCCACACCATGTAGCAGCAAGGCTGACATGTGCTCCTGTGCTCTGTGCTCTGTTTTGTCCAATAAATCGACTTGAGGAACATTACTGGTCTGGACCTTTCAACTTCTTCTACTTGTGTCACGTAATACACTACAGTATTAACATGGAATCCCCATCAATGATGCCATTGGCAGTTGATACTGTAGGCAGGTTTCTGAACTGTCTATAGCCCACCAATGAGACGCAGAGTGTGTAGACGTAAATTGTGCCATCTTATAATGAGTGTGTGTGTGTATGTGTATGTGTGTGTGTGTGTGTGTGTGTGTGTGTGTGTGTGTGTGTGTGTGTGTGTGTGTGTGTGTGTGTGTGTGTGTGTGTGTGTGAGAGAGATCCCTGGTCACTCTGATTACAACTGCACCCCAGAAAGCTTTGTGCAGCTTCTGTTATTTACTCTGGGTGGTCTTATCTAGTAAGAGTGTCTGACCGTTGAAGCAGACAGCCTGGGGTGGGCCTCTGCACCTCTCTGAGGGTCTCCATGGGCAGGATCTGAACCACATTGACAATCATGCGAGGAACCTGCAACACAAGTGCAAGGCTACTTCAGACTGGAATCCAACTCCATTGTTTCACCAATGGAGAACATTCAAGGGCAACAAACGCAAGTGGTTTGTGAGAAAAAACAATCCTATTTTTCTCTAATTATTTAAAAGAAAAAGTAACAGTCTTCGGAAAGAGAGTTGTCAAAATAATAATTTATTCTAATTTTTTTTGTCTTTTTTTCCCCCTTTACCTCATTCATGAGCATTTCCAAAGAGACGGTCATGTAGTGAATGAAGTTATCCACTGAGAACAGAGTCTAGACAAAACAACAGAGAGGACAGGTTGTAAAACATTGTACACATCTTTAACCACATGAATTCTAGTGTCCCTGTTCTGGGCATGTCATAACAAGCTCACGCATTGTGAGCTTGTTATGTGGGGGGCCCTGGCAAACAAAGTACATAGGACGTAAGTTGTTGTCATGTTTAAAGGGTACTTGAGAAGGGTCCAGGGGGTCCCCAGCATAATTAGTTAATATAGCATCAAAATCAGTTTAACCACATTAATACTACAGTATGTACATCGACTATTTTCAAAAGATCTTGACAAATTAACCAATTTTTGTGTCCCTGGCACAAAATATTTTCAGATGGGTGTCCACAGCTAAAAACATATTAATAATAATAACATCTAAGAACCACTGGGTTATAGGAGAACATCGAAAAGGACAGCACCTTGTCTTTGCAGTAATCACAGATGTCATTCATGCCAATGAGAATGGTCAGAAGCTTCCAGTCGTCCTCAAAGTTCAGACCCTTCAGTTGAGGACGAGAGAACATGAGAGAAATAAACATTCAAGGAGCAATTTGATAAAAAAAAAATCATACAGTGATACAGTGTAATCATGAGGATTTATACACATATTTTGGAGGATTTCAGTCTCTTTGTGTTTTATCATTTTAAAATACGAAATCGCAAATTATGTGGGATGGGTGACAGCTGATTTAAATATTAAATATTGACATTTTTACTCCACTACAATTACGACAAAATGTTAAGTTTCTAGTTACTTTTTCTATATTTCAATTATTACGGCATTACAAAACATATATTAAACAATTAACCCCTTTTACTGCAGATACTTCCGCTATTCGAAAATAGCTTATCTACAGGTTCACAAGCATTGCGACACGTTGTGAGCTTGTACAGCTGCCGTGTTCATTTAGAAGACATTCTGCGCATTGAGTATTTTTACTTTTGGTACTTAGGTGTATGGTGTATTTTGATGCCTATATTACTTTGACTCAAGTAAAATTTAGCATACAGGACTTTCTCAACATTTCTACACTGTGGTATTGCTACTTTTGCTGAAGTGAAAAGTCTGAGAGTACTATCATTCCACTACTGCCTGTTGCTAAGCAACGTGGTTAACAGCCAGGCAGGCAGGCTGTGGGTCCATCAGGTCTTCATAAGGCTGGTATCATCTCTGTCAGGTAGAAACCTTGTATGTACAAAACTGTTACTTTGGAGGATTCAAATTCAAAAATAGCAAAAAATAGCAGGTGTAGATGAGTCGTGGCGCGTTTTGAGCTTATACAACTGCATTTTTTTATGCTTTTGTGTGACACTGTAGTATGATCAAGTAGGGCGTTAATTTACGAAACAACCGAAAAGGATCAAATATGGAGATAAGAGGTTTCTACCTGACAGCAACGGTATAATGTGAGATCACAGTTACCTGGTAATCTCTCAGCGTGTCAATCAAATGTCTGGTCTGGCCGGGCAGATTGCTAGGAATAGAACATTGTACAAACCATTATAACATGTCTACTTCACAGGTCATGGAGGTCTGTGTATATGAAGGTAATGCATTTGGAAAAGTTAATATCTAACAACAAATATCTACACACAAAGACAGACAGACAGACAGATAGAAAGAAAAGCAGTGGAAGTGTATTGTAGGGCTGTCCTCTCATAGTCGAACAATTGATTAAGCGTTCTGTTTGGTCTCTGTTGACCAAGACTTTGTTAGTTGATTAGTCTTTTCTTCCCATGCTGAATGAATTATTTATTGAAAAATGATGAGCACAGCTCTTGTAAACTCTAAATATAAAGCCTTAAATTCTACCACTCTAAAGGTCATTAGCCAGTAGCCATCATGAAATCAACTTTAGAATGTTCAGTTATCAATCTCACCAACTTAACCACTTGAACCCGAGCGGCCCCTATTCTGGGGGGAACATTCATATAATCCGGTCCTTGGTCTGCCCCATGGCCTGCCCTCCTCCCAGTGAGACCTGCCGTACTAAATGCCCAAACCACCTTAGCTTAGCTGGCTCCTTTCCACGTGAAGGAGCAGCGGCTCTACTCCGAGTCTCTCCCAGATGTCTGAACTTCTCACCCTAACCCTAAGGAGCAGCCACCATCAAGACCATAAGTGAGGGTAGGAACGAAGATTGGCCTGTATACTGAGAGCTTTGTCTACTGGCTCAGCTCTCTTTTCGTCACAACAGTGCGGTAACAAATGTAATCTTCACCGAAAATAGATGATCTACAAGCTCACGACGTTAATGCGTTGTGAGCTATTTTTGCCAGTGTTCTCCCCAGAATAGAGACGCTTGGGTTCATGCGGCTATTGGACTAAGAATGTCCCTAGTAGAGGACAACCCTCCTGAACTAATGTGTGTTGGAAGGTGGAAGGCTCTTACAAGGTGTTGTGTCCAGTAACAGCCAGGTTGAAGCCTGTCTCACTGAGGGAACCAGGGGTTCCATGCACCGTCTTACAGGGGGCTGAGCCAATCACACTGGGATTGAACAGCTTAATTATATCTGCAGCATACAAGGAGAAAATACACAAACACAAAGAAACAGCGTAGTATGTTATTCTCCACAGTTTGCTTTTTAGAACATACAGTATGAAGCGAAACAGAACATCCAAGACTGAAATACGCTTACTTGCCAGTGTAATGACATCTTGGAAAGACCCATAACCTCCAATGCTAGGAATGCCCGAAGAAAATATGATTATTTCCGGTACAGATGATTGTGAACACAGATTGTACTTGTTTTGTTTGTAAATTGTGCCTCAGGTAAACTTTGCACACAGAATTAAGATGATCCTGGTATAAATATGTGAATATTTAGGAGACATTTTCAAAACGGTTATTCAATGTATGTAGCTTTAACTTATGCCTTGATTTTACTTAGTATAATCTCCTTTTTTTGAACCCCTAGTAGGGTCTTATATTGCTTTCTTTTGCCTTTGCTGTTTTTATGCCATTGTTTTTAAACCCTGTAGCACTTTGAGATAAAATATATCTATATATAAAATGTATTACCGGTATTATTATTATCGTTATTATTATGTATACTGTATAACCGTGGTGTGCTCCTGAGCAAAAACATGAATAGTTGTGTGTATCAAGCATATGCTGTGCTTTCTGGAACCAGGGCATGTTCAATAAACAGACCCACTCCACATGGTTTTGTATACAAGACCTGCTACCTCCATGACACGTGACGAAACTCAATGGGAATTCCCAGGACGGTGGTAGCATTGGCACCAATGGCTGTCTGAAAAGGGAGGGCAAATCCAATGTCAACGTTTTTCTCCCAGGACGATAAAGCCTGATTTATAATTGATCTTACGACAGTGTCCGTTGCCGAAAATAGCCTATTTACAAGCTTATAGGTCTGCTGTTTTTGGCAAGAAACACTGTTGTACGAGTACGACAGAGAATGAATTTGAGAAGAATGCATTTCTATATAATACAGTTGTCTTTCCCCCACACCCCAGGTCGGATTGGGCTGAAACTTTCCATAGCGGTACGTTATTATGATCCAGGGAAGGACAAATGTTTGTTGAAATATTAAACTTTTTAAAACTTTATTTTATACTGAAAGTCAATGCTGAGGAACTCCAGTGGAACTCCATATCTGGCTGCCAATATGTAGTCAGTACTTGGTGGTCAATATTATGTCACACTAAACAAATGTGATTATAGGAGGTACTTCTATGGTGTATACTCGCAGTGTGCACAAGAAATTAGGTGCTGATCGGTCCAGCGGTGTACTAGATTAGCTCCAGACACATAGGCACACCACAGACCTTCTTCTAGACAGCTAGACTCCTGCAGAGCCATGCCGCAACAATTTAAGTTATATTGAAGAATAGTGGCAAGAACATAACTGGGCTTTCCCAAGAGATCAAGCCCGCTGATTAATTAAATCCCACATGGGTAAAGCTGGGACAAGAGAAGTGACTTACTGTCAGAGAGTCACCCAAGGCAGCGATGACCTTGATATCGGCTGCCTTCACCAACTCCACTGTAAAGGATCAAAGAAAAATAACACATTTAATCTGGCATTGGTTGACTTTAAAGCACACACATACTGTAACTGCTAGTGTGTGTCTGTGTGTGTGTGTGTGTGTGTGTGTGTGTGTGTGTGTGTGTGTGTGTGTGTGTGTGTGTGTGTGTATATGTGTGTGTGTGTGTGTGTGTGTGTGACCTGAGGACGGGACAGAGGGAGAAGGGCTCATGTCTGGACACTGGAACACAGGATGCTTGAAGTCTACTGGTCTCGTTTTCTCTGGGAACTCCTGTAGTGGTTTTGACAGAGAACAGACACATGGCCATGGTTATTAGCATCATTCTAACAATTACCACATCAACTATGTTATCTGTAAGGAATCCTATCCTCCCCCCGAAACCCCTCCTCAGCCTGCCAGTGCCACCCACCATATCGTCTCTGTCGGGTGGAAACCTCATTATGTCCAAAACTGTTACTTTTCAGGATTCAAATTCAAAAGTAGCAGATCGACAAGCTTGATACATGTCGCTTCGCGCCGCATTTCGAGCTTGTGGATCTGCTACTTTTGATACTTTAGTGTGACGCTGTAGTTTGATCAAGTAGGGCATTCGTTTACAAAAAACTCAAAAAGTTAAAATAAGGAGTTAAGAGGTTTCTGCCTGACAGCAACGATATGTGACCCTAATGTGACCACCAGGGCCTGGCTGGGACAATGGTCCTGGCTGTCCCCCCTGACGGCTATGCTAGATGCTTTTGTCCACTACTACTAGGCAAGGAATTGTGTATAGAACATTTCAACAAGGCAATTCAATGTACTTTACATAAAACAATAAGCAAACACATTAGAATACAATAAACAGTAACAAATGTACAGAAAAATAAGGCAGTAAAATTACAATGCAGAAGATTTTTTTTTTTTTTTATGTCTCAATGAAAGGCATCAGCAATCAGAAAAGTTGTTAGCTGTAATTTAAAAGTACTGAGTTGCAGCAGACCTACAGTTTTCTGGAAGTTTAATTTAATCAATACTTGCATATACAACCCAGGTCTGCAGACGTGGGTTATCTTTACACATATCGATTTTGTGTAAACAAGATGATTCTGATCTTAGAGTAGCCTAACTTTTCTTAATGTCATACTATATTACAGTAACATCTTTATCCTTTATTCTTATCATCAGACATAATTTGAAGACAGTCTTTCTTTTCATTTATTTGTCTTTTTATGTGATTATTTGTATAATGATACCGTATTTTATAATCATAATGTGATTATAATGATACCGTATTTGTCTTTATACGGTATCATTCCATTCGTTTTCTGTATTTCTTATTAGGCAGTGCACTCAGCACACTCCAGAGGTCTTCAAGTCATTCTAAATAGGACTTTGTTCCTGGACTTCCTTGGTCATATCTATACCAAGTTAAATATTAAAAGTAACGAAAACCTACCTGTTTACATCAAGTTCATACAATTCACCCAAATCTCCCATAACAAGGTGAATCTACCTTGTTGAGAGCCTCCTCAGTGTAGTGTCGTATTCCTTCCTCATACTGCCACCACCACTCATTGCCTTAAGAGAGAAGTTAAGCATGTTTACATCCATGCAGAATGTGGTCTTCAAACATCAGCCATGCTGCCTTCCATATATTTCAGATTATACAATAACAGTTTTCCACACAATGCCATATTTTAAAAAACACACTTAACAGCTCAACCTCTTAAGCCTCATTTTATAGTAGATATTTGAAAATAGCTCCCAACAGGTCACATTGCAAAGTGTTGTGAACTTGTAGGTGTAATATAATAAAACAATTAAATTAGAAAATCTAGAGAAAGAATTTGCCCAGAATAGGGGCGCCAGGTTGAAATTCATTAATAAATCACTATGTGAAGTCTAAAAAAGCTTGGATTTCAGTGCTGAGCTCATCTACCATTATGTGATCCAGAAACAGCCTGCTTCAACCAGGGCCCTGGCTGTGTCAGAGACAATATAGCAGCGTCGCACTGACCTGCATGTGTAGTAATGTACTGCATATGTTGTGTTGTTTCAGCCCCCCCATGCTTGTTCCAGCACTTACCTTTGACAGAGCGGGATGCTAGTGCACACGTTGCCACGGCGATCCAAAGCCAGCCCATAGTGGAGCGTGTGGCCCAGTCAAAGGCTGTTAGACCTGCCATGAGCCACACAGAATGTGACCCTCGGCCGGGCAGCACGACCACTTTATGAGCCACACAATCACAATGTGACCCTCGGCCAGACCACTTTATGATGGCCCCAAGCAAAAAAAAGATGAGTGACAAGGTACAGCTCCAGTAACACAGTGATTCTCAACCCGTTGGCTGGGGGCCACTGGTGGGCCGTGAGGGTATTGCAAGTGTGCCCCAAAATAATAATAAAAAATGCTGTCTTGTACACAGTCACAACCAGTGTTTACCTTTGGACAGAAAACATGCATTGGCCTGATTTATCCTTTGTTGTGAGCTTGTATAACAATCTATTGTACAATATAATGTACTAGACTAGACTGAGCACAGGTTTCTGGCTAAATTAACAGAACATACACTTTCATAATTCAAGCTCAACAGTGTTGCCAGATACGATCATTTACCCTCTGTACAGTGTACGATCAATAATGCCAAAAACACCCCAATGTATGCATAATTTCATCATTATCACAAAAAGGTGCATCAATTTACTAAATTCCCTGGCTGCTGATCAGGGATCCAGTTTGACTTTTCACGATACAGATAAAAAAAGAAAATCCGATCTGTACTTAATATAAATACGCTATTTTAGTGAAATTTACACTTATGACTTATCTTTTCTTTTGCTGTGTACGACAGTTTTCTTTAAAATACGATACTATTAAGCCTCCGGTATCATAATTTAACATTTCCCATTTGGCAACACTGATGTGAGTGATCAAAAGTGTTTGGGAATGAAATGATTGCGCATAGGCAAAACAATGCGTCTGTAAGACAAGTTGCTTGATTTTATTTTTACTGAACGGTGATGCAGTGATTGGTTTCATTTCTCCACTTCAGGAACAAATTTGTGGCCATATGAACAAAAGAGGGATCAACCATGATGTGGTACCACCCAAATTTAGAACAAAACATGGGAAAATTCTCATTCTACTGTGGGGTTTTTACCACAAGTGTAGTAAAAACAGAGTTTCTCAACCTGGGATTAGGGGACCAACCACCAGGAGACCCTTACAGGTATGTAACTCTGAGAGCTAAATTAATACGGATGATTTTTTTTGGGGTGTAAACTGGGGGCCGAATGCTTGGGGGTCGTTGAAATGAAAGAGTTTGAGAAGCACTGGTGTAAAAACACTGATAACAAGTTGAAGTTGTGCAACAGCAGACCTCTGAGCTTGTAGATCTGCAGCTTTCTGATTTAAGTGGTTAAAGTAACCCATTTAGACCCGAGGCTGATTCTAAAAACACCTTCAAAATCCTAACCTACGTTTTCTGAAAAACACTCTAATTGTCAATTAAAATAAAATAATCATAAAAATATGTTGCTATATATATAGCAACAACTAATGCGACAGAGATGTTGTCTCGGACTGAAAGGTATAACAACGTATACTGTAGGTGTAACAGGTCTAAATGGGCTAACCGGAAAGAACACAGTAAATTCATTAGTATTCATTTAACTCAGAAGAACATACAGATGGTACCACTGAGGATTTTACCGTGAATGAGGGACATGTTGATGCTGTAAGCCCAGGGCACCCAGTGCTGGCTTAAATGACACCCAAGGGTTGGCTGAAAAATGTCACACCAAGAATTACGCACAACAAGAAAAGCTCTCAGGTTTGTGTCAATGCTGTACAGTTGACAAATATTTACTCTCACAGATGAATATGAAGACTGTGTTCTTCACTTACAAGATTACAAAATTGTATGTCTTAAGTAGGGATGCAGGATTAATTGGTCATCATATCGGTATCGGCAATATCTGCCATAAAAATGCAATATCTAAAAATGCAAATATCAAAATAATGAATTAGATCATGTTAGCCAATTTCTTTTTGGATCATATTTGTTTGAATGTGAAACATAAAGCCTTTTGTGATGAAGGCTGCAGATTCAATCAGTGTTTTCTGGGGAAGCTTTCAAAAAGGTCAAGAAGTTGGAGAACTAATACAGTATGTGTATCAGTAGGCCTTAAAGACTCAGGTACTGTAATAAGAATGTTATTCAGATATCAATTTCAAATATCGTGCATCCCTAGTCTGAAGATTTTCAAAACCTTCATTGTAATAAAGACGAGTGCAGTAGGTGCCGTCAATTAACAACTCCCTTCAGACAAACTTGCATGGGTTAACACCTAGGGCTGGGCAATTAACCAAAAATAATTGTTTTAATTTCTGTATCAACAGAACTTGTTTTTTTATAATCAACTAAATTGATTAGTCTGATTAATCACTTACAAAAATAGCAAAACAAAAAGCCGATCTACAGCACAAGCTCTCAACGTGTCGTATAGTGACACGTTGGACCTTGTAGATCGGCTATTTTTTAAATAATCGTTCCTTTATTGTAATCGGGGCAAAGGTGTGGAATAATCGTGATATTGATTTGAAGTCATATCGCCCAGTCCTAGGTTAACGCCTACCTTCCTGACTATCTCCTATGTTAAAACATCAACATCAACCTACGGGTTGAAAAAACAACTCAATCCTACAAGCATGGAGCATCGCAACAGCCATTGTATAAAGTTTAGAGATCACAGAGTAGCTAAAGAGCTTTTTTGTGTTCATATACTATTTGGTGACAAGACATTAAGCTGTAGGTTGCTGTCTTTTCATTGTTCGTCCTTATTATCTCCGCCAGGAGAACATGATGTGTTTGTGTGTCTGTCTGCAGCTAATCTCACAAAACACTATCAGTGTCATGTTTATTGCGCAAAAAACTAAATCACTTATCCTACCTTTAATGTCCACGCACATTCAACTCAGTCCGAGCTATCAGAGAGAACAATGGAGAGGTTGACATTGAATGTGTACCTTATAAGAGAGAGTGGATTGAAGACGGTAAAGACAATGTACAACTCATAATTACATGCCGTGCTAATCTTTCAATCATATGTCTGCGCACATTCAACTTGGTCCCAACTGTCTTAAGTCAAAGAGACTGGACAGAGGTATAGGGCATGCCTCATGGCGGAGATGTGCGCGATTCTGAGCGCAACTTTGTAGTTGAACATTATTGTTTTGTGACGTGTTGATGGGTACATAGAGGGGGTTTAACTTCATGACAACAGATGCTGCTGACAAAACTGGTTACTAATGAAAATAAAATGTTGGCAAAACCTTGTTTGCTTATCAAGCTTTTTTTTTTGAGGGGGGGGGCTCTCCCAAATCAAAGGCTGCAAAACGACATGCAAAAGAGAAGAAAAAACAGGATTAATTTATCAACAGAAGAAGAGTTGGCAAAACAAACTCTTTTCCTGTCCATCTTTTCTTTTTCTGTTTCCAAAATGCTGGGCAACAAAGAGGCAACTAGAGCAGTTCTTGGCCGGAGGGGGATTGGGGAAAACAAAAACCCAACAAACAAATGGCCATTTTCGATCACAATGAATGCGTTTGATCTGATAATTAGACTGGCGCGTCTTGCGACCCCCCCCGTGGCTGATTCCATGTCGAGGAGAAGGTGGCCTCCGTCAATACCCTGAGTCACAAACTACATCTAAAGTCTCAAGTCTGTGTTTCCCTTCGGGCAGTCTCTGTTCCTTTAGCATCGTGAATAACACCCCCCTGCCCGACCCCAAGTGCCTCAGATCAGCACGGGGGGGGAGACAGCATTATTTTTATGAGAAAGAGAGCGGTGAGCCTCAACCGTTACCGTTCAGTAGACTTTGAAGTCTTTTTGTTTTCAGAATGCAGAAAGGAGCGGGAGGGCATGGGCACTTGGGGGAGGGACAGAGGATAGTGTTCAAGCTAGCGGGCAGCACTGACTACTGCGCGGGTGGCGGCTGGCGGAGGCCACTTCACCACACTCCTTTTCTCTATCCTGTTCTGTCATTGTCCTTTCCTCCATCTGCTATATCGTCGCTGTCGGGCAGAAACCTTGTATCTCCATGTTTCATCTTTTTATGTTTTCTTTTTTTTTTCTTAAATGAATGCCTCGTTTTGTTGTGAATGCCTCGTTCGTTGTACAAGAGTGCCGCCCCAAAAGTAGCAAAAAACGCAGACCTACAAGCTCACAACGCGTAGGTGAGCTTGTAGATCTGCCATTTCTTTTTCATTTGAAAGTGGTTAAGTGTGTCAATGGGTTTTATAAATATTGAAACAAAGAAAAGTCTTAACAAGAGCGTGACTTAATAATGACTACATTGGATCCATGGGAACGGGGAACAGGGTTGTCGTCCCCTCCCCCCCCCCCCACATTTCCTGAAAGGTAACAGTTTTGGACATAGAAGGTTTCCACCCGATAGTGACGATATTCTCTCACTGCTGCTGCTGCTGTTCCTCCAGGTCAGCCCGGCCCTGGGCCTGCTGCTGTGTGTCTGCGTGAGCCTGGGGCTCGTCCTGGGCCTGGGGCTCGTCCTGGGCCTGGGGCTGCTCTTGGGGTGGCCCGGCGTTGGTGGCGGGTGGTGGCGGCGGAGGAGGAGGTCCGGGAGCAGGGGCTGGCGGGCGGGGCGGCGCCACGATCTGGTGCTGCCGCTGGCGGTAGGCGATGACGGTGCCCAGCAGCAGGGCGATGACCGTCATGAGGTAGAGGTCCCACTCAGGACCCAGCAGCTGATCCAGGTCCACCTGGATGATCGCCTCCTTCACCTGCTTAGTAGTGCAACAGTTAATTGAAATAATCAATTTAAAAAGGTAGGGAAAGTGATTTTCTTTGGTTAAATTAAGTGTTAATTAGCTCTATATTCTGATAGTACTCATTGCTATAGAGTGATTGTTCAGTAACAGGAGTCTCCCTGTCTCTCCAGCTCTTTATTAACATATTTTCTGCCAATAACGCATATATGCGTTTCTAGAAGAAAAAAAACATTTAAAAAAAAAGGTTTGACCCAAAGACCAAGGAGATATGATTTTTCGAAGATCTAGACTCCTATCCACTTCCTTGTTAACCTAAAACTTAAAAATTCTGTATCTCGGCTCCTGAGCACTTTTTTAATTTCAATGAAAAATCTCTGGCAGACAACTGCAAAAAATCTGAAATAACTCAGGCAGGTTAAGTGTTAAACAGAAAATGCATTTTGATGTCGGAATACCAATTTTATCCAATCAGGATAGAGAATTCAGACAGGATACAGATTAAAGTAAAGTGGAAGTGATGACACAGAGAAATGAGCAGACAAAATAGGAACTGGAACAATATTAAAATGAAGCTTATAAATGGGCACTCTCTCCTGATTGGCTGACATTTCTTTGAGAGCTGGAGAGACGGGGAGGCCTCTGTTACTGTACAAACACTCTATCCTCCTATAATTCTAGTAACCTCTGTAGTAGTTAGTGTCTGTCTGAGACCAAACCACTGAAGCCAAACCTGTGAGCCCAAACACGTTTCTGCCCGGTTCTCCTCGGTGCCTGGAGCTATTGCTCTCAAATCACGCACAGCCATTCACCATCACCATGAGCATGGAACTCCGAAGCCCGTTTTTCGATATCACTAAATCTCAGCTGTTTATTCCCATTTTTATGTCAAACATTCTTCTGCCCTGTTCTCCTCACTGCCTGGCGCTATTGCTCTCAAATCGTGCACAGCCATTGACCATTACCATGTGCATGGAACTGTCGAGCCAGTTCTTCGATATCACTCAATCTCAGCTCTTTATTCGCAGTTTTATGTCAAAGAATGTCAAGAATGTGGCCATGCTTGCTGGCTGGAGAGAGAGAGAGGGGGAGGGGGAGGGGCGCGACAGGACGTGCAATAATCCCACGTTTGCAACTACTTTTGCCTGCGCACTTCACCGGGTATGGTCTAGTAGCACTAATTACTATAAGAATATAGTAATAATTATAACAAAAGAAAAAGTTTTGTTTTAACCAAAAAAGATCACTTACCCTACCCTTTAAATAAAATAATCTATTCATTGGTACTCACATTGAGATCGTGCAGGTACTGCAGGGCATAGACCAAGCCCAGCTTACACAGTGCCAGGAACACAGGTACCTGGGCGTCAGGACTGGCCTCAGCAGCCATGTCATAGAAGCGCTTGGCCAGGTGGATGTCCTGTGGACACACACACGGAAAAGTCTGCGTGACTGTGCACCTTTGACGATGTATGTCAATGTAGGATTATTCAAACTAATCAATTTCATCGATTATTAAAAAAAGTAATTGATTTGAATACAACAAATCAATTCGGTAACAAAAGTATCGCAAATAGCAGATCGACCACGCCTTGTGAGTTTGTAGATGCCGTTGTATGCTAAGTATAAATTATGGTTTAAGTTGGTAATGAGATGAATCGATTTATTTGATTTTTAAAAAGAAAATCTATATGAATGTTTTCTTGTTGATTCATTGATACAAAGTACAAAGGAATATACATAATGTCTCTGCCGGGTGGAAATGTCCAAAACTGTTACTTTTCAGGGTTCAAATTCAAAAATAGCAAAAAAAAGCACATCGCCAAGCTCAAAACACGTCGAGCTTGTAGATCTGCTTTTGTGTGACGCTATAGTATGATGTTTAGTATGATGCTATAGTATGATGTTTTTTTCCATCATTGATTAGAATGACAAAGTCAGATGGAAACTCTGTGGATCTCCACATTAATGGTCAAAAACCTCGTAACTCCACTTGAGCATTTGGGTAAAGTGAAGATACTATAAGGACACATTCAATTATCTGACAATGTATAAAGTATGAGGCAGTATTGTGTTGTTCTAAAAACTTTTTTTTTTTTTTTTTTTTCATTTTCTAAAAAGTTAATATTTTGGACATAGCTCGTTTCTGCCCGACAGCACAGATATATTGGTCCAGCTAGACTTGGCAAGCATGCCCACCTGTTTGATGCCCAGGCCTTTCTCATGCATGTATCCCAGGTTGAACATGGCCTGAGCACTGTGCTGCTGCTCTGAGGCCAGTCTGTAGTGGATGACGGCCGTCTCATAGTCCACATCTGTCCCGTAGCCATAGAAGTGGTAGTCGCCCAGTTTTATCCTCGCCACAGTATAACCTGGGGGAAAAAAAGTATAGTAAGTATACAGTGAGTATACAATACCTTTATCAAATACACTGGCTTTCACGTACAAGAGATTGAACAGGTCAAACATTACTGACTCCCAGAGATTGAGTTCTTACTTAAAGACGTCATAAAGTAAGCCTCGGCAAGCCATGTGGCCCATAGGGCAGGAGTCCATCTCCTGTTTCTGTAGCGTGAGGCAGCCTGATGCACAAGAACACCACCGACTGGACATGACGCTAGTACAGTATGTCGCAGGGACTTACCCCCAATCCACCCTTTGATGCTGAGTGCCAAGCACTGGGGTCCCATCGGGTCCCATTTTTATTGTTTTTGGTACGACTCTGCCGGGGAATCAAACCCAGACCTCCCAATCTCAGGGCGGACACTAACCACAAGGGCACTGAGCTAGTGAGCTGGTTGCTACGTTTACATTTGACAGGAAGTCATTTATTTTCTTTTTTTCTACATCCATTGATACAGTAGGCATCTCCTCATTGCTCAATATGTCAAGTATTTTTCATTTCATTGCTACAATAGTTGCAATATTGAGATTTATCACTTGCTTTCTTCTCTATAATGCATAACGTTCCTGAATCGAATGGCGGGCATCTTGGGAGAAAATAAACTGGGACCCAAAAAAAAACGAAACAATAAGATTGGTGTCATTCCCTGTAGCAGAGGGTGAAAATCTGCAGCTGCCAACACGTAGCAGCTGGCACCTGCAGATTCTAGTACCACTCTTTGTCATAGGCTCTCTGAGGCAGAACAAACACGACTGGTGCATTATCTGACAATTTGCAGAGGCGGGAATGAACTACAGCCTACCGCTGTGCAGTCCCTTTAAAAACAAAATGGAGAGCAAAGTCACACAAAGTCACAGTGAAATACTGCTGGTTGGGTAGGGGGTGGGGGGGTGGTGGTGGGTAGTATGGACTGACCCTGTGCTGCGGCTCTGGTCCAGTGGAGCAAAGCCCGCGGGTAGGTCTCATTCTCAGTGAAGATCCGACCTCCTTCTGCTTCAAAAACCACACAGAGACAAAATAAACACACAACACAAACAGCATCCGGCGGTTAACATGTCGACTAACAACACAAGAAAGATTTCACTCATGTCTTACTTTTAATATATTTATACTCTTTTGTATAATGAATAATATTCATTGCCATAGTCTCATTTGCAATCTGAGGAAACTAAACGTAAAAGTAATTTAGACAAAACTAGTCCTCTTTTAAGAATTTTAAATGTATTTATTTAAATGTACTCATTTGTAACTTAATTTTAATGTATTCATTTTAACTATGAGAGTGTTCAAATGGAACCAAATGGACTGATTATTACGGGTCCATTTAGTTCCATTTGTACACTCTCAGAGATAAATTGAACACTCAGGATTTTACCATGTATTGAAGTTGATTCAGAATGTTTTTTTGTTCCTCTTACTCTGGTCCAGAATGAAGGCCACGTTGCTCTGTGCCACCTCGTAGCCCTGCTCGGCCAGCAGCAGATACTGGATCAGCGCCGCGTCCATGTCGCCCTCCTTGAAGCTGCCGTAGGCCGCCGCCAGACGCTCTGACCAGCGGCCGCGCTCGCACACGTTCTTGAAGAGCTGCAAACACCAGACGGTGGTGAGCAGTGGTGGAAAAAGCACTCAATGTTTTTACTTAAGTAAAAGTATCAATACTGCAATGTAGGAATACTCTGTTACAAGTAAATGTCCGGAATTGAAAATCTACTTGAGTAAAAGTACAAAAGTATTGGCATCAAAATATACTTAAATGGATATTTCACTTAAAAAGCGAACATTTGTACCCCCCGGAAGCAAAGATTTGAGTTACAAATGTTAGCTTTAAAAATTATATATTTAAAGATTTGCATAAATGTTCAAGATTTTTCAAAAATAGCAGATCTACAAGCTCATAGCGCAGCACTTGGTGCGGCACTGTGAGCTTGTATATCTGCTATTTTTGAATAGCCAAAGAAATCTAAAATGACAGAAGCGTTCCTGGATTGAAGGGTAAACAGTATTTTTGTGTTGTGGCATTGCTCCTTTTATACAGTGAGACGCACAAAGTCACAGAACTGCACACGCTGGCAAAAGGCCCTCATGTTCAAACACACTGGCTCTAATTGGCACCAGAGGGAATGGAGGGAAGAAGATAAGAGGAGGAGAGGCTGAAGACAGTGGATTTCAAAAGAACCCTACTTAAGAAAATATAAGGAAACCGCAGAAGGCTCTGGCGAGAAGTCGGCGTTCAAAACTACTACAGCCTTGCACAAGATCGCACCCTGGTGCCGAATGTGTAAACTGTAAACAAATAAGAGCTAATAACACGTCGATATATCTGTCAATTGAGGAGGAATTGTGGTATAGCCCACAAACTCTACTGCCAATAGTTTGTAGATCGTCTATTTTCGATGCTTCCCATAGAAGACATTCTGGCTTCTATGGAATCCAAATTACTGAAATCAGTCATGATTTCAGTTCTTTCATTCTAGACCTCAAAATATTGTGTTCCAGGGACCCCCAGAAGCAAAGATTTGAGTTAAAAATGTTCGCTTTAAAAACATATATTCAAAGATATAATATTTCAACAAAATATTATTTATATTATATTTTTCAAAAATAGCAGATCTACAAGCTCATAGCGCAGCACTCAGTGCTATTTTTGAATAGCCAAAAAGAAATCTTAAAATGACACAGCTGCGTTCCCGGGCTAGATGGATTAATGCATGATATCATAGTCAGCATGCCATGGCACAGGCCTGGCTATTTTTTAGGGAACTACTGTACCACCACCATGTACTTCTTCCATGAGCTCATTTATTAAACTTGATGCATTTAAGGGCATCATAAAGGATGTAGTGAAGAAGGCATTTTATATACATGAATGTTCCATACTGTATGTTGCATTTGAATGTGTCGTTTTTATATGGCTGCTATCTTGCCCAGGTCTTTCTTGTAAAAGAGATTTCTGATCCCAATGAGACTTGGTAAAGTAAAAAAGGTCTTCGACTCCATTTGCCTCAACAATTACTAATTGATACAGAATTCCATGACACAAGGCCATAAGAAAAAACAGACCTGTGTGTGTGTGTGTGTGTGTGTGTGTGTGTGTGTGTGTGTGTGTGTGTGTGTGTGTCCTTAAGCAAGACACTTAAAAACACTTTCAACCTGAAGTCCCTATTTTGAGCATGTCATTATATTTTGAGCATGTATTATATTCTTAACAGTTCCCCACCAAGGACTTGTAAAAAAGCCATCTGAGCAAGCCATCTTCTGGGTGAATGCATAAATGTCATTTCCCCTACCCCATAGGGTGATACAATACTCCCCTGTCCCTTTCCATACCTCCACAGCGGTGTGACAGGAGCGCATGACGCCCGTGCCGGTGGCGTGCATCTGGGCCAGGTTGTAGAAGGCCAGGATGTGGCCGGCCTGAGATGCCAGGTTGAAGAACTTGAGGGCTTGCTTGTAGTCTCGCTTCACCCCGATGCCATCTGGAGAGCAGGGGTACAACAATTAATTTAACTAATCGAGATTTCATTGATTAGAAAAAAATAATTGATGATCTAATAAAATAATAGATTAATCGGCCCCTATTTTGGGCATGTCGTTTACAGGGAAAATAGCTGATCTAAAGCTCACAAAGGGTCGCATTGTGAGCTTGTAGAACTGATATTTTCACTAGTTGTGAACGACACATTTTGTGCGACACAGTATAAAATGACACTTAAATGGTTTTCAATTTGTTGATATATATATATATATATATTAAAAAAATCTAAATTCTGCAAACACGTCAATTATTCAATAAATAAAATATGTAATCGACAGAATAATAGCTAAGAAAATAATCCACAGTTGCAGGCAAACTGGAGAGGGAAGGGGCAAGAGGGGGGTGCAGGCATGGGACAAAGACAAATAATAGAATTTATACAGAGGGAGAAGTAGTGTGAAAAATGTACACATTTGTGGGAGAGCAGGGGGGTGAGAAAAAGAGCCCAGAGGTTTTCAAGGCTTCTGAAGCAATAGTATAAATCTTACAGTGCCACCCAATGGCCATCAAAGACTGGAAGGACATTCACCAGGAGAATTAAAGTGCTGCACAGCAATATTTTTCCAGGAAGTGAAAGGGACATCCTAACGGCAACATTTCACTGCCAACATCAAGGTGCCACCCTACAGATTCACATCTCTTACAGTGTGTTGTTGTAAGGTCCTATATCATTCTAATGTGCTGGTCGCATTTCCCATGACGGGCCAATGGTATGCCCAAATACTAGAGCCATACATAGCCATATATATTTCACTTTAACAGATATATCGGCCATTCTTTTTTTCTACATTGGTATCAGCAATTATGTTGCGAGCATTTGTTGAAAGGTTGTAGATGGGCTATTTTTGATAGGTTCAATAAAAAGTTATGTTTATTTCTACAGTTTTTTTGCATATAAATTAAATGTTCATTTTTAATCAATTGTACATTTTTCAAATTGATTAGAATATGTTGGTAACTGGTGAATCAGGAGCAGGGCCCAAAAGTCTGGCATCAGTCAGTTAACTCTAGTTATTTGAGGTCAACTCAAGTGTGAAGAGAAAGATACACACACAGACACACACTCACACACAAAACACTCACTGTAATACATGGTGCCTAGTTGAAGCTGCCCATCGACCCAACCCTGTTCTGCTGCCTTCTGGAAGTACTTGAGGGCAAGCTCATAATTCTGAGGACACAAGCACACACACACACGCACAGTGTATTAACATAATAAATATACTGACTTCAGTCAAGAAATCTAATTTGTTTATTTATTTTCTTGCCATGACCTTGGGGGTAAAGCCTCATTTACACTTTATAAATCCGGGCTCAATTCCATTGGCTCTGAATTACATCTTCAAATTATTATTTTTGACAATCTGCAGACACTACATTGGCAATGTCTGCAGTTAAAAATAGATGTGGACTGGGTGAGGACAGGTCACGTCAGGGCACACAACAGGTGTTTAGTGTGTCTTACCACAGGGACGCCCCTCCCGTATAGGTAGGCCATGCCCAGCCCGCTCTGTCCCACTGGGTTACCCTGAAGGCAGACAAAACACTGCATGACTCACAGCTCAATGCTAGAACGAACCTTGACATTTGAACAAAACGATAATACACCATCTCAATGATATACAAATGTCATATTTTTTAATCATCTATTTACTCTTAATATTCTGCTCTTGATGCCAATTTTCTTGCCCCTATGTGGCATTTACTATTTGATGATTTTTCTGTAATATTTCACTGACCCCTAATCGTGTTCATTGATCTCCATGCCCCTCTTGGGGAGTCAATGTGTAAATATTTGTGGTTGTATTAATATATGGATTTGTGAACTGTGATTGACTTTTTGCACATGTTGGTTGTGGTACAGTGTGATGCCAGGGTTAACTTGATTAAGGACATTTCCGTGAGTGCTAGCATTCTCTTTGCTTGACAAATACAATGCTTCTAGTATGTGTGTTAAGTTAGACTATGATAATAATGTCGATCAGAGAGGGCTGAGCTCTCACCAGGTCGGAGGCCTTCTTGAAGTACTGCAAGGCGGTCTCATTGTTCTGAGGGACGAACTCACTGCCTTCTGAATACATCTGAGGGGAAGAAAAGAGAGGCAAGGAAGCCAAGAGGAATGGAGATCAGTTGTTCTCAAACCTTTTCATGTCAAGGATCCCCAAAATGATATGTATTTGGCTGCAGACCACCATCTCAAAAATATTTTGTGCCAGAGACCTCCAGAAACAAAGATTTGAGTGACGTGCGCTTGTGATGGGATTGTATATCTGCTATTTTTTAATAGTCAAAGTATAAAATATTGTTTAAGCTGTTAAAATGATTGTGACGCTATATTAACACATTTTGCCAATGTTCTACATTAGTGGAACATATTTTTGATCCATCACAAACCGATTGATATTGAGAAACACCAGCTAGTATGACACAGTTACAGTAAGCGCTGCGGCTAAGCTTGGCACTTTTAGGATTTACCTGATCTGTTAAAAGCTTATGAAACAAAATCACAAAAACACTTTTCCAAACACATCTCACCCACCTTGCCTAGGAAAGCCATGGCGTGTGTATTCCCTGCATTTGCCGCCTGGTTAAAGTAATCATACGCTCTCTGTTAGAAAACATAGGAACAGAAAATAACAGGGGTGTTACAAAGGATTGCACCGTGCCAGGTATCGAATCCAAACAGCATTTCATTTATTTACTTGCATGTTTAGTACAGCAGTCAGGGAAAAAAAGACACAACAGCAACAGGTTTGGACAAAAATGGACACGTGCTTGCAAGAGGTTACCTGGTGATTCTGTTCCACCCCACGTCCTCCATGCAGGTGTAGCTGGCCTAGTCCCACCTGTTGGAGAAACCAATGATGAGGAGGTCAATGTCACATCCATGCTCCTTATCGTTCCAACTCAAAGTACTGGGCATGGACAGTGAGCATTCTACTTCTACACAAATATTTGGATTTGATTTCTTTATTAGATCCCCATTAGATAATGTACTGTTACAGCAGCTATTCTTCCTGGGGTCATCAAGTCTATCACATTTGTCCTCTCAGCCAGGCTATGCTACGCTAGACTCACACTGTGTCTATATCAATACCCTGGATGTGATAGGGTTGTGTAGCAGATCTAGCAGATCTACAAGCCTGCTTGTAGATGCGACGCATTGTGAGCTTGTAGATTGTCTATTTTCACTATTTTTGCATATCACCCATTGTACAACGAAATATAGGGCTTAAGTGGTTAATCAGACTAATTGATTCGGTTGATTATTAAAAAATCTATTAGAACGTCGATTCATTCATAATCACCCGACAAGAGACGATATAATTTGGGTTCATTGCCCGGCCCTACCTGAGCCTGAACGTCTCCCTTCTCAGCCAGGAACTGGTAGTACTGGATAAGGTCCTCCTCCAGCATGCCACTGGTGGAGCCGGGGTTCTCCACCTCATCCAGGAGCCTGATCCTCTGCACAGCACTGCCTCCTGTCAGCGACACATCACTGGCCACTGGACACAGGGGGTGGGGGGGAAATAGATGGGGAAACAATGATACTTGAGGAAAGAAATATAGGGGAAAAAATGGTTTGCAAACTTATGGCCGTATTTTTACGGCCCAAGCCATCGGGAGAAGGGTTTATTTATTATTTTATTATTTTATATCTGTATGTGTCTGTCAATCTGTCCATTCTCAAAAGTAGCCCAATCACAGCCCATTCTGAAAGTGGGGTCCAGGGACCGCCAGGGGTCCTTGGGGAGGTTCCAGGGGGTCCCCAGTAAAATGTGTAAATACAGCATCACATAATTTAACCACTTGATCCATTTATACGTTAGCTATTCAAAAATAGCAGATCTACATCTTTTTTTTTACACAAATCTTCTCTTCTGGGGGTCCCTGGCACAAAAGTTTTTCAGATGGGGGTCAAATACATGTCAATTTGGGCGTCCTTCCATGTCATGAAACAGAAACAGCTCCACATAAACAGACGCAGGCTGAAAATGTGACAGTTGGATCGTAGTTGATAATCTATGCTTGAAAAGAAATTGGGTTTTTCAGTGAATCTCTTAGTTACACCAACAATAACATTGCTCCTGTGAAGCACTTTTGTACTTATAGGTGAAGATAAGATAAAGATCGCCATTTTCATTTGGCCAAACAAGGCGTAGACCCATCCCCACACTACATTACTATAAGCAGCCAGGCTGTATAACGCGGCTTCATTCACAAACTGCACACATACACTGTAGAACGTTACCATTGATTACTAAAGATTAGAGATCAAACCACATTTAGACAATCTATCCGGTATGTATTTTTTCCTATTAAACAATGATGCTTGTTCATATATCATGTAGTCCAAATTGTATTCGAACAATAATATCGACCATTACATTTTTCCTGATTTGTTCTGCCTTATGCGTGTGATATGAGGGTTTATTATAAAAGGGGTGATAAAGGGGAGATTCTCACCTTGATTTGCCACCAGTCTATAATGTGTCAGTGCTGATTCACAGCTCTGGGGAACTCCCACACCTCCCCAGTACCTGTAACCCTAATAAAACAAGTACACAAGCATGTCAATACTTGTTAAGTAATGAGGATGGAGACACTGTGGACTTTAACATCATTAACCGAACAACTTACCAGAATCATATGAGCCACAAGGTTTCCACCCAATGCCCCGAAGGTGTAGTACACCAAAGCCTGGAAAATGTACAAAATAATAATCTAATGCTTAATTACTATTGGGAAAGAAGCAACCATGATAACAGTAAGAACATTTGAAAACAAACGAGTACCTTAGCTTGACTGGAGTTCACTCCCAGTCCCGCAGCATACAAAAAACCCAAAGCCTATGGAGAACAAAGACAAAAGAAATAAGCCCAATTAGCGTTCTAAAAAATGAGCACCCCACGCTATTCTTGTGTGAGAAGTTCAGTTTGAGGTTTATAGGTAAAGAGCTGTACCGTCTGAGCCTTGGGTGAACCCTCCATGGCGAGTCTCTCAAACAGGTCTTTGGCCTTGTGGACGTTCTGGCTCATGTAGTCTCCAAACAGCAGTGCATAGGCAACCTTCTCCATGGCTTTGTGGTGGCCTTTCTCTGCCACTTTCAGCAGCTTCTCATACAACCTGAACAGAGCCGAGTAGGGGAATTACACACAGGTATTACGCTAGAAACCCACACGGCAGTGATGGCACGCAAGCTTTTTCCACTCCCATGTTAATGAACGCAGTTGTCCTGACCGGCCATACACGGAAGTTTTTTATTATTATAAATAAATACATAAATTAATAAATAATAAATAATAATAAATTAATTAATGCGCTGGGCGAGTTTTTCGGTGTCATTTTCTTGTACACATGGAGTTATGAACGGTAAAATGCAGTTAAAGTAAAGAGCCAGTCCTAGGAGGGGTTTATATGTAACACGCATCATTTTTCTTTTGTATTAACAACTATAAATATCCTCACAACCAAAAAAATGGAAACAAATAAAATGAAATACCATAACTAGTGAACCATGACTAGTTTCAGTTCAAAATAAAACAGCATGGGGTGATAGTAGAGGCTAAACAACAGATGGGGGAGTAGCAGGAAGTAGTACTCACTCTTTTTTCTGGCTCCTCCTGGTGGTGGAATTTAGCATACGGATCACGCTCTGATACTGCTCCTCTGCTTCTTCAGCCTGACGCCTCAGCTCTGCCTGCTCCTCAGCTAAACAGAGACAACACAACCCAGGAGGAACGTCAATACACACCCAAAGAAAAGCAAGGCAAAGCTCTACAGCAGTGGTTCTCAACCAGTGGTCCGGGGACCACGAGCGGTCCTTGAGGGGGTTCCAGGTGGTAACCAAATGGACCCTTATAAATCTTTAACTCTTGATTCCTGTCTGTCTCATTATTGTGTTATGAGTGCCCCATCCAGATTCTGCGTACACAGGGCCCACTGGTCGGCCGCGAGGGTATTACAAGAGGATCCCCAAAAGATTTAGATACCGTAATATAACTAATGGAAGTATTTTTTAATTGTAAAACCTTGAAATGTTGTGTTCACATAGTGATACTAATAAAAACTTAAAAGTATACTACAGTAGTACGTTGGTTCCATTGATCCAAAGCCGAAACACAATCCATTGACTGATCATTAAATTAACATGCTCTGATAAAGCACGCAGCCCACCGATCTGACCACTCTGACTCAACACAGAAGCCGAATGGCTGCCGTGTTATGTGGTCAGATGGGTGGGCCGCCAATGCTTTCAAGATTTTCAAGTGGGCCCGTTCCAAAAGAGATTAAGAACAACTGCTCTACACTAGACTCTTCATACCTCTGCCCTCTACAGCTGCTATTCTCGGTTTCAATTCTTATTGCGGTTTGAATTCTTATTTGAATAGTTGGAACAACCGATTTCAAATTAGCATCATTCTCCGTCAATAGACGTCCATGGCTGCCGAATGAATAGAGGTGAAAAGTTTACATATTGGTTGATGTTTGGGTGACACCGAATGGCATTCACTTGAGTCAAAAGTCTTCATTTAACTTAAAATTAACTGAGAAAGCATCTGTGTCATTTTAGGTTTTGGGCTATAGCTATTATTTTTATACTTTGGCTATTTTAGAAAAATCTTGAACATTTTTGCAGATCTTTGACTATATTTATTTTTTCTAGATCTACAAGCTCGTAGTGAGGCACTCTGTGCCGTGCTATGAGCTTTTAGATCTGCTATTTATTTGAATAGCCAAAGAAATCTTAAAATGACACAGATGCATAGCCGGTCTTAATGGGTTCAAAAGTCTTTAGTTTCATGGTCAAAACGTACTTTCACAGAAGCCCCATTTCTTCTCGTGGTCGTAGTCGTAGGTGGTGGCGCACCAGAGCCGTCCATCCCCCCTGCCGTCGGTGGTACAGTCAGAGTACTCCTTCCCCTGGAACAGGAAGGGGAAGACGCAGGGCTCTCCATTGGCTGTACCTCCATTCACCACAGGAACTGCATCAACCAGTAAAAGGAGGGGAAATAATATAAGAATTAGAGCGAGGCGGATGGCATGTTTTGATCAATAGTTTTGTTGAGAAAAAGTGGAAAATTATCCAAAATAATGGGCTATTTTTGAAAACCTTTGCCTATAATGACATGCCCAAAATAGGGACGAAAGGTTGAAAATGGTTCAAAACCAGGACATAATTGCAAATACCGAAATCATCAAAAAAGTCAAGTGGTCTGGCCGATATATCGACCAGACCACTACATGGATCTAGCTCTATAAGGCACAGGCAAAATGTGGACGGGTAGCATAGAGGATGTTATAATGTTAAGCAAATTAGGCTGAACTAAAACAGAGCTGTGCAGCTGAACCAATACTATGAACAATATACCTAAAAGAAACACCTTATAAATTACGACCACAATTACAGGTAAAAATCTAACATGAATCCTCTTCGGTACAAACTACTGTACATGATAAGCGTCATGATGTGACATAACCACTGTTGCACGGACTGAACTTGTAGTCCCCTAGTAGAAATGTGATGTAATAGACTCACTGCAGGGGTTGTCACAGGTGTGTTTGTGTTTAATTTCTCATGGGGGTGAAAATATTTGTCCTGAACTGCAACCACGACACAGCCTTGCTCAGATCAGCATTAGAAAATGTGACAAAAACTAGCCTTACAGACAAGACCACATTGATGGGCAACCATAAGTTAGATGACATCATCTTGGGGTGTAAAAGGCACAAGTCACTTTACCGCTTCTGCATGCTCATGTGTGTTTACATTAGCTTTTACATAATATATTTACATTAGATGTTGATAGGTGAAAGAACAATGAACAGCACCCTTTCTTTTTTGGCAAGTGCCAAGTGCTAGGAAAAAGGATAAAAACTGTTTCTGTGCACTAACTGTTGTGTACATATACGTTAACATTGCTGTTATATACTGTACATAAATACACTGTATACAACAATAACAATAAGCTGCTGGCTTGAATGCTTGTTTTATTGTTGAATTGTTTATTGGATCTTGTTTAGTCAATACAATTATTTGTTTTTAGCTCCTGCTCATTTGACTACTTTGTCTCATCTGTTTAAGGAAATAGGTAGCTGATATATTGCACTTTTACCTTAGCGCTAGGTATGCTCTTGGTTGCTTGTTATTGCAGAAAATGCACTTATAACCTCTGGTGATTAGTAGCTTTCGTTCCCTACCTTTGTTGATTGCACTTATTGTAAGTCGCTTTGGATAAAAGCGTCTGCTAAATGACTGTAATGTAATGTAATGGTTGTAACTTTCACTTCTATGTTGTTGTTTATGTGTTTATCTGCTGAAAAATGAGAACAATTCTCAACACTTACTAGTGATAGGCTCATATTTAAGGTGCATTTATCCTTACGGCATTTTTTCACCTTCTTTATATAAACACTGTTTACAGAAGCACTGTGCAACATAACTCAGGGAGGCCCTTGAAATAACACCTCTCCACACATACTGACATGCGACAACAGGGATGTGTGGAGACTGAGGTGTTATCTCTAGTGTTTGACTTAGTAGTACTCTCTCAGGCCCTGTCCACGCCACACGGTGGTCAGTGTTGACAGGCTGTCAATCGACAGCCTCGCAATGACAGTCCTGTTTTAGCATTTTCATGCGAACAGAGATTCTTTAATAACCGTGCTTACAAATTCATCTTACAAATCCTTGTGTACGCGTCAACTAGGCCTCAAGAGCTAAATAAACACTGACAGTTTTGCTACATTGCAGCAGCACACCAACTCATAATAATCCCGGTTTTAAACAGACAACGTGCAGACAAACCCATACCAGTAATCAACAGACATCCCATGATTCCTGCTTTACACATAGACATACAAGTAGACAGACGCATAAACCAACAGACAACTCATGGTCCCTGCTTTACACATACGTGTGTAGACAGAAACTTAAACCAATAGACAAGCAGAAAGATGTGGAGGGGGCAGACGACTGTAATTGGTTTACGAAAAGGCCTACAAGTTATAATTTCAAGGTAATAATTCCCATCGAGACTTCAGAACTTTAAGTATTACAAGCACGTGTCCAATCCATGCACACTCAACATGAGCACAAGACAGCCAGATTTTGATACCATCTGCCCTGCTCCTCCAGATTGAAACCACCAACGTATTTTTTTCCAACAATTCAAAGTGGCTAATTTAACCCTCTAAGTGTCTGGCATTTTGTTTTAAAAGACAAAATAACTATCCTTTTTGGTCATGGGTGGTATGGCCGACTTTAAGCATCAGAATGACGTATTAAGTTTGGCAGCTCAAAGTAGCTGTTAAATAGACTAACTGAGCCAGAGACAAAAACTAAAAGCTTCTTGCTGGTGGCTTGTTTGCGAGAAAGCACCCTCTCTCATTGGTGGGTAGCTCTCTGCTAATAGCTGTGTGCATACCCAAAGCATAAGTAGCCAAGATGCTGGATGAAAGTTAAAAGAAGAATTTCACCCACTTATTTACATCTGTAAACCTGTGAGGTGATAATAAAGCTTTTAAATTCTGATTTGTAGACAGACAGACAGACAGACAGACAGACATAACTGCACACTTGCTGCAATTCAAGCTTACATGATTGAGTGTATAATATACTGTTTATATCTTTTCAATGCAGTATCTCACTGGCTCTCACCCTCTTTAGGCTTCTCTACAACGGGAGGAGGCTGCGTGGGCAAATCCTCCTTCTCCTCGCCCTCCAGCAATCCCCCATCTGGGTGTCCATCATCCCTTAACTTTCTGTTATCCTCAGCGGGTTGGGAATCCTCCCTGCCAGAGGTCAGAGTGGCCCCTGCTACGATCCTCGAGCCCACTGGGACCTCGTCCTCTTCAGAGTCGGGCTCGTGGTATGACTAGAGGGAGAAAGACACGATGTGAGCTTGTAGATCGGCTATTTTTTGGCAAAGAGGTTTGGATAGAGGGAAAAAACAGTGCACTAAGTGCAGAGCCAAAGGTCAAGTTTGCTAAGTATTGTGGGTGTACTGTAGGTGGTTAAATGTCTGAAAATACATTAACATGAATCCAACATATTAATAGAAAATATGTTAAAACAAACAAACAAAAAAAATGAATTTACACAACGCTGACGATAGTGGAGTCAAACAAGTCTATGAAGCCATCTATGAAAAAGTTTAATCTGCAAACAAATCTTATACATGTGAAGGGTCCCTGCTTCATCTCTCTCTCAATTGGTCGTTAGACTGAACAACGTTGAAGACCCCTGATTTAACAAACAACTAATAGCCGTAACATGACACTTACCTTTAACTCTGGACTTGTATCATCATTCGCGAGTTGCTCTTCATCTGCAAAAAATCAAACATGTCAGTGCTGTGTACTAACCTGTCAATAACAGGTGGCACACGGGTTTAAGAAGGTCGGCTACTGACATTCAGTGGTGGATTTACTCAAGTACAATTTTGGGGTATTTTTACTTTACTGGAGTGTACTTTTACTCCATAACAATTATTTGAAAACTTTAGTCACTGGTTACTTTGTGGATTTTGATTATTATTACAAAACATACACTAACCACTTCAGCCCTATATATACTTTGGCTATTTGATCTGCTATTTTCAAAGGATTTTAATACATTTTATACATTTGAAAACTTGTGAAATGGGATATTCTGCATAATGAGTACTTTTACTTTTGGTACTTTAAGTTAAAAAAAATCTAATACTTTTGTACTTTTACTTATTAATTATAATTAATTAATTATAATTTCAGACTTTTACTTGTAACAGAGTACTTCTACATTGCAGTATTGATACTTTTACTTAAGTAAACAAAAATGTGAGTACTTCTTCCACCACTGCTGACATTATTAGATCAAATGACACTCGTCTGTTTCTTACTTACCAGCAATTATTCCAGTTGCGAAGAAAATTAGTATAAGTGCCAAAAAAGTAAGTGACCTCGCCGTCTTTATTGACCCTTTAAAGCCCATAGTGTTGATGACAAGCCAACAATCTCCTATAACTAATAGCTACTGATAGTTCCACCACATAACATGCACTTACAGTCTCCTTGAGTCCCACATAAATAACAATAACAATCTATAATCTAGTCTCCATTGAGACAGATGACAACTTAGTTAATGTTGGCTATTCATCCCAATAATTAATACAATGATATGCTAGCACACTGAGGGCTACTTGGCTAGTTATGGTTCGCTAAACTGCGTTAGCAGACAAGCTATAGCTGACGTTTAGACAGCGAAACAACAGACGTCGTAAACACAATTATTGATACAGACATTGCTTATACATTACTGAACGTTGCTTGATTAAAAACAACACCATATTATTATCGTTTTTGGCGACGACGTGAAAAACCGACTGCAAGTAAAGTAAAGCCTCAGGATAGAACATAGACCACACTTCCTGTTTTGCCTACACGGTTCCGCCAATCAGCAGAGCGCTCTGCGAGACGTTGACCAATCAGTGAAAGCGAGAACGGTGTCGTCCAATCGGCTGCGTACACAGTTAACCTCGCGTCACCAGTCTTTCCACTTCAGAGGAAAGCCTGGTGTTCATTCTAAACTGGCCCGTGTGATCCGGTTTAGGAAAAAGGAAGCATAGAATCGTGTTTCCGGTGGTTGGTTCCGGTTGGCGTCGCATTGTTTTTGTTCCCCACATAATGCGAATCAATTCAATTCGTATAGTCTCGCTAGTCGCGCTACGAGTTAATATAAAATACGCACATAACAAACGGTTATTATAGCAAAAGAAACAAAACGATTTATACCAAACTAAACACATTTTAAACTAGGGGAATCATTTTGAAGATGCACGGCACTGGAGGTTCTGGTCATTGGTTCCGGCCACCTGATGACGTAAAGTTATTTCCGCTCCAACCGGATCAGAAACCTGAAAATGGTTTTGATCCCAGGCTAGTGTGTTGTTTACGTTGCCGCAGCGTCGTCCACGACACCGCAAACACACAAGTCTGTGGTGTAGGCTACGACGGTGTCGCTCGCAAAAAAAAGGACAAATCTACAAGCTATCGTCACGTCGCATTGCGATGCAACGATCGCTTGTAGATCAGTTGTATTACTTTTCTTTTTTTTTTGCTAGGGACACCCAAGCGGTGAATATTATTCAAGTAAATGCAAATAAAAAAATAATTGTATTAATAAATTAAATTAAATGAAAAAAAAACATGATACTCTCCAGGGCCCATGCCTTTATGTTTGTGTATGGAGGCTGACATGTTATTCAATATCTATGATGATGCTGAACCATCTCCTTAACACAACCTTAACGTTATAACAATTTACATAGTGTAAGATACTTGGTCCTTGCACTGTGAAATGGAGGTGGAGGACTGTATGACTGCTGGTTACAGTGTCACAGAGCAGAGGGGTCAGGACATTAGAAAGGAATGGCCAGCTGGATCTTTGCAATATTTATTCAGTGCACACTAGCACACCTGACTGTCCAATAAGGCTTGTACATAAGTTATAATAGTTACAAACCTGTGGTCTAAATGAAAAAGGAGAAAAAAAGAACAGAATTATTACACACTTGACTTGTACTAGAGTTCAGTTGTCATATTAATGCTGTAATCACATCATTCAATCAATGAACAGCACAATGACATGCAAAAATAGCATTACATGCAAAAATAGCATTAGCAGGGCAGTAAAGGCAGTGAGATATTCTTGTTCCTATCAGTACAGTTCCAATTTAAGGACTTTTAAGACAATTTTAATACCTAAAAATCAATAAACTAAACAAACATTGGCCAAACTGTCAAATAATATGAGAAAGAGGCAAACATTTAGAAAATAGCTGACCTACAAGCTCACAACACCTCGCAAGCGTTGTGAGCTTGTAAATCGGCTATTTTCACAATATGTATTTGTGAAACCGCATCAAACTAAATATAATACCTCAACTCCAAGTACTGCAATTCCAAGTGCTTGTCGGGTTGGGGTGTCCCCAGTTCAAATATGATTATTTTGTCTATTCTTTTCATGTCAGATTATTATGTATTTCACCACAGACCCCCATCTGAAAAGATGTTTCGCCAGGGACCCCCATTTGTGTTGTTATATTTTTTTTTTAATAGATCTACAAGGTCACAATCCATCATGCAGCTTTGTGAGCTTGTAGATCAGCTTTTTTCAAATAGCCATTGTACTAGGGTTAAAGTGGTTAAACAGATGTTATGCTACATTAACTAATTTTGCTGGGGACCGCCTTGAAACCCAGCAAGGACCCCTGGGGGTCCCTGGAACCCACTTTGAGAACCACTGCTCTTATCTCTCAAGACAGCTTCTACACATGGAACCAAATTGGTTCCAACTCTCTCATGGGCAGCAGGTCTTTCCTCAGAAAGAAAGACAGACAAAAGAAAGATGCATTATTCTGCTGACACATAGGCCTAGGCCTACTGTAGAATTCAAAGACTATGGAGGAACCATTTAAAAATGTCACACTAAATCAGTTTGTTGAAGCCCAGTAGCTAATCTACAACTTTATAAATATGGTAAATACTGTACATTTATTTAGTATTTTCATGTAAATGATTTGACACGAACTATACTGTCTATTGACTAGCTTCTGCTGCTGCCACTTGAGCTAAATCTGCTTTACCCACGTTTCCCAGGTTGTGATTCTTTTCTCTACAGCCAAAGATGTTTTAGTTCGAGTTTAAAACACAGCACAGAAAGTATTGTTTTTATTACCTCTCCCAGTAATTTGCTACAAAACATACATCTCAGTTTTGATTCATTCAGCACAAAAAGGCATACTGGTAATAATGTATAATACACAGAAGTACATTTTCAGTTGACTGTGCTGAATAATCTGCCAAGCAGGTAACAGGAACAAACAATTTCATCAGAACCTAAATTGAATACCTACTGTCAACAGCCTATCACAGTGCCTAGTGAGGCCAAGGAGGAAGACTTTAGTCCAATCACATTCAATGATAAGCCATCAAACCAATCAGAGAGCAGTTGTCTGAAGCAGGGAAATTAGCATTTTCCAAATCATTAGTGTTTGTTTTAGCCTACATCCCAGGACAGCCAGAGAGGTGGGGTTTATTACATCAATAAGATTCAGTTTCAGTATCAGGCAAGTTACCAAGCACACAGGCAGGAACACTACATTTAATTTGGGGTTAGGGTTATACATTTCTCTGATTGATTGGAGCATGACACAAATAAACCATTTCAGATATAAATTCTTGTCCCAACGCATGACCGTCAGAAATTAGAGAAGATAAAAATGATCAAATACAATCTCCAGGTTTCATCAAAGGGTGTTCCGACAGCCTGGCAGGGCCGTGTTCGCGGGCGAAAAGCCATCAGGAGGAGTAGTGGTCTGGGAACTGGGAGGGATAGTGTGTTGCTCCACAGTTACGCCAGTGGTTCTCAAACGTTTTCATGTCAAGGACCCCCAAATGAATGTGTAGTTGACAAGGACCCCCACAGCAGATTTTGTTAAATGTGTTTCAGAAATATTAAACATTTTTTTCTTTTAAAAAAGTGGTTTAAGTGATTTTAATGCTATATTAACTCATTTTGATGGGGAATTTCCCTGGAACCCCCTCAAGGACCAACTGACTACTGGCCAATCACAGCACGTCTTTTCCAGGACTTGTCAGAATCTAGTGGTCCCGTCCCCACCTGCCTCTCATTGGCCTACTGAGCGCCCCCTTCTGAGACATAAGCGGAAATTTCCAGCTGCCCCCCAGAAGCGGAAGTGCGTCCGCCATACACATGCTTTAGAGCCAGAAGAGGCGTCTACCTTTATATGTCTATGGTCCACACCCTCCACAAAGGATAATTCCTTTTAACAGGTCGTTCATGAAAGTCCTTGCGGTCTTGTTTCCAATGAGAACCTGTGAGCAATTAGGGGTTAAGAGTCTTGCTCAGGGACAAATTTCATTTCATCGACACATATGCTGGCCTGGCCTGGAATCGAACCTGGGGCAACCAGGGCCTCTGGCTCCCTAGGCGGGCTCACTAACCACTCAGCTATGTCCGCCCCACAGACCAAACATTAGGGGTTACAGGGACCATTCATACACATGGGGGGAATTGCTATAACGACTAAACTGAACAACCATTTTGCCGACAGACTATTAACATCATCAAGGAACTTTCTCAGACTAGCTGACTTGCAAGAACCATTTTGCACCAACAGAGAATGGGGAGAAGAAAAAACAACGTACCACAAAAAAAAGTGAGACTTTCCAGAATACGAAAAACAAAAAAAATGTGAACAGGATAAATAAAGTGATCAAATAAAGGTTTGAGAACCAGTGGTTCTCAAACCTTTTCATGTCAAGAAGGGATGAAGAATGATATTGATTTTCAAAAGAATGACAAGAAGTGGTTCTATGTGTCATGGTTGACCGTGTATGAATCTACCCACCCTTACAAAATGACCAGTGTGATTTAACTAAAACACAAAACTGTTTGGAGAGTGGAATCATAATTTAAAAACAAACACACATGATTTGAGTAAACCCCCTCATATATAAATTCAATACAACAAAATGTAATACAATTTCCATTGATGTTGACATCCACGGAAGAGTGACACCTAGTGTGCAGGAGAAGAAACTACATATTCCCCTCCACCTAGATTAAGTTAGCCTCGAGCGAATCAGTCTGGATTCCAGGCTACGATTAAGTCGCCATGACAATTACTTGACTGACATTATATAGACCAGTGGTTCTCAAACCTTTTCATGTCAAGGACCCCCAAATTAATTTGTATTTGGACGCGGACCCCCATTTGAAAATATATTGTGGACCACCATGTTGATAAAATCACCAAGTGGTTAAACACATTTCGATGCTATATTAACAACATTTTCTGGGGACCCCCTGCATCCCTCTCAAGGACCCATGGGGGATATACACACACTCCAACATAGCAAAGCCAATGTGGTATGGACATTTCTGTTTGTAAACACAATGTTTGTGATAGGAAAGGAGAAAAAAATATTTAAAAAACAGTCTCATCAAAATCTTGATTAAATAAATTGGAACATGGCTTGTATCTGATCGACCCTACAAAGGTTTAGCTTACTAAAATATATTATCTACTTCTCAAACAATATTTTGTTGAAACAGGAAATATAGTTTGTAGTAACTCTTCTGTCTTCATTACTCACTCAGTCATTTCCTGTTCTATGACATACTATATGCCAGTCCTGGGAACTCCACTTGCCAAGATCAAGATGCAGTTGGATGTCAGACTGGGCCACGTTAGTGCCCTGTGATTATGATCTGTATATCCAAATATTCCATTCAAGAACAATTAAACACACATCTTCCTATTGTGGGAAAAGCAATATATGGTCTTCCAACACTAGAGGGAGACAGAGAGAGAGTGAGTGAGAGAGTGTGTGAGAGAGAGTGAGAGAGAGAGAAATGGCAGAAGAATTGTCTTCCACACTTCTCATGTCTTTCTCTGTCTGTCTCTCTCTCTGTTCTCCCCTCTCCAAATCCTCCTCTTTTCCCATTCTCCCCTCAAGCCTGTTTATTTCTGCAGCTACTATGAGGTGCCGAGAGTGAGAGAAGGAAGGAGTGAACGTTGGATGGCGTTCTACTCCCATCTCCGTCCCTCTCGGCTCATTGCAATCACCCTCCACCTCCTCCTCCTCCTCCTCCTCCTCCTTGTCCTCTCGTACAGTTTGTTTCTTCCTGGTTCATTTCTGCAGTTCCTGTGGCGTGCTGAAGGTCTCGTACACATTGGCTGCAAACTCCTTCACCTGGTCTATCATCAGCAAGTCCTGGAGAGAAAGAGAGAGATAGAGAGATAGAAAGAGAGATGAAGGATGACGTTGTCGGGCAGAAATCTCTTATCTATTTTAACCTTTTGTGTTTTTCGCAAATTAACACCCTACTTGACGCAGCGCAAAGCGTCACATTTTGAGCTTGTCGAGCTGCTACTTTTGCTGTTTTTGAATTTGAGTCCTGAAAAGGTCCTGAAAAATAATCCTAATAAAGATGGATGGAATTCACTTTCCTTTCTTTTGCAAGAATAGTCTCAAGGTATTTATCCTTCGGACTGAGAAAGGGTGCATAGTAAAATACGCAGAGTGAAATTCAAACGAAGGATTTTACTGTGTGACATGCACCAAGGAATGGATTTTACCTGGGCCCAGGTGAAGCCAGGCTAATTGAACATACTGTGTTATTAACTGGACCAGAGTAAAGCCAGGCTAACTGAACACATTGAGTTGTTAACTGGACCAAAGTTAAGCCAGGCTAACTGAACACATTGAGTTGTTAGCTGGACCAAAGTAAAGCCAGGCTAACTACACATTGAGTTGTTAACTGGACCAAAGTTAAGCCAGGCTAACTGAACACATTGAGTTGTTAATTGGACCAAAGTTAAGCCAGGCTAACTGAACACATTGAGTTGTTAACTGGACCAAAGTAAAGCCAGGCTAACTGAACACATTGAATTGTTAACACATTGAGTCGTTACCTGGACAAAGTGGCTGGGTGTTTCACTGCAAATGCTGTTGATCTGACCATTGACGATGGGGATGATCTTAGCTAGGGGCAGGCTGACTGCTGACAGACTGGAGAGACGGACACAGACATATCAGTTGAAGGGCCCTTCACACCATGCACTATACTATTAAGATATTGTTTTAATAATCATTCTAACTCAAGTGGAAGACAGAGTCCACACCACAACTATAACAAAGACAATGGTGAACGAAATAGTTATAGTGCTTGCTGTGAACGGCCCTTAAGACAAAAAAGACGATATCCAGGAATAAGCACACACCAAGCAGACCACCCCAACGCTCGGCTGTTTGCAGATGACCGTCGGCTTGGTTTATTTTAACCACAAAGTCTTTATGATGAAAACTGGATTCAGGTCGCACATTCAGAATGATGAAAGACTATTTTTCTAAATGTATTTACTAGTGATGAGCGGGCCGACCCGTAACCCGCGGGACCCGCGGCGCGGGTGGTCGAGTCAGGATTTCAGAGGCAATTATGCGGCCCGCTCTCACACGCACAATTATGTGAGCCGCTCTCACACGCAAAAAATAAATAAATTCATATGCTCTTGTTTTGTCTTTATTCCTAATAAGAATAAGAATAATAACAATAAAACAGTTTGAATACACTTGGGGTGTATACTTGAAGATTATTTTCCTTCATGATTTTACAGATTTTTTTTTTATACCGCGGGTCGCAGTGCGGGTTGAGCCATAGATTTATATATGGGTTCGCGGGGCGGTTGAGGCGGGTTGGGTTCCGTGACGGGGCGGGGCGGGGCGGGGCGGGTCATGAAAAAACCCGACCCGCACATCACTAGTATTTACACATACTGTAGCATTATATACAGTGTACTGTATCACACTATAACATACAGCAACAAAATATTACAGTAGAGCCATTGACGGCTACTAGTACTACTTGGACAAAATATCTGTCGTGAAAAGAATCATGGTTGGTCCAAAGACATGCCAATAGGGGGGCTGACCTATCAGGAGCAGAGCTGAGGGCAGAGTCACCGGGAGGCGGGCGGAAGAACTCGGCCAGGTTGTCAAGAAGACGAGAGAATCCTCGGTTCAGACAGGTGTTGAGAACAGCGCTGAAGTCTGGACTGGAGACACACAAACACACGTTTGTATTACTATACTTGTGAGAACATCAACATTTTAGGACAACGATTTTATGAATGCTGTACGGTGTCTTTGGTGTGGTGTTTACCTGTCCAGCATGTCTCTGGTCTCACTGAGCAGTTTGATGGTCATAACGTCCTGTTCTGTCAAACCACACGCCTGCGCGCGCGCACACACACACACACACAAGCACACACACACACACACACAAGCACACACACGCACACACGCACACACACGCACACACGCACACACACACGCTGTCAGGAAATGGAAAAAATAGCCTGTATTCCAATGGATCCAATATTATGTAATTATTTAGTTACACTTGCTGATTCTTTTCATTGGTTCAATATGTACAACCCACAGCCAGACTTAACCACTTTCAAAATCTTTCCAAAATAGAAGCTCCACAACGCATCTACAGATCTACAAAGCAGGAATCGCTCCTCTTCTGAAATTACGTTTAATAAGTAGCACATTTTTCTATCCCTTTCTGCTTTATACAACCAAGAATAAAGCATATAAAAATAATTCTTGTGACCTGATCAGACAGTGTGGTCTCTTCGTCAGCTATCATGTACCAGGACAGGCGTCTCTGGGCTGCGTCCCCACCCGGCCCTCCAGGGGGTCCTTGGCCTCCCTCTACCAGCGCTCTGATCCAGCTCAGCTGTTGTTCCAGTTCCAAGAGGGACAGACTCTGTTTCAGAGAGGCACTGGACACACACACACACACACACACACACACAAACAACGTTTGGGTGAGAGCAATGTCACAAGAGATGCAGACAGACAGACAGACAGACACTCACTCTCCCAGTGTATCCTGGACTGCTCTCTTTACCACTGACATCAGTTCGGTCAGACCTGAGACAAACACAGAGAGAGAGAGGAAGAAGGCAGATGGAGACTGATGAAAAAGCAACAAGACATGGACATGGTATGTGTGTGCGTTACTGCCATCCAAACATAATCCGTCCATCCCAATAAGCATGACTCTTATTGTCTAGTATCTACACCATGGACATCATCAGGTCCCATATATTAAACAGTTTGCAAAGAATTGTACATAGCCAGCCATGACAAAATTGTTGACATCATTACTAAAGACTTGTCATCCATGTTTGACTCCTCTGTTGTGTTTTATAAAACCTCCTTCATGAAACCAAAAATGTTCCAATTCAATGACCCCCATGTATTGCAAATACACCGGATGTCATTGTGATTGATGAGGACTGAGAGAGGTTTTCCTATTGTAAGTTGGCTGTGCTTTTGATTTAGGTTTAGAGGAAGCTTTCCTTACTAGGCAAGTAAAATATAAACCATTAGCGCAAATGTGCATGTATGTCGTTTATATTCTGCAAACTTGTTTGGATACATGCACTGAGACACAGTGCATATGACATCAGATGCAACTGAAAAAATATGTAAAAAAAATATGTATTTTATAAATGTAGACTCGATACATTCAAATGTGTGTGTGTGGCCTACCATCTCCTAATAGATGTTGAATACTGGACAAATACTGCTGTTGGACATCTGGTGGAGCCAGAGGAGTCTGGAGAGATAAAAACACGCGCACACACACACACACACACACACACACACACACACACACACACACACACACACACACACACACACACACACACACACACACGTCAGTAAGTTTCCTGATCACAGTTAGGAAATCAAAAACAAAACAGACAGACAGACAGACAGACAGACACACTTGTCCTCACCATTCCATTCTTCCCTACAGAGTTGTCCAGGTACAGATATCCTCCTATGATGTTGAGTTGGACTCTCAGCAGGACCACCAGCATACAGGTACTGTACACTGCCACAATACTACGAGTAAAACCTGTACACACATCATGAAATAAAGTTAACATATATGTTCTGTGCACCAGGGCTGGGCAATTTACCGAAAATACATAGAAACTGACATTTAGAACCAATAAAACCAATAAAATTGCTCATTGCTCGAATAATCGAGAAGCAGGGTTCGTGGGGCCATCGTTTACATTTTTATTAATAACCGATCTAAATCGCGATGAATTAATCGTGATATTGATTTGAAGTCATATCGCCCAGCCCCACAGTGCACCGCCATGATACTACGGGCAAAAACCTGACCACTCATCATGAAGTCAAGTTGACAGAGTGTCTTTTTCATCGTTGTACTCAACATTGTTGTTTGGGGATTAGTCATTCATCATAAACAGGCTAAGCGCAGTCCACACCAAGGATTTGCGAGACATTGCAGCGGTCTGAATTGCCCTGTTGCAGGTCGCAACAGTTTTGGGGGATTCTGTTGCAACCTTATTTTTAACTCTATGGTTGCAACGCATTGTATTGCAAATCATTGGTGTGGACGGGGCTGTAGGAGTGTATTCAGTTCAGTTGCTTTTGTTGGACTGAACAACCTGGATAGTTTGGTCGTGTCTGAAAATGAAGCACTTACTGATGATCTTCAGGTCCTCCCAGATCTCCACCTTATTGGCTGGTCTACGATGTGGGCAGAAGAGAAGGCATAATTACAAAGGATTACACATTTAGGACATTACCGGAGTGTACAGTAGATCAGTGGTTCTCAAAGTGGGGCCTGGGGACCCCCAGGGGTCCTTGAGGGGGTTCCAGGCGGTCCGAGCTAAATGACTGATAGTTAGGAACCAAATGGCCCCTCACAGGTCTGTAACTCTGAGAAGGACCTGTAAGGGTGCTGTAGGGGGTCCCGTAAGGCCCGGCCCTGAGCAATTTGATGCCCTCGGCAGGATTTTTACCTTTACAATATAGCCTAAATAAGGCTATTTCACAAATAGAAATAGCTAGGATATCGTGCACAATACAAAAGCTAAATTGAAAACAAAACTATTATATGTTAATATGAATGACTTTGCATTGGGTTAGCTAAGTAGATAGCATGGTGTTTTATTCTCAATCAGAGTAAACGGGTTTCCGCACAGCTAGGGATGAACGAGGCACTCTTTACATTGTCTGGAATGCATCCTTCTAGCAATAAAGGTCTTATCTTATCTTAGTTTGAGACACTTGAGGTAACATGATCACTAGAGCAGTCAGCTAGAGCTCATGGGGGCGGAGCGGTCTGGATACGCATGGCTGGGCGAAACCCAAAACTCGGAAAGGAAAGAGAGGAGTGTATTGTTGGGGCGCACCCAACCTCGTTTTTCAAATACTTAAAATTTACAAATTCAAGGGTTCTTTTTAATATTTTGTGTTCAATAATAAATACACAAAAATATATAATTTTGAATGCTTAAAAATTGGTGGGCATGAGAACCACGGCTGTAGATGTTCAACTGAGCTAAACAAAACATTAATAAAGGTCTTTTTTGTCTTTCTCTGTGCCACTTTGTAAAATAAAATAAAATAAAATAAAAACACCAGCCAGTGTATAGCAACTGCCCAGAAACTTAACTTAGCTTAAATTAAAACAATTAAAACAAACTCTTAAAATGAAAAAGCTATTTCCAGTGTGTGTTGTACTGACTTGGTCTTGAGCAGCATTGTCAGGCTCTCAGAGTTCAACTGCTGGATGATGGCTTCTCTCAACGTAGGCAACATGGACAGCACTGTTGTGGGGACACACATCACACATGATGTCACATGCACGCACAGACACAACAAGACCAGAGTGGCGGCTTCACTTGTTTGTTTAAAACTGTCTCCGCTCAGAGAATTTGAAATATAAACAACCCCAAAAATGCTTTGCATGTTGTTGGCATTTACACATTGCCATTGCATAATCTGCCATGCATATTCTGTAATTATTGTAAGGCATTCAAACTGGGGGGTCCCAAAGGGATGATCCAAAGGGATGGACTAAGCATCCTCCATATGCTACTGCGTATGCGATGCAAGAGTGCAGACTAGCCAACAACACTATAAAATGGAAACAACGTGCCAAATAGGGTTGAATAGGGAGACTAAATAAATACTGTGCTTCTCCATCTCTCTTTCAGTGAACTCCTGTTGTTTTGAACCCATTAAGACCGGAAAAGCATCCGTGTCACTTTAGATTTCTTTGGCTATTCAAAAATAGCAGATATACAAGCTCGTAGCGTGGCAACGGGTGCCACGCTACGAGCTTGTAGATCTGCTATTTTTTTAAAGGTCTTGAAAATGTGTGCAAATCTTTGAATATATATATTTTCAAAGAGAACATTTGTAACTCTAATATTTGCTTCTGGGGGGTCCCTGGAACAAAATATTTTGAGATGGGGGTCCGCGGCCAAATATATACATTTTGGGAGTCCTTGACATGAAAAAGTTTGAGAACCGCTTTGTATAGCAACATAAGTTTAACAAAAAAACTGTTAGGATTTAGAAGACATTTTGTAGAATTGGTCTCAGGTCTTAATGGGTTAAATGTTAAATGTGCTGCTCTATATAGTAAATAAAGAGGACTTGATAGTGTGTAATGATGAAGCAGTGACATTAACTCCTCACCCACCAGTCATGTTGCAGGTCCTCTGGTTGCTCTCAAAGTGGAACTGTCGCCTGGCCTGAGAGATGTATTCTGACGCCTCCTTCTCCTGGATCTCCCTCATCTTCCTCTGGGCATACTTACCCAGGAAATACACCCCTGCAGGGAGCACATCACAACACACAGCAACAGCGTGCATAAAAGTCACTTTTACCCAGGAAATACACCCCTGCAGGGACCACATCACAACACACAGCGTGCATAACAAGTCACTTTCTGCACCTTATGTTTAACCTCAGGTACATACCTGCTGAGTTTTTTTGTGTGCTATGTATGTGTATATACTGCATGTAGATATTTTTTATTTGTTTCTCTACTTTTTTGATTTGATTAATCGGGAAAAAAAGTAATCGATACAATAGAATAATCAATAGTTGCAGCCCTAGACTAGATATCATCTGGCATTTTGGATAATGTAATATCACTGATTGATATCATATGTATCAATCTGTGTCACATTGGCACACCGAGTTGGGAAATTGACCACAGGAAAAAACAGTGACAGTGGCTGCATGCTCCTCTGTCAGGTCACTTAAGTTAAACCGATTATCATTTAGGGATTACATTTCATCCCCAAAACATGTACTTAAAAGGGCTTTTAGTTAATTAGTTAAAGTGCATTTGACTGTAAATGTGATTTACAATCACTCTGACTTAAGGCATAATGCCACTGCCATGGTATAGCACTATAATGATATACACAGTAAAATCCTCAGGATTATTTATCCTTTTATGTACAAATGGAACCCAATCCATTGGGTTCCATTTGTACACTCTCAGAGTAAAAGAAACACATATTTATGATAACTATGACATAAGCTAGCCTTCGATCAAGACTATCATGTATTTTATAGTCTGACTTTTACTTTCGTATTCATAGTTATGCAAATGTCAAAATCGATTAAATACATCCATCCAGTACTGTAAAGTAACTAAGTACATTTACTCAAGTACTGCACAATTTTGAAGTATTTTTACTTTACTGGATTATTTTCTTTTACTTCTACTCCACTACATCTCAGAGGGAAATATTGTACTTTTTACTCCACTGCAATTATTTGAAAACTGTAGTTACTAGTTACTTCTATGAACTGAGTACAAAGGTCCCCAATGGAAACAAGCCATAGGCTTTCTTGGGTTTAAAATCCTCTTAGCAGACCTTATATTGAACTGTACTTTCCTGCTTATAAAGTATTCAATCATTCACTCACTTGATTTTGATTATTATTACAAAACATAAATTAACCACTTCAGCCTTATATACATTTCGGCCATTTGAAAATAGCAGATCTACAAGCTCACACCATTGTGAGCTTAGATCTGCTATTTCCAAGTTTTTTTTTATACATTTGAAAACGTGTGAAATGGCACAGTCTACATAATGAGTACGTTCTACTTTTGAACATAAAATATGTCTTGATACCAATACTTTGGTACTTTCACTCAAGTACATTTTGATTGTCGGACTTTTACTTGTAACAGAGTATTTCTACATGGCAGTATTGACACTTTTACTTTAAGTAAATACAGAGTACTTTCTACACCACTGAATACATCTATGGTAGTCTTGATCCAAGGCTAGACAGAACATAAGGAGTGCTACATGCTATCTACATAGCAGTGAGAAAACAAGTTGATCAGATCTAACCTCCAATGAAGGCTCCAGTAAAAATAAACTTCCTTCTGTGGCGCTTCACGAAGTTCCAGACCGAGGAAAACATTGTGGTGTCAATGTGTAAACGTTCTGCACCTTAATAATAACACTGAAATGTTTTTAACTTATGTTGTGTACATGACAGCTAACCATCCATGCTAGCTGACAGCAGCATGAAGTGAGCAGCATCGAAAAGCAGGTGTTTGATTAACCCTGTCTGGATACACTGTTTCCCAAACAGCGGGTCGGGACCCATTTGTGGGACGTGGACAAATGTTTATGGGTCACGAGTAAACGTCGAAACATATTATTTCTTTATTTTTCATCCAACAAAAAAAAATGCAACATTTTTCATGAATAGAAACAAAAACATTTCAATGATTTTTCAAAAGAATTTCATGAATGAATAAAAATAATAATAAAAAAAAAAGAAATTCCATAAAAACAAATGTGTGAAGAAGTGGTGAAAACAGCCGATCTTCGCGCCGCGTTGTGAGCTTGTAGATCTGCTATTTTCACTAGTAGTTTGGGTGCCGGGCAAACATCTAATAGCTAAAAGGCTTGGGAAACACTGGTCTAGATCATCGGTGTTTGATTAAACATGCCTGAAAAGGTCCGACCAATATTATCTTCCCTCTGAAATCGCGTCAATGCTTAGCCTCGTTCCCAGCCGCACTCATCTGCGAAGTCAATGCCTGGGTTTCTATTTACTGTTCAATGCTCACATCCGCTTTAAAGCCCGCCTACTGTATCTGGTACTTTCCACGACAACATGTATGCACACACACAGACCGTTTCCGTATCCGTTCTAAACCGGATATGCAACCTAAAATTGCGTGTCCCCCCAGTCTCATCTTCCCCCTCCACTCCAGTCAGTGGTGGTGGTGGTGTAGCACGTGAAATACATGTAAATAAATGAAGTTATGTTTTGTTTCTTCGTTTCCACAGCATATCATTTAACTGGATGTTGTATATGTACATGAAGTGATTCTTTGGTGTGCAATGGGGACGGAGTGCAAGGAAACTGCTTCGAGGGAGACTTTTTATCCAACTGAAGAGGATATTCAGAAGTGGATGTCCAGTGCTTTCGATATGGTGAGTTTCAATCATAGAGTTAAAGGTTTCAATACATAAAAACCGGTGGGAATCATGATTGACTGAGTTATGTTTATTTGACAAGGACATCGCACATTGGATAAACCTGATGGATGTCTTTATTTTAGCACACACCCACAGGAGCTATTTCTAAAGAAAGAAAAGAAAGAAAGAAAGAAAGAAAGAAAAGATAGTTGTACTGTTGTAGTAGTAGATAAAGATCGATGTGCTAATCAAAGTGAGCTTGTAGATTGGCTATTTTCAAATAGCATATGTATAAAATAGGGCTAAAGTGGTTAATGTATGTTATATAATATAATAATTGATATCTAGTAACTAGTAACTAAAGCTGTCAAATAATTGTAGTGGAGTAAAAGTACAATATTTGCCCCTGAGATGTAGTGGAGTAGAAGTAAAAGTATAGAAATGGGAAATACTCCAGTAAAGTAATAAATCCTCAAATGTGTACTTAGGGTAAGTGATTTGCTTTTGTTAAAATAAGTGTTAAATAGCTCTATATTCTGATAGTACTCATTGCTATAGAGTGTTTGTTCAGTAAAAGGAGCATACCATGTCTCTCCAGCTCTTTATTAAACAGAAAATGTATTTTCTGTGCTCTCTCCTGATTGGCTTAAATATTGTCACCTACCTGAAAATGTACTATATTCTGTTTACTAAAGAGCTGGAGAGACCCTGGCCTGAGACCAAACCAACGCTCTGTAGCATTGATTACTATCAGAATATAGTACTTTAACCTTTAAACAAAAAAAACTAAAACATACCCCAAAATATCACTTACCCTACCTTTAAGTACAGTACTTAAGTCTTAAGTAAATGTACTTAGTTACTTTACACCACTGCTTGGCCTTACACCCAGAACTCACCTAACCCCTGCTCATTATGCTAGGATGGGATGGCTCAGGGCAGAGGATAGAGTAAAGCAACTTGCATTGGGCCTGGTCTTCAAGATACGTGAGAATACAGGGATACCCATGTACCTGTCAGACTTCAATAGCATAAAAGACACACAGGCACAACACCAGAAGGAGCCCCACTGATCTCACTGAACCCAGTTCCGGCAAAAAAAAAAAGGGTCAAATTCGTTCTACTGCTATGCCGCCAGAATGTGGAAGGTCCTACCAACAGTCATGATAGCTAGGAAAATCTTAGGGTTACAATAATGTGATATCATCTTTTAGTAAGTTGATAAACACAGTTTGAGTTTAGGGTCATACTGACACATGCAAGGTTACTGCTATGGAAACTCAAATAAGATATTGAACTATATGAACTGTATCTTTAATGACGAGACAATTCTTTAATAACACTCCAAACATACAAATGATACAAATAAAAGATGAAATTCTATTTATCAAGTCATAAAAAAGTGTGACTCCTTACCCTTCAAAACCGCTCTAAAAGAGCATCTACAGGTGGCTGCAAATTGTAACTGGCCCCTGTAAAAAGTAAAGAGTCTAAGCTTGTCTGTTGAGTCACCTTTTAAAAACCTTCGTCTTCAGTCACTAGCTTGAGATCAGTGGGTTGACAGTTGATGAAGCGAATTTATATTATTATATTATATTGCTTAGCATTGATTAGTTTGTGTTGCTAAAGTTTGACTTTGAGAGCTGAGAACCAGAACCTCTTTACTGATAAGGGCGGAATAGGGAGTTCAGGTCGGCAGGTCACAGCTGCCAGTAAGTCAGAGGCCCCTTTGTTTTATGGCCAGATGAGATATGTTTTTGCACTAACAAGCTCAGGAGAAGACATCAAATGAATTAATCGTTTTCCTGAAATCAATTATGAGCTGACCGTCATAGAAGAGCAAGTCAGTCTATCTTTGTGCCTTGCTGGAACAACATGTCTGATGTGTGTGAATGTTGCAGCGCCGTAAATAAATCTTTCTATTACCATTTGATATTGCATCTTGAGTCAAGGTTTATCTGATCTTTTGAGAGTTTCTAATTCCGCTAGATTTAACAACTGAAATCCATAAATTGTAAGCAAGGATTTCCACGTCACAGTTCCTACAGTTTTGCCCCCTTTACGGAAAACATAGACTAGTCCAAATGAGGTCATGTACGTTGGGACCTCATTTGTACTTCCCAGAAAACAGGGGTGAACCGTGATTATATAAACATGAAAAACAATAAATTGTAAATAATTAACTTAGTTGCAGCGTCAACTGAGATAATTGCAAGATTGCAATGAGAACAATCTTATTTTATTTCATTTATATATTCATTTTTAGCATACTCATGCCCATGTTGATCTCTTAATAGTTTGCACTACTACTTGCTAAATATGAATTTAATTGTGATTTTTTTTTCCTGTCAGGCTAAAGATGCTCTGGAGAACGGAGAGGTGCCTGTGGGTTGCCTCATGGTCTACAACAATGAAGTTGTGGGCAGGGGCAGGAATGAAGTCAACGAGACCAAGAATGTAAGTCAAGTTCAAAGTAGATGGGAGAGTGAGTATTGCTTGCTTTTACAGCTTCACCCGGCAGATGGCTGCTCAGATGGTTCAGATGGGCACACTCTGACAGTGTACACACTCTCGAATGTACACATACAGTAGATAAATAAAATAATGAAGATTTTATTGTGTGCTTCAACTAGTCGTGAATCAAATTACGGTAGTCGAAGCATGTCTAGGTTGCTGCTTAGCAGAGATGGAAATTCCAAAATAGATTTTAGCTTGAACTAAGTGTGTGTGTGTGTGTGTGTGTGTGTGTGTGTGTGTGTGTGTGTGTGTGTGTGTGTGTGTGTGTGTGTGTGTGTGTGTGTGTGTGCGTGTGCGCGCAGGCCACTCGCCATGCAGAGATGGTGGCCTTGGACCAGGTGCTGGAGTGGTGTCAACGTGGCAACATGGAGGCCAGGAGTGTGTGTGAGAGGACGGTGCTGTACGTCACTGTGGAGCCGTGCATCATGTGTGCAGGAGCCCTGCGGCTGCTCAGTATCTTACCAACACTGTGTGTGTGTGTGTGTGTGTGTGTGTGTGTGTGTGTGTGTGTGTGTGTGTGTGTGTGTGTGTGTGTGTGTGTGTGTGTGTGTGTGTGTGTGTGTGTGTGGTCTTGATATCTGCTTACACAGCATGTACATCCAGTGGGGGGAAGTAACGTAAGGGAAGTGCTTTATCTTTGCTTGAGTATTCTACTTCTACTACACTACATCTCAGAGGCAAATATTGTACTTTATTACACAATATTATAATTATTTGACTGCTTTAGTTACATTATTGTATTGTACTGTATGTATATTATTAAAGGTAGGGTAAGTGATATTCTTTGTTAAAATAAGTGTTATATAGCTCAATATTCTGATAGTAATCATTGCAAAGTGTTTGTTCAGTAGCAGGAGTCTCCCCGTCTCTCCAGCTTTTTAGAAAACAGAAAATGCATTTTCACGTTGGGATACCAACTTTATCCAATCAGGAGAGAGAACTCGCATGATAAACAAGTGCAATTGGAAGTGATGGCACAAAGAAATGAGCAGACAAAATTCAAACTCAAACAAAATTTAAGCTGATAAATGGGTACTCTCTCCTGATTGGCTGAAATTTGGCCACCTACCTGAAAATTATCTTTTTGTTTATTAAAGAGCTGGAGAGATGGAGAAAACCCTGTTACTGGACAAACACTCGATAGCAATGATTATTATCACAATATAGAGATTTAACCTTTTTTACAAAACACCTTTTTTGTTTTAACCACAAAATATCACTCACCTTACCTTTAATACAAAACATACATTAATTGATAAATATTTGTTATGTTTTATTATAGGTTAAGCTATCCAGCAGGACATAACATTAACCTTTACCAGCTGCAACATTAAAGTGATTAACCCATTAATGCATTACAATCCAATAATAAGATTGTAAAATTAGCTATTCTGCATATTGAGAACGTTTACGCTTGATGCCAATACTTTTGTACTTTTACTGAAGTAAAATTTGGAATGCAGGACTTTTACTTGTAACAGAGTATTTCTACATTGTGGTATTACTACTTTTACTTAGATAAATATCAGATACTTTTACGTACAGTATATACTTCCTCCACCACTGACTGATACATTGTAAGGTATTTGTGGTGTGCTTGGCTGTGTTTACCTCTGGATTAAGAATGTATCTTAACAGTAACCCCTGTCAGACATCCCAGTGGTGGTGTATGGCTGTGGGAATGACAGGTTTGGAGGCTGTGGCTCTGTGCTGGATATCTCCTCAGCACAACTACCTCACACTGGCACCTCATTCAAGGTATGCAGCTGTGTGCCTATGACATTTTCATGTCAAGGACCCCCATTAAAGATTTGTGTTGTTAAAAATGAAAGTACATTTTTTTTGAGCTGGTGTTTTTGTCTTCTCTTCAGTGTGAATCAGGCTACAGGGCAGAGGAGGCAGTGGAAATGCTGAAAACCTTCTATAAACAGGAGAATCCAAATGGTAAATAACTTTGCTATAATCTCCTCTCTCCTCTCCTCTCCTCCCTCTCCTCACGATATTCTCTCTGTGTTACAGCCCCCAAACCAAAAACCAGGAAAGACTGAGGCTGTGCCATGCTGGGATTACTGTATCATACATTTTTGGCATGTTTTATTTTTCATATTTTTATAAAAATGTTTTTTATTTAGTGTGTGAGCATTTTCTGTCTATTCTGGGCTGTAATGCTGGCCTCTTGCACCAGGCTCTATCTTTGGTAAGCCTTGAGTCTAGAGCAAAATTCAATTTTATTGGATTTATCATTATCTTGGAGCGATTGGGATGGTTTTAAATCGTGATGTTCATCTGCTACAACTGACTTCTAATGCTCTCTGTAATTGCAAGGTTTTTTCTTTGTAGTTGGTGAAATGTACTCATCTTTCTGTACTCAAAAATAAATAATTGTATAAAAAAGTAACTAGTAACATATTACTAAGACTGAATGTCTGTCTGTCTGTCTGTCTGTCTGTCTGTCTGTCGTTCTCTCTGTCATTCTCTCTGTCGTTCTCTCTGTCCATCTCTCCCTCCTTCTCTGCAGTTTAAAGGTTTCACTTCATGGGAGACTTGTTTTGAACAACAATAATGTAAAAAGAAAGGTTAATTTCATTATTTCAATTTCAGGTTACACTTTAATCAGAATTTGATTTGATAATTTGATTCCATACACAATAAAGTTTACTTGAATATAACAATACAAGAGTTGAATAAAACCTTTTTATAAAATAAAATAATAAAAATGTAAGCTGAAAACGATTACAGTGTAGGTGTATGTAGTTCGAGAGACTAAGCATTTGTGAGTCAGTGTAAGAGGATAAGATACATTTACACACATTTAGGCTGATTCAAGCCAAGGCAAACAATAAAATGTGCTAGAAAATATAATTTTGTAGCACATCTTATACACAGTGAACAAATCACAACATACATAATATACAAATTGAAATCATTCCTGAATCATGCACCGAGTGCTGTGCTATCCTTGTAGATCTGCTATTTTTTTTTAAATTGTGAACATTTATGCAAATCTTATATATACATTTTTAACTCAAATATTTGCTTCTGGGGGGGGGGGGTCCCTGGAACAAAATATTTTGAGATGGGGGGGGGGGTACGGGGGTAGTGTCCACGGACAAATACCTATCATTTTGGGGGTCCTTGACATGAAAAAAGTTTGAGAACTACTGATATTATAGCAACATAAGTTTGTTTTAAAAAAAACTGTTGGATTCTTCTTTGCTTCTAGAATGCCAAGAAGCAAAGATGGTTAACCCAGAACCTTCCTTAACCTGAAACTTTCCAGAACCTGTGAAGCTCTGTGAAGGTTTTTTGTTTACATTTTCATTAGCCCATGAACCCTCCCTATTCTGGGGAGAATATTCAACAAAAATAGCAGATATACAAGCTCACAACATGTCACACTAAGTATTGAGGGTGTGGTTACTGGTTAGATGTTTGAACATACACATGACATTAACATGAATCCAACATATTAATAGAAAAGATCATGTGTAAACCAAACAAACAAAAAATGACATACTGTAACACTGATCATAGTGCTGTCAAACAAGTCTATGAATATATCTATGAAATCTATGAGATTAATCTCCAACACATTTTATACAATATATAGTGGGAGTCCCTGCTTCTCTCTCTCTCTCTCTCTCTCTCAGATAAGGAGTCCATGGCCTAGAAAACGGTGAAGACCCCTGCATTAGCCTATAACCAGAACAACCCCTGACGGGTACGTCATATAAACAAAACAAAAACTAATTTAAAAAAAAAGCTAAAACGAGCTTTAGTGAAGTGAGCTTAACCCAGTGGTTACATTTTCTTGGCCAGGACCCCCAAACTGATATGTATTTGGCCGTGGTGGACCCCCATCTGAAAATAGTTTGTGCCAGGGACCCTCAAAAAAGATTTTTGTTGTGAGCAATTGTCAAAGATTATTCCATAATTTTCACACATTTTCATTATACAATCTTCATTTACAAGATTGTATAATAATAGCTGAAAGTATAAACTTGGGTTAAAGTGTTAAACTGATCTTGATGCTATATTAACACATTTTTCTGGGGAACCCCTTCAAGGACCCCTTTTTTTCTTTGCGATCCACTGCTTTAACCACAGCCCAGTCCCAACTGTTTTCAAATCATCATTATGACCGTGATGATTTCCATGGTAACTTTAATCCACTGCTGTGGATGAAAGCTGTGATATAATAATGAAGAGGTCATTTAGTATTTTGATTGGTTTAATGGAATCAAAAGCTCTGTTTTGAATTTACAAGGAATTCCAAAATAGTGTCTTTATTCAGGGGGAGGAGGAGATGTTGAGGGGAGAATGTGTGTGCATGTGTCACAGAGTGGTTCAGAGCCTCTGCCTGACCCACTGTTTCCCTTTAAGGGGGGGGGGGGGAGAGAATGGCGCTTCACCGGCGCGTTTCAATGTTGTAGTGCTCCTTTAGCAGCCCTGTTTCTACATTTCGGCGTTCTTCGCCGTTTTATTTATTTTTTCTCACGCCGTTTGGTGCCCCCCCAAGGTTGGTGCCCTGTGCTTCAGCACCTAAACCCCGTTGGATAAGCCACCACTGTCAGTGAGTGTGTCCGTTGCTCAAAGTAGTTTACAGTGTGGCGTTGTTTGAGGTGAGAATTTACAGAGAAGCTTTTCCCTCAACGTGGCTCACAGTTCCTTCTGTATAGATGCACTCTAGAGTCTGACCGATGCCAGGTGTGTGGGTCTGATGCCGATCACTATTGTAGTCCCAGACCAGACCACCGATTACTGATGTTTTAACCAATATTTTGTCAAAACGTGCAACATTTTCTAATCATGAAAAAAACCTTTGATTTGATTCAAGTTGCTATTTGAGAACATTTAACTTATGAGCAAAATAATATTTGATCATAAGTAACTTTTTGATAGATACAAAAAAACATTTTTTTTTATTCACCGGACGATATATATATCAGCCAATCGGTGTAGCTCAATGCACATGGCGAGACTTACATTTTTTCCTCCATTGAAAACTGTTCCCACATAATTCACAATAGCCCAGAAGGGCTTCTCTTCGGGGTGAATTCTCTGATGGTTCTTTAAACAAGCATCATATTGGTTCAAACCCTTCTTCGGTTCATTCAAGTGTGAATTGCTTGAATGTGTTTCTTTAAGGAGCGGTGGCGTTTGAACCATTTCTTACACTTTTCACAGTAGTAGTAATTTTCTGTATGAATATGAATTATCTGGTGAGATCTCAGGCCATGGCCAGTGCTGAACCATTTTTCACACTGGTCACAGTGGTAGGGCTTCTCTCCTGTATGAATTCTCTGGTGTTGTTTGAGACTACTACTTTGGCTGAACCTTTCCCCACACTGGTCACAGTGGTAGGGCTTCTCTCCTGTATGAATTCTCTGGTGACTTTTGAGACTACTACCTTGGCTGAACGTTTCCCCACACTGGTCACAGTGGTAGGGCTTCTCTCCTGTATGAATTCTCTGGTGCTGTTTGAGATTACCACTTTGGCTGAACTTTTCCCCACACTGGTCACAGTGGTAGGGCTTCTCTCCTGTATGAATTCTCTGGTGTCGTTTGAGACTACTACTTTGGCTGAACTTTTCCCCACACTGCTCACAGTGGTAGGGCTTCTCTCCTGTATGAATTCTCTGGTGTTGTTTGAGATGATCACTTCGTTTGAACTTTTCCCCACATTGGTCACAGTGGTAGGGCTTCTCTCCTGTATGAATTCTCTGGTGTTGTTTGAGACTACTTTGGCTGAACGTTTCCCCACACTGGTCATAGTGGTAGGGCTTCTCTCCTGTATGAATTATCTGGTGTCGTTTGAGATGACTACTTTGGCTGAACTTTTCCCCACACTGGTCACAGCGGTAGGGCTTCTCTCCTGTATGAATTCTCTGGTGACGTTTGAGATTACTGTTGCTGAAGAACTTATTCCCACACTGGTCACAGCAGAAATGTTTCCTCACGTGTAGTTGGGCAGGACAGACCTCTGGAATGGAGAATGAGGGGAGATAAATAAACCATAAAATGAATAGAAATAACATGGAAGCTGTGTTGTATTACCAACTGATAGTGTTCTAATTGTAAAAGCATCTGGCACTACTTCCTTCTTCAAACTGAAACAGTAGGTGATACACTAGGCTGTTTCATGCACCATTTAACCAGTTAATACACCATACCATCACTGTCGGGTGGGAACCTTGTCCAAAACTGTTACTTTTCAGAAAATGGAAAAAATAACCTGTGTTCCATTGGATCCAATGTAGTTATTTGAGTGGTAATTGAAAACCAGGTTTACAAACATAAACCTCAAGGTGAATGACACTCTCATTTCATCCAAACGGGAAGTGAGTAAAATCCTCAACATATTCTTCACGACCGTGGCCTCAGAGTTAGTTGAAAAACTACCCCCTCACTCTGGGAGTCATGGTGGAGAGTATGTTGATTCATTTTACGATAAACAGGGTGTACGCAAAGATGATTTTAAACTCTCCCCTGTGTCAACAGATGAGGTGTTTAAAAAATTGAGTGCACTCCAACAACACAGAGCCACAGGTCCCGACAACATCCCCGCTAAATTTCTAAAAGACTCAGCCGCCTCCATTGCCCCAATCATTACCCACATAATAAACCTCTCCATCATACAGGGACGGGTCCCTAACGACTTCAAAAAAGCAAGAGTGACCCCTCTGTACAAAAAAGGAAACCAATTAGACCCTGGCAACTACCGCCCTATTTCTATTCTTAGCTCCATCTCGAAAGTCATGGAAAAAATAGTCTATGAACAGGTTGATAAGTACCTTGCCGAAAAAAATCTAATTTACGAATTCCAATCTGGTTTCAGAACAAACCACTCCACTGACACATGCCTTCTCTATTTGAACGACTCTATCAAACAAGATGTCGACAAGGGCAAATATTGCGGCATGGTCATGCTGGACCTCCAGAAGGCTTTTGACACCGTTAATCACCCAATTATGATCAATAAGCTCAAAGCAATAGGCTTTGATGACACGTCGGTGAACTGGATGAGATCCTACCTGGAGGGGAGGGAGCAAGTGGTGGAAGTAAACGGCACCCAGTCCCCTCCTCTCCCAGTGACTTGTGGTGTTCCTCAAGGAAGCATACTAGGACCACTACTGTTCCTGATATATGTGAATGATATGTCCTCAGCTTGCGACTGCAAACTGTTCCTGTTCGCAGATGACTCGGCTCTGCTGGTCTCGGACAGGGACAGGCTGCAGGTTGAGAAAACTCTCAGCACTGAACTCAACAAGATCTGCATCTGGCTCTCCGACAACAAACTCTCATTACACCTGGGTAAAACTGAATCCATCCTCTTTGGGTCAAACCCTAACCTTAGAAAGGCTGAGAGTTTCACGATCAAAGTGGGTGAAAATGTTATCACAAGAAAGGAGGAAATTACCTACCTGGGTTCCATCTTGGAGGCAAACCTCTCAGGTGACAAAAACGCTGAAAAGACGATCAAAAAGGTCCACAAAATAACACGGAGGATGTGGAGGCTTGTTCGTAAAGTCAGTAAGAATACTCTGAAGATTCTTATAGGGGCCCTCATACAAGGTCATTATGATTATGCATGCACTTCATGGTATCACAACACCTCCAAGGCCCTAAAAACAAGGCTCCAAACATCCCAAAACAAACTTGTAAGGCTACTTCTTGGCCTCAATTACAAAACCCATCTAACCCCTGATCATTTTGCTAGGCTTGGATGGCTTAGGGTTGAGGACAGAGTACAGCAACTTGCTATGGGCCTGGTCTTCAAGATACACCACAACATTGGGATCCCCCTGTATTTGTCAAAATACTTCCAAAATGTTAATCAAGTCCATGATCATAACACCAGAGGCAGCTCCACAAACCATGTTCAACCCAGATTTGGCACAACAAAGGGAATGAACTCTTTCTCATGCTATTCATCTAAAATGTGGAATGCCCTACCAAAAGGAGTAAAGGAGTGCAAAACCCTACTCACTTTCAAAAATGCCCTAAAGATACACCTTCAGGAGGCTGCAATTCAAAAATGGCCCCTGTCCAAGTCCTAACCTACCCCATGTCCTAACCTAACCCCCCCCCCCCCCCTCTCTTTCTTTTTTGTACATATTTTTCACCCTTCATACCAGTAACCTGTAAACTGATTGTATGACATTCTGTATAGTAGTGTGTATATCTGTCTGTCTCTTATATGTCAACATGATTTGTGTGCATGGGGATCTCATCTTAAACAAGCTACGTGCTTAACTGAGCTATCCAGTTTAGTAGACCTTGTATTGCGAATTTGTACTTCCATGTACTGTTATGTACTGTCATGTACTGTTCTCATGTCTTACTAAATAAAGTACATCAATCAATCAATCAATCAAGCAGACTCTATTGTATTTATTTATTCACCAGCTCTTGTTAATTATTTTGATTGGTACAATATTTATAAAACCCACAGACACTTAACCACTTTCACCTATACTTTAAACGTATTATTTTTAACAATAGCTATTTTAACAACGATATTTGTTATACAGGAACTGCCAGGCCCAGATTAGGTGACTGATCTGTCCTGCAGCCCATTAAAATGCAAGGAAACAGAGGTGGAAGAAGTGCTTTTTACCTAGTAAAAGGATTAAAAGTAGCAATACCACAATATAAAAAAATATTCTAATACAAGTAAAAGGCCTGCATTTCAAATCTGACTTGAGTAAAAATACAAAAGCACCAACGTCAAAGTATTCAGATTTTTCTAAATGTGTGCAACTTTTTAGAAAACAGCCAATCTACAAGCTCACAACTCACGTTTTGAGCTGTATAGATGGGCTATTTTCGAATAGCCAAAGTATAAAATTGGGTGTAATAGGTTAATGTATGAAAGTAACTTAAACTAAAGTTTAAAAAAAGTTGTAGTGGAGTATGACAATATTTGCCTTTGAGATGTAGTGGAGAAGAATTACAAAGTATTGAAAAATAGAAATACTCTAGTAAAGTAAAAGTACCTCAAAATTGCACTTTGATTTACCTTTTCCTTGTACTCAAGGAAACGATAAATGGTGCATTTATATAGCGCTTTTTATCCAAGGTGCTATACAATGTTCATTACATTCACCCATTCACACACACATTCACTGACGGCTGAGGAAACCATGCAAAGCACCAACCTGCTCATGGGGAGCAATTAGGGGTTCAGTGTCTTGCTCATGGTCAAGGACACTTCGACAGTAACTCTGGGGAGCCCGGGATCGAACTGAGGACTTTCCGGTCCCCAGCAGATGCTTTACCTCGTGAGCCACTGCCGTCCCAAGTAAATAGAATTAGTTACTTTCCACCAGTACTTTCCACACACCTACGTGCACACTGAAGTACATCCATACATGCACACACACACACACACACACACACACACACACACACACACACACACACACAGGTCACACACTGTTAGGCATCTGGATCAGAGCACACACACCACATGCACAAGCTTAGAAAACAGCGTGCATGTACATACACACTGAGTATAAATATCCACTCTGAGTTCACTTCTGTCTCTTGGTTCCTGAAAGCTGCCATGTCCTGTCCTATGTAACCATGTAAGTAATTCTTTCTCTTCTCTCCTTAATAAAAACAACTGAGGAGAAGGAATACCTGGACTCTTTCATTCTCCTTAAACAAGGGCAAATAGTCCCACAGATTAATGCACTTTACCACTCTCTCTCTCGCGCGCGTGCGCGTGCACACACACACACACACAGAGTTGCCAAGAAAATCTTTAATTGGGATGTCTCGATAAAAGGTGCATGGGCAAGTACAGTAGAGGATATACTTCTGAGGGCTGGGTTGCTTAACAGTTTTCAAAATAACAGCATTGCAAACATCTCTGTGGTGAAGGAGACACTTTATGGTTTGTATCAGAGTAAATGGTCACAGGACATATTGTATAAACCAAAGCTTAGAACATTTGTTATGTTAAAAAGCTGTTATGCTAGAGAAAAGTATGTTTGTGCTCCATTGTCCAAAAGACAAAGATCTCTATGTGCCCAACTCCGCTCTGGGATCTTGCCCCTACACCTTGAGACTGGTAGGTATAGAGGAGTAGTGGAAGAGGAGAGGGTTTGTATTTACTGTGACATTGCGGATATTGAGAGTGAGTTCCATTTTGTTTTTTATTGCCCCTTGTATCATGACTTGCGTCAAAAATTATTTAAGAGGTGTAGAAACCCGGACTTGATTTGGTTGGATGACGCACAGAGACTTACATGGATTTTTGAGCACAGGGTATTTGCACTTGCAGAGTATTTGGAAGGGGCCTGGGACAGACGGGCAAAAAGAACATACATGTGAAGTGTAATTTATTTTATTTATTTATTTTTGTTTTGTTTTGGGTGTTTGCCAAACGTTTTCTTTTGTGCAGTCTTCTATGAAGAGAATTTGATACTGTTTATTTATGTTTTGGTGTCTAATAATCCCGTAAGGGATGGGTCTTTTTGACAAGACACGGAAATAAAAATTCATTCATTCATTCATTCACACACACACACACACACACACACACACACACACACACACACAATATAATACTCCCTTCACATTCCTTCTCTCCTGTATAAATTCTCTGGTGAGATGGGAGGCCTTTTTAGTTCTGCTTTAAGTTTTCTCACACAGTGTAGAGATTCAGTGTGTTTTTATCGTCTCTTTTCATTTTAATCATAGACACTGCAAATATTCAGTTTTGTAAATTGCTATTTGAGCATGAATAAACAAACTGTAACCTTAATTCTGTGGTCTGCAGCTCTTATCAACAGTTGATTTGCTGCTGTAAGGAAGCATACTCCGCTACTCTGTCCAGTGTTAATATAACAGTTCTGTATCTGCTGGTTGTAGCCCATTGAAGATGAAGGGAGACTTGAAAGTGACATAAAAGCATCCCATACCTGTTCTGTGTAACGTGATTCCAGGCATCAGCATTGCTTCGAGCAGCCTGCGTCTATGGTAGATCTGTTGCTGTTCCTCTTCTGACCCTGTTGAAAAGCTTTTGGAGGCCATCTTTCTTCTGAAAACCCTAAATAGTTCATCTTCAGTCCATTTGGATAGTTGATATTTCAGGCAGGGTTTTACCAGCTGGGATCTGAATGTACTTAACATTTTATCAAGTTCAGTATGGTAATGAACGACTTAATGAGTTAATAATAAAATCATTCGAACACCACTCCACTTTGACTAAGAAGAAAACCGACCTAGACCCACAGAGCAGCACCTACAGACTGTAAGCAGGACGCAGCCGCAGTGTCCACTCTCTGCTCCAGCCTCCTAAACTCGCCTCATGCATGCAGATGATTGGGAGAGAGCAGACAGATACTCCCCCACACACTCCCCAGTCTCTTGAACAAAAGTTTGACCATTTGAACACAGTCCAAGGACAAACACAGGTTGATGCAGCGAAATAAAAACATATGAATCTGTGGTGTTGACTGTTGCTGACAAAATGTAAACTGATTGTAGCTGACAAATGGACCCGTAAGGATCCTGTAAGGGACAGGGTCCACTTGGTTCCCAAATATAATTTACAATTTAGGCATTTAGCAGATGCTCCTTATCAAGAGCGACTTACAGTAAGCAAGGTAAACACATTCAAATTGCAGAGAGACAGTGTAGTGCCTCAGTAATCTAGGATCAGAAATCCTTGTTTAATTTATGGATTCCAGTCTAAAAGTCTAGCGGAATTTAAACTCTCAGCAATACCTTGACTCAGATACAATATCAAATGACAATAGATTTATAGAGATGACAATAAAAGATGTATTTACAGCACTTTATCAGTCACTCAACATACACATACATCCTACACCAGCAAAGCACACAGATAGACTGACTTGCTCTTCCCTGACTGTCAGCTCATAATTGGCTAAAGGAAAACAATAATACATTTGATCTTTTAGTGCATCTCCCCTGCACAGCCATAAATAAAGGGGCCACTGACTTGCTGGCAGTTGTGACCTGCCGACCTGAACTCCCTTTTCCGGCCTTATCTGTTAACTAACTTAACAGGCCATGCATGTATCCTGTTAATTACTTTCTTCACTGTTTGGAGATACTCTGTTTATTTGCTTATTTGCTTCAGTAAATGTCTGTACTACCTACGAGTATGTAAAAGAACAAAAACAAATTTAAAAAAAACAGGCCATGCATGTTCTCAGCTCTCAAACTCAAGCTAACACAGTCTAATCAATGCTAAGCAATATGATAATATAAATTCGCTTCATCAAAAGAACCTAGTGTCTAAATAATATAATATAAATAAATAACAATTTGTACATCGAAATTATAGAAATTATAGGATGCCAGGTAAAAAGAATTACCCTCGCGTCTGTCTAAATAACATGCTATCTAAATAACATGTTTAGCCTTTGCATGAGACTGCATGGTTGCTATTAATCATATAGCTGGGGACCCCCTGGAACCCCCCCCAAGGACCTTGAATCACTGGTCTATGATGATAGCCTCCTCTAATGTGTCTATGCTGATAGTGCATGGTCCCTATAATATATTGCTTCCCTTGTGGTTAGATTGCCATCCTGTGAAATCAAATTTAACTGATTGATATTCTGATGTTTAATAAATGAGATTTATAAAATGATGTTGTCAAAATTGTGCCATATTTAGTAAAAGATAATATATAAAAAGAAAAATACACCATAATGTTCCATGTCATCAAAATACACACGATGCCCACCTTATTTTTCCCTCTCTCTTTTGGAAATAACACAACGATGGAGCTTGCACAAAAATGAATTTCACCCACTGTTTTAAACCTGTAAACCTGTCAGACAAGAAACACTTGGAATTCAGTTGCCAGTTATGTGAAAGGTGAGACAGGTCATCTGGGGTGTGAATGGAACTCTGCTGGTCGGGCACAAAGGCTGAGAGGAAAGGAGATAGAAGGAGCAGAGGAGAGGTCACGTAAGGGTCATCAATGTGCTGTCGGGCAGAAACCTTTTCTTTTTGTGTTTTTTCGCAAACTAATGCCCTACGTCATTAATTCTCAAAGTGGGGTCCGGGGACCCCCAGGGGTACTTGAGGGTGTTCCAGGGGGTACCCTGCAGAAAAATGTGTAAATATAGCATCAGAATAATTATGACCTTTTATACTTTGGCTATTCAAAAATAGCAGATATACAAGCTCATAGCGCGGCACCGAGTGCCGCACTATGAGCTTGTAGATCTGCTATTTTTGAAAAATCGTGAAAATGTGTGCAAATCTTTGAATATATATATTTTTAAAGCGAACATTTGTAACTCAAATCTTTGCTTCTGGGGGGTCCCTGGAACAAAATATTTTAGATGGGGGTCCACAGCCAAATACATATCATTTTGGGGGTCCTTGGCATGAAAACGTTTGAGAACCACTGCCCTACATCCTCGTATAATAACTTTGGTGGGGTTTGTCAATTGAATATTCCACTATGATCAAACCATTCTCTGATCCAAACTGGGCCTCTATTTTTGCTGATGCATATGAACACAACTCCACAAGCATATGGAGGAGCATCAGCCAAAGAGAAGGAAGGAGCCTGACCCCCAGAGGTCAAATGCCTTTTTTACACACACCAATGCAGACCCTTTTCCCCCGTACACACACACACACACACGCACACGCACACGCACACGCACACGCACACGCACACGCATATGCACGGAATTTGGGGGTTTCTAGGCGACTATGCACGGAATGACGTGCACAAATCCGTGCAATGTATACTAATTCTCTGGCGATCAGGCTGCTTTCAACATATTGTCACGTGTCACGTGAAGCTTGACCAATGTTAGCTTGGTGGAACCAACGAAAATCAAACGAAAACATACTCTCCACCATTTTATTTGAGCAGATCCTATTGTATTATTTATTCACCAGCTCTTGTTAATTGATTGAATATTTGATTGAATATTTTATTAGGCAAAAAAAATTTAAACAGCACAATTACATTTAAAATACTTTGTCTAACAGGTCCGTTCATAAAAGTCCTTGCGGTCTTGTTTCCAATGAGGGCCTTGGTATTCAATTCATAGACATATATAGTGGCACCACAGTTCAAATATCAATACAAATAATTCAGAAAAAGATAACAATATGTACAAGCTTACATTTTTATTATTTTATTTTATAAAACCTTTTTATAAAATAATAAAAATGTAAGCTGAAAACGATTACAGTAGATGTATGTAGTTCGAGAGACTAAGCATTTGTGAGTCAGTGTAAGAGGATAAGATACATTCACACACATTTAGGCTGATTCAAGCCAAGGCAAACAATAAAATGTGCTAGAAAATATAATTTTGTTGCACATCTTATACACAGTGAACAAATCACAACATACATAATATACAAACTGAAAATTTCTGATGGTTCTTTAAAGCGTCATATTGGTTAAAACCCTTCTTACACGGTTCATTCAAGTGTGAATTGCTTGAATGTGTTTCTTTAAGGAGTGGTGGCGTTTGAACCATTTCTTACACTGGTCACAGAAGTAATAGTTTTCTGAATGAATTATCTGGTGTGATCTGAGGCCTTGATCAGTGCTGAACCATTTATCACACTGGTCACAGTGGTAGGGCTTTTCTCCTGTATGAATTCTCTGGTGTTGTTTGAGACCTCTACTATGGCTGAACTTTTCCCCACACTGGTCACAGTGATAGGGCTTCTCTCCTGTATGAATTCTCTGGTGTTTTTTGAGATTACTACTTTGGCTGAACTTTTCCCCACACTGGTCACAGTGGTAGGGCTTCTCTCCTGTATGAATTCTCTGGTGTAGTTTGAGACTACTACTTCGGCTGAACGTTTCCCCACACTGGTCACAGTGGTAGGGCTTCTCTCCTGTATGAATTCTCTGGTGTCGTTTCAGATTACTACTTTGGCTGAACTTTTCCCCACACTGGTCACAGTGGTAGGGCTTCTCTCCTGTATGAATTCTCTGGTGTTGTTTGAGACAACTACTTCGGCTGAACTTTTCCCCACACTGGTCACAGGGGTAGGGCTTCTCTCCTGTATGGATTCTCTGGTGATGTTTGAGATCACTGTTTCTGAAGAACTTTTTCCCACACTGGTCACAGTGGTAGGGCTTCTCTCCTGTATGAATTCTCTGGTGACTTTTGAGATTACTACTTTGGCTGAACTTTTCCCCACACTGGTCACAGGGGTAGGGCTTCTCTCCTGTATGGATTCTCTCGTGTTGTTTGAGATGACTGTTGCTGAAGAACTTTTTCCCACACTGGTCACAGGGGTAGGGCTTCTCTCCTGTATGGATTCTCTGGTGACGTTTGAGATCACTGTTGCTGAAGAACTTATTCCCACACTGGTCACAGCAGAAATGTTTCTTCACGTGTAGTTGGTCAGGAAAGACCTCTGGAATGGAGAATGAGGGGAGATAAATAAACCATAAAATGAATAGAAATAACATGGAAGCTGTTGTATTACCAACTGATAGTGTTCTAGTTTCATACATACACCATTTAACCAGTTAATACACCTTGTCCAAAACTGTTACTTTTCAGAAAATGGAAAAAAAAGAACCTGTGTTCCAATAGATCCAATGTAGTTATTTGAGCAGACCCTATTGTATTATTTATTCACCAGCTCTTGTTGGTTATTTTCATTGGTACAATATTTATAAAACCCTCAGACACTTAACCACTTTCACCTATACTTTGAATTTATTATTTTTAACAATAGCTATTTTTGCTACTTTTGTGTGTAACTCACTGTTGTAACTTGTATGCCGAAGTAGAAATATGGAGATATGAGGTTCCTGCCTGATGGCAACGATATTTGTTATACAGGAACTGCCAAGTCCAGATTAGCCTGGTGACTGATCTGTCCTGCAGTCCATTAAAATGCAAGAAAACAGAGCTGGAAGAAGTGCTCACATTTTCTACCTATAAAAAGGAGTAAAAGTAGCAATACCAGAATATAAAAAAATACTCTAATACAAGTAAAAGGCCTGCATTTAAAATCTGACTTGAGTAAAAGTACAAAAGTATTGGCATCAAATGATGCTAACGATACGAGTACCAATGTCAAAGTATTCCGATTTTTCAAAATGTGTCCATCTTTTTCGAAATCAGCCGATCTACAAGCTCACAACGCACGTTTTGAGCTGTAGATGGGCCAAAGTATAAAATTGGGTGTAATCGGTTAATGTGTGAAAGTGACTTAAACTAAAGTTTTCAAATAATTGTAGTGGAGTAAAACATAAAATATTTGCCTCTGAGATGTAGTGGAGAGGAAATACTCAAGTAAAGTAAAAGTACCTCAAAATAGTACTCAAGGAAATGGTAAATGATGCATTTATTTAGCGCTTTTTATCCAAGGTGCTTTACAATGTGCATTACATTCACCCATTCACACACACATTCACTGACGGCAGAGGAAACCTGCTCATCGGGAGCAATTAGGGGTTCAGTGTCTTGCTCAAGGTCAAGGACAATTCGACAGTAAAGTGGCCGCTCTACCTCCTGAGCCACTGTCGCCCCAAGTAAATGTACTTAGTTACTTTCCACCACTGCCATGAAACTCCACAAGCATATGGAGGAGCATCAGCCAAAGAGAAGGAAGGAGCCTGACCCCCAGAGGTCAAATGCCTTTTTTACACACACCACTGCATAGTGCGTGCCCCGCGCGCGGACACACACACACACACACACACACACACACACACACACACACACACACACACACACACACACACACACACACACACACACACACACACACACACACACACACACACACACACACACACACACACACACTACAATACTCCCTTCACATTACTTCTCTCCTGTATATATATTCTCTGGTGAGATGGGAGGCATTTTTGCTTCTGCTTTTTTCTCACAGTGTAGAGATTCAGTGTGTTTTATCCTCTCTTTTCATTTTATTCATGGACGCTGTAACTATTCAGTTTTGTAAACTGCTATTTTGAGCATGAATAAACAAACCTTAACCTTAATGCTGTGGTCTGCAGCTCTTATCAACAGTTGATTTGCTGCTGTAAGGAAGCATACTCCGCTACTCTGTCCAGTGTTAATAATAACAGTGCAACTGCTGGTTGTAGCCCATTGAAGATGAAGGGAGACTTGAAAGTGACATAAAAGCATCCCATACCTGTTCTGTGCAACGTGATTCCAGGCATCAGCATTGCTTCGAGCAGCCTGCGTCTATGGTAGATCTGTTGCTGTTCCTCTTCTGACCCTGTTGAAAAGCTTTTGGAGGCCATCTTTCTTCTGAAAACCCTAAATAGTTCATCTTCAGTCCATTTGGATAGTTGATATTTCAGGCAGGGTTTTACCAGCTGGGATCTGAATGTACTTAACATTTTATCAAGTTCAGTATGGTAATGAACGACTTAATGAGTTAATAATAAAATCATTCGAACACCGCTCCACTTTGACTAAAAAGAAAACCGACCTAGACCCACAGAGCAGCACCTACAGACTGTAAGCAGGACGCAGCCAGTGTGCACTCTCTGCTCCAGCCTCCTAAACTCGCCTCATGCATGCAGATGATTGGGAGAGAGCAGACAGATACTCCCCAGAGAGCAGGCAGATACTCCCCCACACACTCCCCAGTCTATTGAACAAAAGTTTGACCGTTTGAACACAGTCCAAGGACAAACACAGGTTGATATAGCGAAATAAAAACATATGAATCTGTGGTGTTGACGGTAGCTGACAAAATGTAAACTGATTGTAGCTGACAAATGGACCCGTAAGGATACTGTAAGGGACAGGGTCCATTTGGTTCCCAAATATAATTTACAATTTAGGCATTTAACAGATGCTCCTTATCAAGAGCGACTTACAGTAAGCAAGGTAAACACATTCAAATTGCAGAGAGACAGTGTAGTGCCTCAGTAATCTAGGATCAGAAATCCTTGTTTAATTTATGGATTCCAGTCTAAAAGTCTAGCGGAATTTAAACTCTCAGCAATACCTTGACTCAGATACAATATTAAATGACAATAGATTTATAGAGATGACAATAAAAGATTTATTTACAGCACTTTAACAGTCACTCAACATACACATACATCCTACACCAGCAAAGCACACAGATAGACTGACTTGCTCTTCCCTGACTGTCAGCTCATAATTGGCTAAAGGAAAACAATAATAAATTTGATCTTTTAGTGCATCTCCCCTGCACAGCCATAAATAAAGGGGCCACTGACTTGCTGGCAGTTGTGACCTGCTGACCTGAACTCCCTTTTCCGGCCTTATCTGTTAACTAACTTAACAGGCCATGCATGTATCCTGTTAATTACTTTCTTCACTGTTTGGAGTAAAAGAACAAAAACAAATTTAAAAAAAACAGGCCATGCATGTTCTCAGCTCTCAAACTCAAGCTAACACAGTCTAATCAATGCTAAGCAATATGATAATATAAATTCGCTTCATCAAAAGAACCTAGTGTCTAAATAATATAATATAAATAAATAACAATTTGTACATCGAAATTATAGAAATTATAGGATGCCAGGTAAAAAGAATTACCCTCGCATCTGTCTAAATAACATGCTATCTAAATAACATGTTTAGCCTTTGCATGAGACTGCATGGTTGCTATTAATCATATAGCTGGGGACCCCCTGGAACCCCCCCCCCCCCAAGGACCTTGAATCACTGGTCTATGATGATAGCCTCCTCTAATGTGTCTATGCTGATAGTGCATGGTCCCTATAATATATTGCTTCCCTTGTGGTTAGATTGCCATCCTGTGAAATCAAATTTAACTGATTGATATTCTGATGTTTAATAGATGAGATTTATAAAATGATGTTGTCAAAATTGTGCCATATTTAGTAAAAGATAATATATAAAAAGAAAAATACACCATAATGTTCCATGTCATCAAAATACACACATGATGCCCACCTTATTTTTCCCTCTCTCTTTTGGAAATAACACAACGATGGAGCTTGCACAAAAATGAATTTCACCCACTGTTTTAAACCTGTAAACCTGTCAGACAAGAAACACTTGGAATTCAGTTGCCAGTTATGTGAAAGGTGAGACAGGTCATCTGGGGTGTGAATGGAACTCTGCTGGTCGGGCACAAAGGCTGAGAGGAAAGGAGATAGAAGGAGCAGAGGAGAGGTCACGTAAGGGTCATCAATCCTGTCGGGCAGAAACCTTTTATATTTCTTTTTGTGTTTTTTCGTAAATTAATGCCCTACGTCATTAGTTCTCAAAGTGGGGTCCGGGGACCCCCAGGGGTACTTGAGGGTGTTCCAGGGGGTACCCTGCAGAAAAATGTGTAAATATAGCATCAGAATAATTATGACCTTTTATACTTTGGCTATTCAAAAATAGCAGATATACAAGTAGATCTGCTATTTTTGAAAAATCTTGAAAATGTGTGCAAATCTTTGAATATATATTTTTTAAAGCGAACATTTGTAACTCAAATCTTTGCTTCTGGGGGGTCCCTGGAACAAAATATTTTTAGATGGGGGTCCACGGCCAAATACATATCATTTTGGGGGTCCTTGGCATGAAAACGTTTGAGAACCACTGCCCTACATCCTCGTACAAGTGTAATAACTTTGGTGGGGTTTGTCAATTGAATATACCACTATGATCAAACCATTCTCTGATCCAAATTGGGCCTCTATTTTTGCTGATGCATATGAACACAACTCCACAAGCATATGGAGGAGCAGCAGCCAAAGAGAAGGAAGGAGCCTGACCCCCAGAGGTCAAATGCCTTTTTTACACACACCAATGCAGACCCTTTTCCCCCGTACACACACACACACACGCGCACGCACACGCACACACGCACGCACGCACGCACGCACGCACGCGCGTATGTGGAAATAATGCCATAATTTGCAGGCTGTGACAGTTAGCTGTCACAGTGAGAGCTCCGCTTCCAACCAAATGGCCTGCAACCTATGACCTTGAGATCATCGATCCTAATTCACTCCTCAAAGATGGGAGGCAGAGTTCGTTTCATACGTTCATAGTTATTATCCATATTAAACAAGTGGTTATTATGTGTCCTACTGTCTAAGCTTGCTGTTTGTCAACATTCACGTATGATTAAGTATAACTGTTTATCATACTTTCACCTATGCATTAGGGTACAGGGATTATTATTATTAATCATTCATTACATTTCCAATATTCTTTCTAAATAGGAACCAGATGTGTGACACTGTGGGAGAATAGATCTGCTATTTAACCATTTTTGGAACATTTTGAAAGCGGAAGTGGTGAAGTCTGTCTATGGGTTTTTATAAATATTACCACATAAAAAGTATTAACAAGAGCTTGTGACTAAATAACTACATTTGATCCATTGTAAGGTTCTTTTTTCCATTTCCTGACGTGTTTAGACATACAAGGTTTTTGAACACAAATAGGCTTGTGTTTAGTTCAAACTGAAGCAAGTCTGGTCTCACCGGCTCGATGCTGTGGTCTGTGATGTTCACTAGCCATGGTTCCCAGAAGGGCTCACGGCCCATGCAGACATCAACCCAGAACAGGAGCTCTGACACAGAGAAGAACCCCAGGTTCTGGACCTACTGCAGGGAGAGCAGGGATCAGCATCAACATATGGTTCTTTTCAACTACAAAGGAACCCACAACCTTCCATAACCTGAAACTTTCCAAAACCTGTGAAATCCTGTGATGTTTACTTGTTTTGTTTATGTTTCCATTATAACCAGAACCACGCCTGAAGGAGGAAACCACAAAAAAAATATTTATAATACATAAATGTCGACAATCTGAAAAGTATGTTAATTTATGCACTCAATACTTGGTCTGTGCTACTTTTGAATGTCTTCATCAATGGGGCGTGGCATGGAGGTGATGAATAGCATGTATGAATATTAATCAATCAATCAAACCCCCATAACTCTTAGAATGTACAAAGGGAAGCAAATAGACCTGTACAGGTCCATTTGGTTCCATTTGTTCACATTTGGTTCCATTTGTACACAGGGATACCCCTCAATGAACCCTGAGGGTCCCTGTGCTCCATTTTGAGCCCTATTGTAATGCAAGGAATTATCAACCGTAACTGGGTTTATTTGTGTGAATGAAAACACCTGTTAAATTTCACCTTCAAATGAACTGCTAATCCTTGAGGTTCACTATTGTTTTGACATTTGACATTCACATACAATTGGATTATTTCCCTCAAATACATTTTTGTTTATTGGGTTCTCTTTGTCTACTTTAGAACTATTTATGAAGAAATATAGAACATTCTAAAGGGTTCACAAACTTTGAAACACCACCGTACGTGTTATAAAGGAAAAGGTCAACACATATTTATTGTTTTAGACGTAAACAGTGTGAGTGAGGACTGAAGGTATGACTTGACTGCAGTGCAAGGCCATACCACGTCCCCAACCTATCAGAAACTATGGTCATCTCCAGTATGCATTCCAAACTGGGGGTCCTTGAAATTGAAACGTTTCATAAGCTGTCTGTTTTGAGAGATTATTTTTCCTCCGAGGTGGAAAGACTGGTGATGCGAGGTTATAGAGATTAGAAAGTGGGGGTCCAGGGGTCTTTGAGGGGGTTCCAGGTGGTCCCCAGCAAAATTAGTTAATGTTGCATTACAATCTGTGTAATCACTTACCCTATCAGCTATTTGAAAAACAAAAAGCTGATCTGCAAGCTCACAAAAGCTTGATGATGGATTGTGAGCTTGTAGATCTGCTATTTTCAGAGACTTTAACAAGTACACAAATCTTGTATGGGGGTCCCTGGCTCAACATCTTTTCAGATGGGGGTCCATGGTGAAATACATAATCATTTGGGGGTCCTAACATGAAAAAGTTTAAGAGCCACTGGATTAGACAAAATAATCCTTTTTGAACTGTGGACCCCTCCACCACAACAAGCACTTGGAATTGTAGGAGTTGAGGCATTACATTTAGTTTGACGTGGTTCCACAGATATATAGCCGATCTACAAGCTCACAACGACTTGTAGATAAGCTATTTTCAAACATTCTTGCCTCTTTCTTATATTATTTCACAATTTGGCCAATGTTTGACCAGTTTTTATAGTAGTACTTTTGATGCAGAAATGGTCTTTTTTTCTTTTTAAATAAAAGTCCTTACATTTTCACTTAACTGTCATCTGGGGACCCCCGGGCCCTGGGGGTCCACAAACCACAGGTTGAGAACCACAGGATCAGAGAACCAGTGCAGGAAAGCACTGCTTCACGGGAGACACTATGCGGGCACGCGCACGCTCATCCACTGTCACAATCAATACACCGCCCTTCAATCAGTGTTGCCATGTCCGCTTATTGTAAGCGACATTGGGCTTATTTTTCTGTAAAGTTACTTGTAAATATTGGCAGTTGCGGGTTGCATTTTTTTGGGCTTTGTTTCTTAAGTGTAGTTGCTTATTTGGGCTTGTTTCTTAAGTGTAGTTGCTTATTTCGGCTTGTTTCTTAAGTGTAGTTGCTCATTTGGGCTAATGTTTCTAAAGTGTAGTTGCTTATTTGGGATTGTTTCTTAATGTTGTTTAAGATATTAATATGTACTTGTCCACAGACCCAATCAGATTTTTTTTTGTGCCAGGGATTTGTGTTACAATGTTTCAAAAATGTTCCAAAATCATCTATTTTTATTTTTGATGTTTATTTTTTTCAATAGCAGATCTACAAGCTCAAAGCGTGTTGCAATGCGACACTTGTAAATAAATCGGCTATTTTCAAATGGTCAGGTCGCTGCTTTCGGGCTTGTTTTCATAGACTTGGTTGCTTATTTATTTCGCAAAACCTGGCAACGCTGCCTTCTAATCTAACCACCGGTGTATTTAAACCAAACACAGCATCAGTTCAGCTATAGCTTCTTGAACCAGAGTCTAGTCTGTGTTTAAACACAGCAACACTGAGGCGTCAGTTAACAGCATCAAGCTTCTTGAACTAGAGTCACTACAAGGAAAGAAGTCATTCAAGTCTAAATAAATAAACGACTTAACGAGAAATGGATCGGTAAGCAAAATAAGCTAAATGGCAAATGAAACGTTTACTCAATACTTTCACGTTCTAGCTACTCCACTACATCTCAGAGACAAATATTGTACTTTTACTCCACTACAATTATTTGAAAACTTTAGTTACTAGTCACTATAGAAGGTTTAGATTTGTATTGCATTAACCACTTAAGCTCTCTGTATATTTTGTCTATTTTCAAAAGATTTGTATATTTGTAGATTTGTTTATTCTTGCAGGGGCCCTCATGCAAGGTTATTATGATTATGCATGCACATATGGTATCACAACACCTCCAAGGCCTTAAAAACAAGGCTCCAAACATCCCAAAACAAACTAGTAAGGCTACTTCTTGGCCTCAATCACAAAACGCATCTAACCCCTGCTCATTTTGCCAGGATTGGATGGCTTAGGGTTGAGGACAGAGTACAGCAACTTGCTATGGGCCTGGTTTTCAAGATACACCACAACATTGGGATCCCCCTGTATTTGTCAAAATATGCCAATACCTTTTTACTTTCACTCAAGTAGATTTTGAATACCAGACTTTTACTTGTAACAGAGTATATCTACATTGTGGTCTTGAGTACTTTTTACACAAATTAACCATTTCAGTGTTCTACCAGTGAATCACCACACACACGAGTGTACACTAAAAATGTGTACACCAAAGTTATGGGGGTCCTTGAAATTAAAAGGTTTGAGAACCACTGGTCTACATGTTCTGCTTGTCTGGCAAAGTGCAGAAGTCTTATTTGTATATTTTTAGGTGTACTCTTACCTATACCTAACTTGTGTTTCGTGCTTGCTTGACACCTGAATTTCTCCATGGGGATCAATAAGTCTATCTAACGATGCCATATCACTTCCAGAAAGAAGAAACCTGCATCTAGCAGCAGAATGTCAGAAATGCCTTTGCGGGTGGCTGATCCAAGCAGACAGAGCATACAAGCCACACCCCAGAGGTGGGTTTGAGTTAATTCAGTTAAGAGCGTACTTTTAAACTCAACTGGGCCTGAAAATAAATCACAGCTTAACATTATTTCTATTTGTCTTTTTGTGCATAAGCTGTCCCATACCTGAGGGAACGCTAACAATGTTAGTGCCGGGCGCTCGGGTGGTGCAGTGGTGAAGCCCCTGCCCACCACCACGGAGGTTGTGGGTTAGAATCCACCGTGGTGCATCCGGCTTTGTCAAAAGCTGGATTGTATACAACAGCAGTGACAACACAAAAATGTGTGTGTGGGGAGGAATTAATTGGCGTAACGAGTAAATTGGGGAGAAAAAGGTGGTAGAAATAATAAAAAAAAACAATGTTAGTGCCTACATCACAGTGAAGTTGCTCAATACAAATGACAAAAAGCTTTTGTATTTGCCATCACATTAAACACTAAGCAGGCTGTTAAGCTGGAATGTATACTAGGATATTAACTTCTTGAATTTGATGTGCCTTTTTAAAACTGAGTATAGACATCATTTGTTATTAAAGTGTTGTGTTAATTTTGATGTATTTTGAAGCCTTTGAAATAGACGCCATTTTTTTAGATTTATAGGAGATGGGGCAACAGAATTTACTTTGCTCCCATTTAGGTATTCTTTTTTTTGCTAAGAAATCCCTGATCACATTTATGTGATGTACGTACATGTTTAATTGTTACCATTGTTCATCAGTTATGGTTTAATGTGTTTGCAGTAAAAGTGTACAACCCTCCTATGGGAAGCTCAACATGAGCAAACCCCAGTCTGGGACCTCTGAGAGGAAGACAACCTTCTTTGGTGCTCGGTATGTAACCCCCACAAAATCCCACAGAAGACATCATTATGTGTATGAAAAAAGATTATTCGCTGTTTAATATTCAAGATTCATTTTGGATTTGCACCTACCCATGTTATCTTGTGAACTTGATCACTACAGGGCTAGTGTGGGTTTAAATCGCAAGAGCAGCATCGGCGGACGTAACAGCCTCTTTGGAGGACTTGGAACGTCTGACAAAATGAAGGACCCCAGACCTCTCCACGACAAATCATACGTGCAGCAGTGCGTCAGGAAGTTGTGTGAGGTACTATGAACCCTTCACTACCTCCAGTGGTGGAAGAAGTACTCAGATTTTATTTCTTCATTTGTTTTTGTTACAAGGTTAAAGGTCTGTATTCTGATGGTGGATACAGTGTTTGTTCAGTAACGGGGGTCTCCCTGTCTCTCCAGCACTTTAAACAGAAAATACATTTGTATCGGCTACCCATTTATCAGTTTCATACCTGTAGTGTTTCAATTTTGTCTGCTGATTACTTTGTCTACTTTACTTTCCAGTTTATCCTGTATGAGTCCTCTCCCCTGATTGGATAACATTGTTATCCTGTCCTGAAAATGCTTTTTCTCTTTACTGAGAAAATGTGGCTAGTTCATGTTTTGTATTAAAATCTGCCAAATAAGTACAATATTTGGAAATAAAGCAAGTAAAAATACCTCCAGTATTTTACTTAAGAACTGAGTAGATTACTTTCCACCACTACAGCAGGGCTACACCCTCTCCTCCACTCCCCTCCTCTGCCACTGGGAAGCCTGATCTGGGTCCTTGGAACCAATTTTTAACACCTTGGATTCCTGGGTCTCCTGTGTGGGGAAAACAAACTACGTGAGGGGGGGGCCTCTTTTCTGGAATTGAACTCTACTCCAAAATCTTGAATTTATGTACAGTGTCCTGTACATTTAAGCATTTTCAGCCTTAGAATGTCTTTTGATCTGTATCTTGATTGTCTTTTATTTCTAGTTCCTCACAGAAAACGAGTATCCAGGAGGAGTGTCCACCAAAACCCTCCAGTCTCCCTCCACCAAGGAGTTCCTCAAAGTGTTTGAGTTCACGTACCAGCTGGTGGACCCAACCTTCGAGATGCCAAAATCCAAAGTGGAGGAGGAGATACCTCGTTTGCTGAGAGAACTTGGGTAATTTAACAATACCATGATATTCTACACTTGTATGAAAAGTAAGACATTCTTTGGACAATTGTTGTGAGGCAAAGGCTAAGAATTGTTTGCTTATATACCTCTATATTTGTATTGTTAAACAGAGGGCATTTTTAAACTAATGCAAGTCATGAGGTCATGCTTATTGGTAGTGACTATAAACCCTACTGATTTTTAGACCAAAGGCTATTCTGTAAATCAAAATCTAATTCATTGAAACTAGCTGAGTGCAGATTTGCTTAAGAAACTCCACTCTGACCATCTTTCTCTCTTTGTGGTTTAAGGTATGCAATTCCTCTGTCTAAGAGCTCCATGTATTCAGTTGGCGCTCCACACACATGGCCTCAGGTGCTGGGCGCTCTCATCTGGCTCGTTGACACGGTCAAAGTAAGACTTGGTTTATACTTCATTGTGCGCTTGTGTCGCTAGGGGTGCAATGATCAATCGTAATCAAATCGATTATTACATTGGTTCCAGTGTTGTAGCTAAGCTAAGGAGGAGTGAGCCGTCTCTCCCTCTCACAATCTGCCGCTGGTTGCACAATAGCGACTGCAAAGCAAAATATGGCACATAACAAAGGCAGCGCCCTATGCAGAATCACATGGCATTCAAAAGCATGTACGGTCTGAGGTCATTTTACCTTTAACATCATAAAGAAAAGGATTGCCTGCAGTATTTGTAAGATGTATTGGATTACATTGTACAGTAGAAACTCCAACTATGTCTGTGCCGGATTATAGGATCAAGAACAAAAAAAAATGGCTTTAAAATGTATTTTTAAATGACCTATTTGAGTACAGTTACCCTTTAGCCTGACTCATTTCGAATCTTATAAAATAAGCTAATGTAAAATAGTGCCATAATCTGATTTTAGTTTAGATAATTAATTGTTAATGAAAATAATCGTTAGTTACAGCCCTAGGTTTCGCATGCCAAAAATGGATCTACAAGCTCACAATGCATTGCAGATGAGCTGCTGTAGATTTGTTATTATCGGCACAACACTGGTGCACAACTAAGAATAATAGTCTATGTACTGGCATGACTATAACATTTAAAAAATTCGGTGTTTGTCAGATCTCCCGTAGTCTTGAACGTGAGGACCTGCTCTTCAAAGGTTTTTCTGAAGAAACAACTGAAGACTCTGTTGAGCATAACAAGGTAGCCATTAGTGTAATACAATAAAGGCATCAAATGCATTTTTATAACTCTAAATATCAGTTTTATGGATGTTTTTTATTTCCAAATGACCAGGTGTGATAACAAGATTGTTGAGTAATCACACTCTTCATTTTTATTCTCTGCATGTCTTTCATAGATGTGTCTAGAATTCATGGCTGACACATACACAAAGTTCATGCAGGGAGCAGACACATTTGACGAAGAAGAGCATGTATTCCTGTCTGAATTGAGTAAGTGTTCAGGTGATATTACACATCTTAAGAAGAAACATGCATTTATTTTAACAGTTATTAGAGTGAACCCGCTTGTTGTACAGAGGTCAGTCCTTGTTCTAAGAACAGACATTGATGGCAGTTTTGTCTCCATGTGTCCCATAGAAAAGGCATACAGTGTGGATGAGGCCCAGCTGGCATCTATGGAGCAAACATTCGCATTGCTGAGTGAACAGGTGGAGCAGCTGGAGAATCAGAGACATTTGGTTGGTAATTTTGAATTCACACACGTTTTACAGTCAGCCACCAGTGCTGTAGAAATTGTATATCAATACTAAGCCAAGTTTTACCTAATAGACCTCAGGGCGCATTCATAGACATTCAATGTTTTCAGGAAGGTTGATCTTTAGGATTGAGCTTGGACTCTTTTTTTTTTTTTTTTTTTTTTTTTTTTCCCTTTGCTTTAACCATGTGTGTGTTTGTCACTGATGGATACCTTTATTGATCCCACTGGGAAATATAGGTGCTAGAGACGGCACAGAAGAGTAACGTCATAATAAAGACACAATCAATGCCTTTTGTAAGATGACGGTTATGTCAAAAGGAACGGCCATCGTCATGGGTGTTTCTTGAAAGAACCCATGATCTCAGACTGATGCTCAGCACATGCTTTTCGCAAGTGCAAGCTGTGACTCTTAACTTTCTGTGTAGATCTCTTTTGGAACATTTGTTTACCATTTTCCTTTTGTAGAGGAAACTTGGCACCACATTTTTCTGTGCAATAAAAGAGATTAATCACAACTCTCACCACCAGGATCCTCTCATGAACAAGAAAATCGAGAAGGATAAACTCCAGACGGAACTCCAGACAATGGACGCCTACCATAGTGAGCTTGTGACCTTCAAAACTAGTCTGGAGAGCCAGGACTCCAGACTGGCTGAAGAGCTGAAGGTTGCTGGTAAATGGCCATCAAGAACTTCTATTTGTACCAATAGCCTGTTGCTTGACATTCCACACAGAAACCTTTATTTTCAATCACGTTTAGCTGTATTCAGCCTTGTATGTATTAAACAAAATATATAGGGTTTAAGTGGTTAACGGGGTCCCACAGGAGCCTGTATTTGGGCCCCCTCCTTTTTTCCCTCTCGACCAAATCTCTTCGCCAAAATGGCAGATCTAAAAGCTGGAAATGCATTGCGTTGGGGGATTGTAGATCAGCCATTTCTGCCAATGTTCACCTATGATAATGCCAAGAGTATACTGACGCTAGGGTGGTAACTGAATGTATACCCGTTTCTGCACTGTATTCATACTTAAATTAGTCTCCCCCTACTGAAACGGTAAGATGGTGTGTTTTTGTGTCTCATCCCTTCTTTCCACTCTACCTCCACAGGCCACCATCTTGACTCTCTAACACAGGAGCGGGCCAGACTGCAGCACCTGCTGGCTAATCAGAAGTACACTCCGGCTGACATCGAGAGGCTCAACAGGGAAAAGATGGAGCTCCAGCAGAAAATATCCATTCTCAGCAAGGCTCAAGAGGAGGCAGAGCAACACGCATGGCACGAAGAGATGGGTCTGGCCAAGATCAAGGAAAGGGTGCGTATACACCGAGTACACACAGTCTAAATCCTGAGCGTTCATTTAACTAACAAAACTCAAGGGCGTTAACTGTTTAAGCGGTAGCATGGGTTCAATTTCCATTTGTAACCACATGGTTTGGATGTATGGCACAGCATTCACTTATGATGCACCTTTCTCCGGAAACCATTAAACAGTGGTGCTGCACAACAATGTTAATGTTGTTGAACAATGACTATTACTTCCCAATCACAGGTTGAATGGAAAGTGGCAGAGTACCATAAGATGGCCCGCAAGATAAAGTTGATCCCAGCATCAGCAGAGAATGCCTGTGGACATGATTTTGACATACAGACCACATCCATGTATCAACCTGGTGCCATGTTCCAGTATAAAGCACAGATACAGGTATGTAACTTATGGCTTTGACGCATATAGGTCAGTGGACTGGGCAGAGTGGACCGTAGCTTGTCCCTGAGCTACAGTATATTAACTCGTTGCAGGTTTGTCTAATACCATTTTACTGTTTTTGAGGAATCATAGATGCCTGATAGACCTGCTCCAGATGATGGGACTGATTCATGGCAGCTGATAATAGCTTATTGTAAAATGTTTAGATGTATAGGTGTCATACAATTACATACTGATGTATGCTACATATTTATCTAGTCATACTGGTGTATGTTTAGTTGCCGCTGAAGAAGATGATCACTGACATGGAGAAGGAGAGTGAGCGAATGGCCAACAAGAAGATCAGTCTACAGGAGTCTAATGAGGAGGTAATCTGGTGCACTGCCAAGTTACATTGTGTTATTCATCTCTTCCTCACTCCTAGTTTTTTTTAATGTTGAAGTAATAAGATTTGATCTAAGGACTGTAGTCTATGCATGCGTTTAAACCACTTACTGTACAGTAAGCCCTGTTTTATACATAGTCATACGATGGTGTTGCAAAAATGCAGCAGAAATGGCTGATCTACAATAACATAACACCTTTAGCTATTTGTAACATTCTTTTTTTTTGGTCTGTTGGGTTAAATCCAAACTTGTGAAGTTTAAATCTGGTTGTAACATGCCAGGCAATCATGTTAAATGTGTTTGTCTCAGATGAAAGGCCAAATCCTGCACAAGATGAAGGAGTTGAAGGTGCTGAGGGAGCAGATGCACAAACTGGATCTACAATTGGAACATGACATGCAGGTAAAGTGTGCATGTTGTGACGGCCCGAAATGATCTCAGAGCCGTCTGTCACCCCAATCTTTTAAATGCTCCGGTAATTGCGCCTGGTGTGCGGGGACCTGTGGGAACGAGGAAGTCAAACCCTCCGTATCCACTGTTTGTGCCGAGTGAGCGTGCGTTTTATGGCCGAAAAGTGTGATCGCAGTGTGACTGCCACGCATTGACCCGTGCCAGATCACCTCCGCTGCTGTTTATGTACATTTGAGCTAATCGAGGCAACACTTATTTTGTGTGGGTGAATTTTATTTTGATTTGTTTGTCGTTTTGGGGACCTAAAAAGCTGCTGCTCTATTCTGTGAAATGGATTGACATTAACAATGTCATGCAGGTTGACATCTGAGTTGGGTTCATCTGGATATTTGCGTTTTGTGATCAGTTGGTTGTCAGTTAGTATGCACTATATATGTATGTGTGTGTGTGTTTTTGCTTTATTGTCGTAAGTACTTTGTGTGGTTTCATGGGTGGTTAAAACCCCAGATGAGGAAGAGCTCATTATATAAAATACGAAAAAAAGGAGATATTGTTTCTCTGGTAGACTGCCAGTCTACCTGGCACTCTTAATACAAATCAATTCAAAGGAAACCGTTACAATGTATAGAGCAGCCTCTGAATTATCTTTCCTGAAATTAAAATCTCAAGCCATAATTTTTTTTAGTCACCAAATAAATACATTGAGCTTTACACTCTACCAACGGAGTACATCCTTAAAGGAGTATTTCACAGAAAAAAATATATTTGTTTACTCACCCTGTGATGTCTAGAAGACGAGGAGATTTTAAGTTTGTGTAACATTCCTACGGTGACTGAAGAATCCAAAAACGAAAAAGTGTTATTTTTGCTTTATTTAGATGGTGTGAAAAGACATGAAATGGAACAGAGGTCTTCAGCCAGAATCAACTGGTTTATCATGTGGTGACCTCTAGCCAACCTGTTGATCCTGGTCTAGTATAAGTTGGACCCGTTTTCTGTCCAAGTAGCTCCTCTGAGGATGACATTGGTTCTCAATTAATTTTGACATTAGATTTAAATTTTCTTTTGCTTCAACATCTGGATGAAAATTGATGATTTGGGTCACTGTGATTTAATATCAACCTTCAATGTGTTGTGTGTGTGTAGGAGATGGTACTTGAGGAGCAGAAATTGACAGCAGAGAAGGAGTCTGTTGAAAACCACCAAAAACTCCTTGAGAACAAGTTTCATAATGGCCGTGATGTCGCTGTCCAGAATTTGAAGACCACAAAGCAACAGTTGGTGTTTTCTCTCTGTATTTTTTGTCAAAACCTATTGCATTTAACCACCTCAGGCCTATGGTGAAACTTGCCTATGGTGAAACTTGCCAATCTACAATCTCTTGTAGATCATTTTTTAAAATGTCCCCAAAATTTGTGGTGGAGGTGAGGAGATGATCATTATAGTGGAGGGGAGGAGATGTTTATAATTGCAGTATATAATATTTCAAAGACACAGTTGAGGATGCACAGTTATGCACAATAATCACTCACCCAATTGTCTGTCTAAAATGGAGTTGGGTGTGTTTAGAATAAAGACATTGACTTGTGTTCCAATCTGTACCCTAGGCACCACCTGGTGCTGCTTGAGACCAATGAGGAGAGACGAACAGTGTCTAACAACCTGGCCACCATCTTCACCCATGCTGCCGACCACTTGACCATGTTGGAGGTACAAAATGTGAACTATAGCTAACTTAATGACTTGAAACTCATCTGAAGTTTTAGACTAGATGGCATACAATAGATCTGTTGAATCTATCTAAACCAGACTAGATCAGTGGTTTTCATGTTGACCGTGGACCCCCATCTGAACATATGTTGTGCCAGGGACCCCCAGAAGAGATTTGTTTTAAAAAGATGTCAAAAATAATTAAGTAAAATCACCCAAAAAATATTGTGATGCTATTAACTAATTTGGGGCCCGTTTTGGGAGCCGTGGGGGTCCCCGGACTTAGCCTGGTAAACCCTCCCTCTGGAAATCTCATTTCCATTTGATTTCAGGAAGGAGTCTGGCATGATTGCTCATCCTGCAATATTGGCTGTGGGCTGGAGTTGGGCGGGAGTAATACCGTTGACTGACAACCCCTTCAACCAATGATCGTTTTACCCCTTCAGCCAATCAGCAGTTCATTTTGACGAGCTCCAGACTATGTGACGCAACGGGACTTTTGGGACGGCCATGCCGAAAATAGGTTGCCTTATTGGGATACATGCGTGTCACTCCCCGCCCCTGCCGGTCATGATTAATTGACCACATATATGAAGTTAAACAACTAAATTCTATCCAAACGATATGTTAATAGTAAATTCCGTGCCTCAAAAAAGAAGTTTGAGACCTTGAAAACTTAGACCTTTGAAAACTAAGAAGTGACGGCACTCGGACAACAAACAATGGCTGCCGTTCGTCTTTTGTCGGCGGCTCTCAGGCTGCACTCGGCCTCATTCGGGCTCACTCGAACTCGCCACCTGATTGGCCAACGTAAGCTGTCAATCACAGAACGATGAGCGACGACGCTGATAGGCGCGGTTAGGTCCTGATTTCGCTGGAAACTCCCCAATATTGCAGAATGGGCGTTCATGCCAGACTCCTTCCTGAAATCAAATGGAAATGAGATTTCCGGAGGGAGGGTTTACCAGGCTACCCCGGACTACCTTTAACCACTTAAGCCTTAATTTATACTTGGTCATACTTAGTCAGCGAGAACAGCCAATCTACTTTGTTTCTTTCCCTTTTTTTTTAAATTACAAGCCTGACATGGTGGATCATTTCAGCATTGCTGACATGATTATCAAATGGTTTACATGTTGAATTTAATTTGGCCATCGCAAAATAGAGCATTTAATCAGGGTGTATAACTGCACCTATCTTTGTCTAAGCTAAGTTCTTGTACCCCCAACCCCTTCCAATCAACAGAAATCCATGGACCAAAAGAAAAGACTTCGAGACTTCATGTCGATGAAAGAGAACCAGGAAATGTTCCAGCAGGTCAAGGACATGATTGACTCATTCAAGGAAAAAGCTAATGCGGTGTAGTTGAGGAGTTTCTTCTTGCCAACTGGCATGGAAGAAAGACAAATTCTAATGAGAAATCCCATAAGTAAATTCAGTAACTATCCCAGATATAATAAAGGATTTTTAATCTGATCAGAGTGCCTCAGATGCCTTTTTTTTTCCTCATTCCTCATTATACTATGGACTTCCTTTTAACCGGTAAGCCCTATTTTACACTGTACTTTTGTACCGTTTGGAACCTCACTCTCCACCATAGCTCCGAGATGAGGTCCCGCTGTACCGGCTCCCGGCAGAGGTGGAGTCCGTCCAAACTTATTGAAGATCACCTTTTTTGCAACATCGTATCCAAAATGTAAAGGTAGTCCCAGACACCTACAGATGTTTACGATTTTTTTTTTTTAGGACTGGGTTGGAGAAAAAAAAGAAAAGAAATGTGGTATTCAATAAAAATGAATGCGAACAAAAGCAGAGCCATGGATTCCTTCCCACCAGTAAATTCAACTCCTAGTAAGGGGATGTCAAAGGCAAAATAAGTCATACACAATAAATGCAGACATGCTAACCAAGAATAGACTAAATGAATGAAATTACTTATAACCAAGTCATAGTTCACAGTTTTATTTGAATTGGTTTTTAAACTTAGTGTACTTTTTTTTTCTTTCCCCAAACCAGGAAGCACTTGGTCATAAAAGTAAATGATAAAATGAACAATACTTCACCATATCTTTGCAGCCAATAAACTTTTTTTTTCTTTTAACATGATCACAAATACTGTTTTTGTGTTACTTTTTGTTCATAAGATTGCAATATCCAAAGAACAGTGTTAATTCCATCCTCTGTTTCAGGCCGAGTTTGTCTTTTTCGGTCACACAGATTCCACACAGCCGTAAAGGATAAAAACATTTTAAAAATTTGGTGTCCGTGTCAAATAATGAGAAATACATTTGAGTGTGCTTTGTAACAAAACAAAACCCAAGGAAAGCAAAATGATATAAAATACAAAAGACTGACAAAATGTGCAATAATAGTTAATACCGTATTAATATCATTCTCATTACCGTTTCATTATTACCATTGTACTCACTAAGCTACAGCACTACTACTCATATTCACATCATTACAAAGACGATCATAAAAATGATAATGATACTGAAAATGATAGTAATAGCACAAAAAAACGTACTTTAAAAAAAATGAAACTAAAGTAAATTTGTATCCGTTTTCTTTTAACCACTTAAGCCCTATTTTCAAAACTCTTTTTTTTTTTCAAACTTTCCCAAAAAATATGAAAAACAGACTATCTACGGTACAAGCTCACAACGGGTCGCGTTGTGACACGTGAGCATGTAGATTTGACATTTTCTTTTAAAAAGGGATTTTCTTTTTTTTTACGTTTTTGGAAAATGTTTCAAAAAGTTTCGGCTATAATGACATGACCAAAATCCGGACTCCAGGGTTAATGTGGTTATGCCGAGGAGGACAGAGGGGCAAACTGGGCTAACGGACAGACAGACATAATAAGACATCAGCGTAATCGGTGCGAGAGTGCGCCAACGTCCCTCATCAGTTTCTTTTCTTTCCAAACGTAAAACCTGAACCAAACGTTTAAAAAGACATTAGATGATGGTGTGGTGTCACTACAACGCTGGCTTGCCCACCGCGTTGCTTCAACACCACAGCTACACAGAACGAATAGATGTCACAGTTTGGGCCCCTGTTCCTGGCTCTCTTCCACAGGGCCACGGCAGCAGCTGCAGGGGGGAGGGTGGGGGTGACGGCTCCAAAAAAGGTGGGTCACACTGGGGAGTGGTTCTGGGAGATTATGTCGTGCTAATTCTACTGAGTTCATGTCTAATGGCTGCAAGAGAGAGATTTAGACAGGAGAAAACACAGGCATCAAGTTAAGGCGATAATAGTCTGGTGACTGCATTATGGTAACAAAGAATTATGACATTCTGTGACATTCAATGTATGCAGGGTTCGATGTGTAAAACAGAGGAGAGGGACACTTTCTTGGCCACGTAAGCCCTATCTACTCTATGACAAATATCGAAAACAGACGATCTACAAGCTGACAACGCATTGCATCACAATGCATTGTCAGCTTGTAGATGGGTTATTTCTGTTAATTAAAGACTTTTTCTTTCTTTTTCGTTTTAAAGATCAGTTCTTGTCTCCAAACAATGCTGTCATCCTAGGTGGCAAAATTGCAGCAAAATCTAAATTGCTTCAAAATGATATCTGTATCTCATGAACTTTGTTTCCTAGAAAGTTAGAATTTCATTGACACCAATATAAATGTTCTTGCATAGTACAGTACATCCTCGATAGCAAGTCAATGCCCAGTCGCCACTATTTAGTCCTCTATATGTCTCTAATGCCACCTAGTGGTTCCAACATTACATGACTCCTTCCTAATGATGTTCTCAATAGACAGGTTTCCTGTTAGTAAACATGAGAGGAATATGACCGCGCAGAGGAGGGGGAAGCCTATGGGTGCGTTTGGAAATTACGCACCGGAGCACACTCGCCTATTAGTTTGTATTGGCCAGTGCGCTCACTGCCGCTCAGGGCTGTATTTTCGAACGCGCCTTTCACCCGGGCATGCGCAGATTGCGCATTCTGCTCTGTGATCCGTCTATAGACTGACTTACATGGGCCTCTGGTTCATACAGCCAGAATTATGATTATCAATGTCGCTGCCATATTGGCAGGGGACACTTGCCATAACTCCACTGCAAGAAATATGCCTGAGTTGTGTATACTGTATACGTGTGCGAGAATAAAACTCTTAGTTTATAACCATTACTGTTACTATCTACGTACTGTACAGTGTTTTTGGTAGGAAAACCCACATTTTTTTTATTTAACCAATTATCCTATATAACATAACTGCATGTCTGACATTTTTAACAAAATAAACGGCTTGAACCCTAACCCTTGAGAATTCAGCGAGTTATGATGGTTTTAATGTGGAGAGACCTCCTGCTTTAATAGACGGGGCATACATGCATTAAGAGGCACGGCTTGCCCCAGCCCATATGGCAACCACATTGACACATTGCTCCATTGAACAGCAGCGACCAATGAGGTGTCTACGTATACTGTATCGAATTATCTACAGTATGATGTTCTGAGACAGAGATTGTACAGAATCCCATCTGACTTTGTTGACAGAGACGTACCATCGATGATCTCGTCCTTCACTTTGTGCAACTCACGGACAACCTCTTCCAAGATTTCCTGGTTAAAAGTAACAGAAACAGAAAGTTATTCTTCATAGAGCTCCAAACAGAGACCATTATATGTTGGAATGGTCATAACTTTTTCATGCGCTGTGGAAAGTCATTTTATCATTTTGTCAAGTAATTTGTCTATCACAGTAAAGCCAAAATTGTTTTTTGAAAATAAGAAATATATTAGCTGCGGTCAAATCCTGACAGTACTGACCTGTTGACTAGTCTTTTGTCCTAATCCATAATCATTCCATGTTTCTTTTACCTGTTTCATTCTATCGAGGTCTAAGGCGTCTGTGTCACTGCCACTCCCTACCGGCCGTACCCTGCAAAACAAAACATTCAGTGAGATTAATGCCTATTATTACTATGCTGCAAAACAAAACGTATTCAATGAGTTTAATGACTATTATTTCACTCTATCAATGTACTGAAGGAGTAGAGATGCTTTAAGTCACCTGGAAACCAGCGATGACCTCTCTGCTGAGTTGGCCCGATCCCACGGCTTCTTGGCTCCATCTGGACGACAGAGAGGATCAAATAAGATAAGATGAGATAAATCTTTATTTATCCCGGACGGAAATTCAGGTATCATGTAGCAGCGACAGAAACAAAGGAGAGGATGATGACAAGTACAGTAGCATGGACCGGATCTAATTTAGTTAGATAGACAGACAGACAGACAGACAGACATACAATTGATAGATAGATGGATAAATAAAACTGCAAACCACGATTGCGAGCAGATCGATTTAACAGTCGATCGATAGTTAGACAGACAAACCGACATTGAGTAATGCCTCTTGTCTGTCCAACTTGTGCTGTCCAACCACTGACCCTTCCTCTCATATCGCATAAAGCATCAAAAGTAGCAGATCCACAAGCTCGAAACGCTGCACGAAGCGTTTTGAGCTTGTCGATCTGCTACTTTTGCTATATTTGAATCCTGAAAAAACTGTTTTGAAACCCCGACAGAGACGATATACTAAACATTGAATGTGTCTGCTCACATTTGTGGTTTGCTGTTCTATTTTTCAGAGGTTCTGTGTCTCTTAGGAGAGCACGTCTCATACTGTAGTGTAGATTGTTAAATGGATTATGGAAGCATTCTTTTTTTTGCAGTGGTCTCACCTATAGAGTTGTGTCCACTGCGGGTGCTGGGTGATGGAGAATTTGGGTCATCCTGCAGGAGGATGAGGAGAACAATCATTATCATCAACAATCGGTGACAATCTGGGGCTGCAACAGTTAATCAAACTAATTTAATCAATTATAACAAATATTCTATGCTTAATCAATTAATTTATTAATAATTGATCCCTATTTTGGGCATGGTATTATAGGAAAAAGGTTTCAAAGAGGTTTAAAAGAAATTCTAAAATTGTGAAAATAGCTGATCTACAAGCTCTCAACGTGTTTGCGAGCTTGTAGCTGTGCTATTTTCACTATTGTTGCATGAGAACGTTGTAAGACAAAGTATAAAATAACACTTGGTCGGTTAATTGATTTGTTGATATATTAAAACAATTACAAATATAGTGTTATATACATGTGCTTCTCGATTATTCAATTCATCGAAAAAGTTAACAAAATAATGGAAAGTTGCAGCCCTAATCACATCACATTGAGTTCAGTACATGAGAGAGGCTGCATGCTAGCATCACTCACATTTTGGCTGTCTTCTGGTCTCTCTGAAGCCGCCTTCCTTCTGGGGGCAAGAAGAAGCCTTAAGTCACAACCAAGCTGTCAAGTCATTCAGCTCTGTGTCGTACATATCAATAGAACACTGTATATCGTTGCTGTTGGGCAGAAACCTCTTCATTATTTCCATATTCTAACGTTTTTGTGTTTTTTCGTACATTAATGCCCTACTTGATCATACTACAGCGTCACACAAAAGTATCAAAAGTAGCAGATATACAAGCTCAAAACGCAGCGCGAAGTGACACATTTTGAGCTTGTAGATCAGCTACTTTTGCTATTTTTTTATTTGAATCCTGAAAAGTAACAATTTTGGACATATGGGGTTTCCACCCGACAGACGCTATTTATCACATACAGTACCTTGCCTTCATCAGTGACCTATCAGTGCAAGGTAAAGCCGTACTATCTTAATATCTGCATCTCATGGACTTTGTTTCCTAAGCAGGTCAGGCTTTCATTGACAACCATTTAAATGGTTATATGTTCTTATATGTTCGAACTGTTTCTTAAGACTGTTTGCTGTCAGTCCGCACCCCGTCATTCCTTAAACTACTGTCAGTTGAGCACACTTGGCTTGGGACTTTAGTCCTATAGTATTTGCTCGCATAGTACATGCAAGTTAAGTGTCCAGTCATCCTTATTTAGGCAGCTCAGGGCAAGCTAAAATGCTACTGTTTATTGTTTGTTGTTTATTACAGGATCCCCATTAGAGACACACGAATGAGCCTCTAGTCTTCCTGGGGTCCTGAACAAAGCAAATAGGCTCTATGAACAGTAGCCATTTTGGAGAAAAATTGGCTCACTAGAAATACTAGTGGGTCTCAAAGTGTGGTCCAGGGACTCTCATGGTTCCTTGAGAGGGTGTAACTCTGAGAGTGTACAAATGGAACCAAATGGTTCCATTTGTACGCTCTCAGAGTTATGGGGGTCCTTGAAATTAAAAAGTTAGAGAACCACTGTGCTACACTAAATGGAACAGAGCCTTCATTAGTGTCATTGGTAACACCTGTGAAGGAAGCAAGGAAGGGGCCCAATTTATGTCCAATATATGGCTGCTGTGCATAGAGCCTATTAAAAAAAAAGACAGGTTAAAATATATAAACAAACAATAAAAATAATAGTATGGCTGTGTGGATGAATGACTGGATGCACAGACCTTCGTGCCAACAGAGCGTTCATCTCTTCCATGAGTCCTCCACTAGCACCTCCACTGGTCCGGTTGGCATCATTTTTTGTGCCTGAAGAGCTGTCCTCTCCAGACTGTGAGGAGAGGCAATTTTATTTGTATAGCGCATTTCAACAACGAGGCAATTCAATGTGCTTTACACAGAACACCAAGCAAAGGAAACACAATTATACAATGACATTAGGATGCATATAATAGCAGATATAATTACAGTGCAGAAGAGAGAGAGGAAAGGAGAGGATGAAACAAGATGATGTGAAGGGAGAGTAGAGGAGACATAAAGGAACAGAGATGAGAGGAAAGGAGATAAGTGTGGAGGATAATATAGAACTGTGGTGATTAGGAAGCATCCTTCCCTCAGGCTCTTATGAAGTCATAATGTATATATATCCTACATGGTGTGCATTGCATTTCATCCCCTCGTTCTCCTGTCTTATTAGGCAGCCTAATAAGCTGATTCCCCACACTTAGAAGCTAATGAGCTGAATCCACGTTGACGTCTAACTCATCACAGAGGAAACGAAGCACAGCTACTTCAAAATGAAAAACTACATTTACCCAAGTGCTGTACTTAAGTACAATCTTTGAGGTACTTTAACTTTTCTGTACTTGAGTATATACATTTTGTAATACTTTATACTTTATTGTAGAATAGAATAATTTGCATGTTTAAAACATTTGAAATAACACACAAATAATTGCTGTCAATTACATTGTGTTTTCTTTTTTTTAGTTTTCTTTTATAGTACATACAGAGATTTCTTTTCTTTTTTTTTAAAAAGGGACACAATTTGTGTTTACTTGTGCTTTTGTAGTTTTTTCCCTAATAAAAACATGGACCTCAGCATCCATATTTTGAGGCCAACATTAGCCAAAAATAGGTAGATATGCTATTTTTGGTGAAGAGATTTGGTGTAGAGAGGGAAAAAAACGGACCAAGTACAGAGCCAACTCCGGTCCAGTTTACCAAGTCGGTAAAAAAATGAAAATTTGAGCAGATACAATTGTGTCTCTACCAAGTCTATGGGTTTAAGTCTATGGGTTTAAGTGGTAAAAAATGAAAAAAGGATAAAAGGGCAAAATCTCACTCTTTGAACACGCCGTAGCTTGGCTCCGGCGATCATGGCGGCAAGTCCCGTGGCGGCCTGGGAGGAATCGTCCCCTCCTCCTCCGCCCATGGGGAGGGGAGGGGGGAGTGGAGGCGGGGGCGCCACCACCGAGGGCGGAGGGGGCCCGGGGGGCGGCGGAGGGGGAGGGGGGCCCACGCCCATGTTCATGTTCATGTTCATGTTCATGGGCGGAGGCATGACGGGGGCCGCCACCGAGAGCACGGCGGGGTGTCCCTGGAAAGGAGAACCTGCAGGGAGGAAGCAAGGTTATTATATTATGTTATTATTTTCATACCATTTTATTTGCATATCGTTGCTGTTGGGCAGAAACCTTTCATCTCCATGTTTTAACTTTAAAAAAAAGTATCAAAAGTAGCAGATCTGCAAGCTCGAAACGCGGCATGAAGCGACGAGCTTGTAGATCTGCAACTTTTGCTGTTTTTGAATTTGAATCCTGAAAAGTAACAGTTTTGGACATATGAGGTTTGCACCCAACAGAGACGATATACTGATATACTATATACGATATACATGCAACAAGTATCTTAAAACTCTGTTATGTAATTGTTTTTGTGAATTGAATGTTATTTTGTCCAATCTGTGTGGTCAAGTATGTTCAAAGAAATGTACAATACTAGAAGTTCGGGCCGCTACGCGGCCCGAACGTCTAGCGTGACGCGTCGTTCACTTTGCAGTGCCACCTTACAGGCACCTCACAGTGTGAGAGAGAGTTTTGTGCTCTCCTAAATTCACGGCAGGCTTTGAAAGTACCCACTTCAGAAAGAGGTGACGTGCATCACCTCTCCAATGACCAAAACCCACTATGGAAGCCGTCGAACTGGTGCGATCTGACGGCATCCTAGAATTTATAGGTAGGATGTGATGTCATGCGTGATGTCATGCTGTCGTGAGATTACGTCACACTGGCGTGATGTCAGATTACGTCACACTGGCCACATACAACGTACGTACATACTGACAACCGACATGGCGCAGGATTCAAATTGTATATATAGATAGATAACTTAAATATAAATATATTAAATATAATTGGGGAGGTTGTATTTGGTCTCCTTGCTCTTGACTTCAATTGAGATATTTAGATCCTGTGTCTTTGATTAAATATTCTGTCTTACATAATCGAGCTTTAAAACTGCATCCTCTGCATCTATACCTGAGTTGGAAGACCGTCGCTCCCGTTCCATGTGGGCTTGTATCTGCTGCTGCTGCTCCATCATCTGCCTGCAGAGACACAAGGAAACACCGTCAGTCACCTAACAGTAGAACTACAATCACCACCTTACATACTGTATGTTATCATCATGCTACAATCATTACAAGTGTCTGTCTATCTGTGAGTGGCCTGGTCAGTCGGTCAGTCAGTCGTCGGACCATCAGTCAGTCATTCAGCTGGTTAGTTAGTCGGACCATCAGTCAGTCATTCAGCTGGTCAGTTAGTCGGACCATCAGTCAGTCATTCAGCTGGTCAGTTAGTCTGTCTTGTGAGCTTGTAGATCTCCTATAATATAAAATGAATGCTTGAACAAATGTGAAAAAAATTGAACACTTTTAAAACATTTGAACACATTTGTATGGGGGTTCCTGGCACAAACTCTTTTCAGATGTGGGGTTCGCGGCCAAATACGTATTGATTTGGGGCTCCTTGACATGATCCAAAAGTTTGAGAATCACTCAGAAAGATCCTCTGAAATGGACCAACCACAGTAGCTACCTGTGTGGAATAAAAACACGGCCCTCCCGTCGCCCTCTCGCTCCACACGTGTGTCTCTGATGTGAGAAGCACATGTCAACAATCCAGGCTTAGAGAGACGAGGGGTCAGACTCAGCAGAGAGAAGTGGAACTTTCCAGCTGCTTGTCGGAGGAGAGATGTGCAGAGTCAGCACCACCCTGACTCCGCCACCTGCTCTGTGCAGTACTATGCACCTGCCACTGGAGGGAGCTCTGTGCGTGTACACACACATTCACATGGTTGTACTATAGACCAGTGGTTTTCAAACTTTTACATTTCACAGATCCCCCATTACTCTGACAGTATACAAATGGAACCAAATGGACCCGTTAGGGTTCATTTGGTTCCATTTGTATACTGTCAGAGTTACAGACTTCAATTTAGAACCCCCTCAAGGAACCCTGAGAGTCCCTGGACCCAAATTTGAGAACCACTGCTATAGACCATGGGTCTTCAACAGGGGGTCCGGGACCCCTGGGGGGGGGTCCTCAGAGTTACTACAGGGGGGCCCCCAAATGTTTGTGTGAAAGGAATTGTTTTTTTTTTGTTTTTTCATAAACCACTAGCATCCCTATTGTGAGGGGGAACATTTGCAGACTATAGCAGATCTACAAGCTCACAACGCATCTGCTATATTAGGTGAAGAGATGGCGGAGGGGAAAAGGAGCAGACCAAGTACAGAGCCACAGGTCAAGTTTAGTAAGTATTGAGGGTTTAAGTGGTTAAATATCGGAAAATACACATTAGCAAAAACATTAATTTACACGACACTGATGATTCAAACGCCTTTGAGATTTTCACGTTGGCTCTGGGAACCATTGCACTATGGCTTAACTCGGATGGTATACCCTCGTCGACGTGAGAGTGTCCACGCCCGCTGTCACAATCCGTGATATGCTCTGTCTGCCTGTGGTGTTTTCTTGTATTTGTTGTTTCCCAGTTATAGTTAGTGTTTTACTTTTCAGTGGTGTTCCTGTTATTTTGAAGTAATGTTGCATTCCCTGTTTCCTTGTTAGGTTTTGCTTTACACTCCTGTACCTTATTTTGTAGTATCGTTCCATTGTTTCCTGTTCTCATTGTAGCTGTTGCCTGTCTTGCCTCACCTACCCGTTGATTAGTCATGTTCTCCTCCTGTGTCCTCTTAGTCCCCCAGCCTATCCCAGTGTTGATTGTCTGTTGAGTTCACCTGTGTCCTGTTATTTCCCTGTATATTTAAACCCTGTGTTTGCCCAACAATTTAGCTTGTTCATTGTCTACTGTTGCGTATGTCATGTCTTGAGTTCCGTTCTTATAGTTTGTATTCCTCCCTTTTTAGTTAATAAACACTTTGAACCGATCTGTACAGCCTCTGTCTCTCCTACATTTGGGTCCTCCATTCTGCCCTGACTCAAACCGTGACACCCACCTTGTTTTGAAGGGGACTGCCCATAAGTCCGACATCCCATTACTCCGACTACGTGGCTTCCGCGTGCGGTTAAGGTTAGGGTTAGGGTTAGGTATAGGGTTAGTATAGTAACCGTCGGAACAATGAGCCGTCGGAACAATGACATGGCACCGTTTTGAAGTGATGTAAAAGGTTTGCATGTAAAACCATTCTTTATTCAGCTGTGAGTGAATGTTGTACAAAACTAGTTCTCCCCCTCCCTCCATCCCTTCCCATCTACAGTAGAGCCGCCTCAGAGCATATTGATGGGAGCCACTTTCTGGTGGCTGTCAGTGTAGCTTATTCGCTATTTCCCCCCACATTTACTATGTCTGCTGGGACATTTCCAAGGAAATGTAAAGAGTTACCCAGTCCGTTGAGAAATGTGAAACGTTTCCTGCATTTCTCGTTTTCCTACTGTACATTTACAGGGAGTGGGACAAATAGAACCCACATACACACACACCAAGAAAATATAACACTTGGGGTCCAAGGACCCAAGGTTCCTTGTGGGTGGTCCCAAATGGACCCTTACAGGTACCAAATGGAACCAAATGTGTGCACTCTCAGAGTCAAAGGTAATAGGGTAAGAGATTTTTTTTAGGTTAAGATAAGTGTTAATTACAGTAGCTCTATATTCCGTACTCATCGCTATAGAGTAACAGGAGTCTACATGTCTCTCCAGCTCTTTATTAAACAGAAAATGCATTTTCAGGTCAGGATAGCAATTTGATCCAATCAGGATAGAGAACTCAGACAGGATACAGATTAAACAAGTGATATTGGAAGTGATGACAAAGAAATTAGCAGATTTTGTTTTAACTGGAACACTATAAAAATTAAGCTAATAAATGGGTACTCTCTCCTGATAGGCTGACATTGTGTCAACTACCTGAAAATGTATTTTCTGTTCATTAAAGAGCTGGAAAGACAGGGAGGCCCCTGTTACTGAACATACGCTCTATAGTGATTATTACTATCAGAATATAGTGCTTTAAACTTTTAACAGCATCCTTTTAGTTTTAACCAAAAAGGTATCACTTACCCTACCTTTAAGGGGGTTCTTAAAATTGAAACGTTTGAGAAACGCTGTACCATGCAAGCAGACAATCGTCCTTCACAATCACAAAGTGATGATGCTTTGCGTGGCAGCAGGACAGATCAGAGTGTAGTCTATGTATCAGACAGCGGATCAGAGGGAAGTATATCACCATCATATCTGTCCCTGTAAGCCCTGGGCTTTTGGAATGGGGACAAACTGAACAGATTGAAACCAATAGGGGAAAAAACATGGACAACAAAGACCTAGTTGTGTCGGTCTCTGTTGAGGCGAGAGACAGTGAGACAGAAAGAAAGTAAGTAAGGGGGTGAGACAGACAGACAGACAGACAGACAGACAGACAGACAGACAGACAGACAGACAGACAGACAGACAAAGGGAGAGACAGAAACAGAGGGAGAGTGAGGGGGAGAGAGAGAGAGAAATAAAGTGAGGGGGAGGGAGGTAGGGAGAAGTGGAGAGCACAACAGTAGGAAAATAAAACGGCACAAAAGCTTGTAGATTATACTGGGTCACCAAAATGGCCTACGGCATAATCTCTTAACACTGATGAACATCCATTATCAAGCTGACTGGAATCTGCCACCATGACTTAGCAAAAATGGTGTTCTTTTTAAGGCTTTTGTGCTGCCTCCTATGTACTGTAGGCTACTTGCTGTTTGTAGTTGTTCAAACTCAACTGTCTTTTTATGTGTTATTCACCCCTAGGGTGACAGATACAGCTTTAATCTGACATTTTATGAGAGGAGAGGAGAGGAGAGGAGAGGAGAGGAGAGAAAGTGAGTGAGTGAGTGAGTGAGTGAGTGGGTGAATGAATAAAATAAAAGAGGTTGCTGAGGGCATCTTGATGGAGCTAATGTTGTCTCTTTCTCTACCCCCCCCCCCCCCCCCCCCATTAACATTTAAACGCTATCAGTCTTGAATATGGAAGTGAATATTCTCACCAACAGTCAAACAGCGAATGCCAGAACATCTCTAAAAATAGCCAAGCAGCCTTTATCTTTCATAACGTGAAATCCTGTCAGTTTGAACAGACGGCTTTGATGTGGTTCCTGATGATGTAAAAGACGCAGTCGGCAGCTGACGACATTCGTGTTTATCATTGCCCTCTCTTTCCTCCCAATCTGGGAATCCATTCGGTAAAAAATATGTTTTTCCCCTTTGTTTTTGCCTCTGGGGGCACCACCTCCTTTTTTTTGTGTAGAAACAGGTTCTGCTGTTATTAGCAGAATCTGTTTTCCCTCCTAGTGGGAATCTGAATATTCTGAATAGCAATATGCTACTTAAGCCTATCCATGATCACTTCAAGGGGAAAGGACTTGTTACCCTTCAAACTGCCCCCACTTGCTTGTCAGCCTACTTTTAAGAGTTTCACAACTACACCATCTCAAATTATGAAAGCTTACTTACTGTAGTTACTTTTACAAAACCGTGAAAAAACAAACAAACAATTCCTCCATTTTGTAGCACACAGATCACATTCATGGAGGCTGTTGGTGAGATGTCAATCATGGTATTTTACCTTGCTCTCTGAGCCTCAATCTCATCTGTGGTTGGTCCATTCTGGACCTGGCGCTGTACAGCTGGACCTAGTGGAAGAAATTAAAGATTGTGAGAGAGAGAGAGAGAGAGAGAGAGAGAGAGAGAGAGAGAGAGAGAGAGAGAGAGAGAGAGAGAGAGAGGGGTTATTTGACAGGTGAGGCTGAGATTGAAATGCACTTCCTAAAAAACACAGCTATTGATCTGCAACCTTGGTGTCATCCTGGACCCACCCTCTTCTACTAGTCCTATGTCAGCCAGATCACTAAAACTGCCTTTTTCCACCTTCACAACATTGCCCGCCTTCGTCCCCCTCGTATGTATGTATTATTCTTATTATTCGTATTACTTGAACCCCAGCATCCCTATTCTGGTGGGAACGTTCGGGTTGGCTTTATTAGGCTATGTTTGGCTCATGTTCCCCCCAGGATATATGGATGCTGCATGGGGTTCAAGTGGTGCTTCAGAAACAGGCAGAGTGTATGGTTCATCAGACCTGATCTGTCTGCTCACGTTACCACAGTGGTCTGCTGCAAGACATATGACCCTCCACTGAGTTCAACTGGGATATTGTCTCATACACACGTGCATGCATGCAGGCACGCATGCAAACACACGCGCGCACGCACACGCACGCACTCACGCAAGCGCGCGCACACACACACACACACACACACACACGCACGTGTACACAGTCTCACACACAGTGTCACCTTATATCTTTCTCCTATGGTATAAGGCTTTGGCCTGCTCACCCCTCCACCTGCAGACCAGCTGTCACATCAAATGTACACACACACACACACACACACACACACACACACACACACACACACACACACACACACACACACACACACACACACACACACACACACACACACACACACACACACACACGCACACACACTGATGTACAGTATCTGTGGTGAGATGCCAGTAGCACAACTGGTAAGTATTATGCTAACTACAAGCAGACGTGTGTGCGTGTGTGTGTGTGTGTGTGCGTGCACGTTTGTGAGAGAAGTCTGCTGTGTGTAATGCCTTCAGTGAGCAGAACGTCAGTGTGTGTGTGTGTGTGTGTGTGTGTGTGTGTGTGTGTGTGTGTGTGTGTGTGTGTGTGTGTGTGTGAGTGCGCGTTTGTGAGAGAAGTCTGCTGTGTGTAATGCCTTCAGTGAGCAGAACGTCAGTGTGTGTGTGTGTGTGTGTGTGTGTGTGTGTGTGTGTGTGTGTGTGTGTGTGTGTGTGTGTGTGTGTGTGTGTGTGTGTGTGTGTGTGTGTGTGTGTGTGTGTGTGTGTGTGTGTGTGTGTGAGAGAGAGAGAGAGAGAGAGAGAGAGAGAGAGAAAGGGTCTGCTGTATGTTTGTAATGCCGTCAGCGAGCAGACAGCTCATAATTGGAAACCAGCGGTGGAAGTAGTACTCCAATTTTTAACTTAAGTAAAAGTAGTAATACCACACATGTCCGGGTAGCTCAGTCAGCAGAGCTCTCGCCTTTGGACCGCAAGGCCATTGGTTCGATCTCAGCATATGAGTACTGTGGCTTGGGTGCTATAAGTAGCTAATGGTAGGTGTGATGCTCGACCTCAGCATTCTATCTCCCAAGGGTCTAGTGCATTGTAACCGGGATAGACTGCCGCATTCTCGGCTGATACCGACAATAAGCCAATCTATGCCAAATATGGAATCACTTTGAAAATGTTTAACAGCACAAATCTTCCCTGGCATGAAATCTTTTCAGATGGAGGTCCGCCAAATATCAATTTGGGGGTCCTTGACATGACAAAGTTTGAGAATCACTGCTTTACTACTGTCATCCTGTAAACACATTCTGAGACGATCACATACAGGTCCTTCAAATCTGGTGTGCCGTCTGAATAAAAGAACTATTGACATGTCAACCAGTAGGTGTCTTAGAGAGTAGAGAGACCGCCTCCAAACACTGCAGATGTACAAGTTATATTGTATTATTACACGGCTTGGTTGAATGCTTGATTCTGATTGGTCAATCACTGAATTCAGCGTTGCGTTATTTCCGTATAACGACCGATGAGCTCTATAACAGACCGCTGTCTAATCAAAGACTCAGAGCACCTGCTCATATCAATCTGTGCTGCTTGATTTTGTGCTGTATCCAACATGACAGCCATGTAAACAAACACGCAATGTCATGTAAAGCTAAACATTGCACTCAAATGTTTTTGAAAACATTTGAAGCGAGAAATAGACAATGCAGTAAATGTATGTAAATGTAAATGTATTCTATTTGATCAACACTTCCTTATTTTCCGAGGCGACTGTGTCCACAACACTTGGAATACTTTCATTACCGTAAGCAAGAAAATACTTCATTTTGTTGTTACTTTTGGGTCAATTTATTTATTTATTTATTAAGTAGCCGTGTAATAAGCAGGAATTTTTGAGACATAAAACCCGACAGCGTTTTAACTGCTACCGCTTTAATCGGCTAATACAGAGGTAAATGTTTGACTATTCATGGCTTGTCTGCAATGCTACGGTAATGATAAGCAGAGCGTTTCATTCTACATTGACTTGGGCTAACGTCATTAACAAATACCGTAGCAACAGCAAGCTACTAGCAGTTTCAAATAAATATTATTGTTGTAAAAACTCTTCACTTGATGCAAAAAAAAACAGACAACCCAACCTTTTTATTTGAAATGAATGTCGTCCGTTACGTACAGCCTATTCAGGCTTCTCTAAGGACGCCTTCAGGTGTCTCCGTGGCAACCAAGTGGCTTTGATGACCGACAGCAATCAAGTAACAGAGACCCAAATAACACTGAACAACAAAACAACCTGACTCGTGTGTCACTACGCACACCGCGCACACACACACACACACACACACACACACACACACACACACACACACACCGTGGCAACCAAGTGACGTTGGTGGCCGACAGCAATCAAGTAACAGAGACACAAATAACACTGAACAACAAAACATCCTGACTCGTGTGTCACTACACACAAGCCACTGTGTTGCTACCTTATCTCTTCAACACATACTGTACTGCAGATGCTCACACACACACACACACACACACACACACACACACACACACACACACACACACACACACACACACACACACACACACACACACACACACACACACAATGAAAACAATACAATACAAACAATACAATACAAACATGGCAACGACTTGCTGCTTCCGCTTCATCACCTGCGTGTCACATACAGTATACTGTATGTGCACAACAATCCACACTGGTGTGTGGCATCACTACAGTTGTTGATGATCTAACAGAGTACACACATAACATGTCGTCTCTGTCGGGTGGAAATCTTGCATAATATCCAAAACTATTTTAAAACTACATTAAAGTACTTTAGTAGGGCATTCATTTACGAAAACCCATACAAAGTTTAGATATGGAGATGTAAGGTTTCTGCCCAACAGCAATGATATATAAGGCATTGGTTCTCAAAGTGGGGTCCGGGGACCGCCAGGGGTACTTGAGGGGGTTCCAGGGGGTCCCCAACTAAATGATAGACAGGAACCAAATGGACCCTTATGGGTCTGTAACTCTGAGAGTGTACAAATGGAATATTTGTACACTCTCAGAGTTAGATTAACATTGATTTTACAATATAAATTGGGGTCCCAGAGATATAAATGCCATTAAATGGGGGTCCGTAGCCTCTAATGCATGTCAAACTGGGGGTCCTTGAAATTAAAGTGGTTGAGAATCACTGCTAGAGATCCGTAAAAAATCTTCTCTTATGGGGGTCCCTGGCTTATCTTTTCAAATGGGGGTCCGCGGGCTGATAAGTGTCAATTTGGGGGTCCTTGACATGAAAAAGTTTGAGAACCACTGATATAAGGTACAGGTCATAGATTGATTACACTCTTGCTGCACTTGTGCTGCCTTTGTTACACCCCAAGGGTAATTATTCCGAAAACCTTCATTTGTGATTATTGCAAGTCCACAAATGAAGGATGGCTCGAGGGTTGACTCTAAATAGATGGCTGTCATACAGCCGCTCTGCTACTTACGCGACCCTGACCCAGAATTTGGTAGTTTACAAGTCATTTGGCGCCAACTTAAGTTATTCACAAACATGAAGTGTGCATCCGTAGGGCGTCCGCCATTATCCGGCGACCCCCTTGGCCCAGTCACCAACGGCCCTCCACACCTGCCGTGTGCCATGCTACACGAGGCCAGCCGAGAGTCTTTAAAGGAGTAGTTCACCCAAAAAATGACTTATTTTCTAGCAATTGCACACCCCATGAAGCCTTGAATTCATGGATATTTTTTAGTTTTTGTCGCATTCCTTAGACTTATTGGCTTAGGAATGCAACAAAAACAAAAAAATATCCATGAATTCAAGGCTTCATTGGGTGTGTAATTGATAGAAAATAAGTAATCTTTTCTCTCTTTTTAAGGTAAGGTAAAGAGTCCATAAGGTACCTTATGTACACCTTATGTATAGTATATATTTCACACTGCCCATGAACAAGATAAGATGTTCATAATGTCTTACTGAACAGGGTTCCTACACATATGTGTGTATGGCAGACAGAATTTGTCATTTACATTGTAAACATTTAAGTTGTGTACAATGCAGCAATGCTTCTTAATGGTTCATTCACCCTTTGCTTTCATAAGCTATCAATTCTAATGTAAGTTGCATTTTAAACAACTGTACAGGGCTTGCGGGAGACACCAAATGTATCTTTTCGATCTCGAGCTGAAAAGGCTTGGGAAATCGACAGTACTCCACACAATGACAACAATAATCACTGACTCCAATCACCTACAAACTACCAATGGATCTCACACAACAACAAAAGCCACACACTTTCCTAACAAGACGATGCACAATGAAACAAAATGCAACCATAAGCAGCACGACACGCATGACAACAATGAAGATCACATGGACGTCACACGCTGACGTATATTAAACAGTAACACACAATAAAAGATAAAAACACCACGCCTGCAAAAACAGCATCATACATGTGTGCATGTCACATATATGTCCCAATGCAAAACACACACACACACACACACACACACACACACACACACACACACACACACACACACACACACACACACACACACACACACACACACACACACACACACACACACACACACACACGCATGCATTCACGTACACACACTCACAACATTGCTAGAGATGACATGCAATGACGGACGGACGGACGGATGGACACACACACACACACACACACACACACACACACACACACACACACACACACACACACACACACACACACACACACACACACACACACACACACACACACCTACATGACATAGTGAAGAGGAAGAATCGACCGTAGCACAGACAGAAGCACTGACAGATCCACTCCCTGATGACCATCGCTGGCCCTGGGCTAGTGCCTGTCCTTCCTCCTCCTTCCTCCTCCTCCTCCTCCTCCTCCTCCTCTCCCCACCCACCCGCCTCCATCACCTCCTCTCTCTCTCTCTCCCTCTCACCTGTCCTGGGCTCTGCCTGTCCCCTCCTCCTCCTCCTCCTCCTCCTCCTCCTCAGTGACAGTATCACCTGTCATCTCTCTGTGTAACCCGTGCCGCTCCGCAGCAGCAGGCGCGCAGAGAGCGGAGCAGAGCCCCGCCCCCCGTCTCCCGTTTCAAGGCAGGTCACCATGCAGCATCGTTAACTGCAGGCTAGTTCATTTATTCGTACGCTGATGAGATACAGACGCACGGTGACGGAAAGTACAGTAAATGTGCAAAAGAAAGCCCATGAAAAAAGTCTCTCACCATGAAATACACTGATGGTTAAATAATATCTAAATACTCTTTACCACTTATACATGGTGGGGGTTCAAGTGGTTAACGGACCGCTTCACCTATTTCCAACCTATCTTCATATAATTAGCCCTCACTAATGTCCATTTAAGAGATGTCATAATTTCTGTCTACTTGCTCTCAGAGGAGGGCTGTGGTGTGGACAGTTCAGAAACTTTCCTTTTTAAACATTGTAAACAAGATTTCAAAAGTTGTTTTTATTTTGTTATTGTTCCATGAACAATGGCTTCTATTTCAGCATGCTAACTGCCAAAGAATTAAAAGGCTGCAGTTTCTAGCTTGGATTGTTTGTAGTGTTGGTGATGGATAGGAGCTTGCTGTGGTTGTACTAGCTGTAAAACATGCTGGATAAATAAGAACACACATGCATGCACGCATGCACGCACACGCGCGCGCGCGCGCACACACACACACACACACGCACACGCACACGCACACACACACACACACACACACACACACACACACACACACACCTCATAAATCTCATGAATCTAAAAATAAACAACTAGCTTCCTGTCACTGTGTTGTACAAAACAATGATTTATCATTTACAACAGCTTTTTCCTTTCACAACAGAGCTGTGCAAGTTGTTAGGCCTTGTCACCACTAGAGGGGGCAGCCACAGCATTTTAGAATTGAGGAGAAGGTGCTTTAAGGAGACAGCCACATCCTCACTTTGATCATCATCTATCATGCCTGGAGAAAGGCATATGCACACACACACACACACACACACGCGCGCGCGCGCGCACACGCACACGCACACACGCACACACACACACAAGATTACTGCAGTGTATGTGTTCATAGTTGACTGTAGTTTGGTTATCTACACAGTAAAAGTCCTGAGTGTTAATTTAACTCTGAAAATGTACAAATGGATTCATTTGGTTCCATTTGTACACTCTCTGACTGTCTATCTATCCAGTGATATCAGTCTGTGTGTGTACCCTGATGTGCTCTGTCTGTCTGTCTGTCTGTCTGTCTGTCTGTCTGTCAGTCAGTGGAGGCTCTGTGCTAGCCATCTTGTGTTGTCTCAAGCAGATGAAAAGCGTTGCTCTGTAGCACCGAGGCCCATGGGAGCTCTTCTCAATGACCCATTCTAATTAACTGGAGGGAGGGGGGGGGGGGGGGGGGGGGTGCAACACACTGGGGGGATTACTGTCTGTCCCTCTCTCTCTCTCTCTCTCATTAAACACACCATTCTCTCTCTGTCACTTTCTCTCTCTCTGTCTCATTACCTAATTCAATCCCCTTCCATATATCGTCGCTGTCAGGCTCAAACCTTGTACAGTATGTCAAAAGGCGGATAGACAAAGAACCTGTGATCCAATTGATCCGATGTAGTTATTATTTAGTCACAAGCTCTTGTTAAACACTTTTCATTGGGTCAATATTTATAAAACCCACAGACTTTCATTTTCACTTTCAAAATATAAAAAAGTATAGCGGAAATATAGAAAATCGACAAGCTCACAACACATCGCATTGCGAGCTTGTCAATCGTCTATTTTCACTACTTTATAATTAGTGTGACATGCCATGTATGACGAGGTAGGTTATTAATTTACAAAAAAAACATAAAAAGCTGAAATCTGGACATACAAGGTTTCTGCCCCACAGCAAACCTCTTATCTCCATATTTAAACGTTTGTGTTTTTTCGTAAATTAATGCCCTAATTGATCATACTACAGTGCCACACAAACGCATCAAAAGTAGCAGATCCACAAGCTCGGAACACGGCGCGAAGCGACGCATTTTGAGCTTGAATTTGAATCCTGAAAAGTAACAGTTTTGGACATATGAGGTTTCCACCCAACAGAGACGATATATATCACTTCCACTCACCGCTCACCACACCCTTCTCCACATGATGGAGATTTTCTATGACAATGACTAGTATGCAGCTGTGTGTGTGTGTGTGTGCGTGTGCGTGTGCGTGTGCGTGTGCGTGTGCGTGTGTGTGTGTGTGTGTGTTTGTGTGTGTGTGTGTGTGTGTGTGTGTGTGTGTGTGCGTGTGCGTGTGCGTGTGCGTGTGCGTGTGCGTGTGCGTGTGCGTGTGCGTGTGTGTGTGTGTCCGGTGCGTTTTTGTGCATGTGCACCCGACTGTGCATGTAAATATAAATACAGATTTATGACAGGGAGCTTCCAGGTTATATATCGGCTCGGTAAAGGTCACAGGCAGAGTGGTCTGTGGCTGGTGACATTAAACGGTCACTTAAACGGACCATTAGCTGACAGCCTGCTGGGACGCGATAAAGCCCCTATAGCACATAAAGGAAACAACTCCCTGTATTGTTCATTATTTTTAGGGTTTGGATTGCATTGAAGCAAGGCTTCAAATAGACATTTTGGATGAAACCAAATGAAACCAAAGATTTAATTTCTATAACTTCAATCAAATCTGACATTTAGTTTTTAGTGGAGTCTGAACTTGCCAATCTACGAATGGCAGCATGGCCCGCATTTAACTGTTTCATTTGGACTACAAGCCACGTTGAAGACTTGCTGTCACAGAGCAGCATTCATCACACGTTCATTAAACTACACCGTTTCACAATCATTACCTGATTGATGTATAATATCGTCTCTGTCGGGGGGAAACCCCATATGTCCAAAACTGTTACTTTTCAGGGTTCAAATTCAAAAGTAGCAAAAGTAGCAGATCGACAAGCTTGTGGATTTACTACTTTGGATACTTTTGTGTGACGCTGTAGTATGATCAAGTAGGACGTTGATTTACAACAACAAAAAAACGCAAAAGGTCTGAATATGGAGATAAGAGGTTTCTGCCCGACGGATTTAGAGGGTCTTACAATGAGGTTGTTCCTTTACTAAGACACAATGGTGTGAAGTGGACAGACCATACTGGCTGGGTCAATACCCCACACCGGGATCAATACCATCAGATTGATCTTCGTTTGAAGAATACCCCCTTAAATATCAGTCTGTTTCAATCAGGCATGAAGGATGCCCGTCTTTAAAATGAAGCTCATCATGAGGAAGTGCCAAATTCCCTGCAGTTCTCATTAATAGCCTATAGCAGGTGTCGCTATTTCCCCTCCGGCTGGCTTGCAGACAGATTACAACGCCATATGATTGCGATGGACATTTGACCGGACTTTACACTTGATTTTATTACGTTAGTAATCATTGTCATGCTTTCAGTCGTTAGTTTAAACTAACTCTTCTTTTAAATTACCATGATATGCATTTTTGTAAATTATGGTCCCATTCATTGTTTTAATTGATGATAAAGTAGTGTTCTTCTAGGGCTTCTACTGGCTCTACTGAGTGAAGACCCGCCCTCACTGCAGTTGCAGCCAATAGTATTCGTTTCCAAATGCTTTTCGGGGAAGTTCCAAGTTGGTGGATTTGAATTACCCGAAAAAGTGGCTTCAAAACGGGTCTGTAGAAAACCAATGGATAACATCACCGTTCCCTTAGACCGTTTACAGTCTATCTATGGTTTCAATGCAACATCCCCATGTTGTTCCTATACCACTATTCATCTCTCCAATGCTAGGACAAGCCCTCAACAAGATGATGGAGACTTCATAATGAAGTCATATGTATTGCACATGAACTCAAACAAAGTGCCTCTATAGAGAACAGTGAACTCTCTGGGAGAACAGCACAGGAGAACTTTATTGGCAAGTACAAAACTCGTTAAAATGAATTTGCCCTGGCAAACTACGCTACATAAAATGGTAATTATTTTATGTATGCCTGCCAACAATAGACATGGACAAAAGGACTCAAAAGGAGTGACTCTAACCCCCTCTCTCTGCCACATTTCCTGTATCTCTGTTCACTACGCCTGTCTGAAACAAACTATAAAATTCCCCAAATAAATAAATGTAAGAAAAGACAGCTAGTGGAGTGGCAGTTGTCTAAATGGGGTAAATATGCGGTGTATTATTAATAGTGTCTGAAAGCCTGCCATGTTTGCAAGAGGTCTTGTACCACCGACCATCACCACTGTCCTCAGATGCACCCCATCAGCGACATGGAAAGGGATTTTGTTGGTGTAAAACAGTGTGTTCCCCAAACCCCTGTTGTTTACCATGTCTGGTCACGCTAAAGTAACTAGGTGGGGGGGGTCATGCATTCCCACCTTGCATCGTCCCGATATACTCATTCCCGCTTAAAAAGAAGAGGAGATCCGAGCACTCAAAAAATGTGGAGGAGAGTATGTAAAGTTAAAACAAAGCTGATTCTATTATAAACTTTAAATAGAATAGAATAAACTTTGTTTTAACTTACATCCTTTTCTCCAAATGTTTTGAGTGCTCGGATCTCCTCTTCTTTTTAAGCCTGCATTCCCGCTGATCCTAGAAACGCCATCAGTATACTTTTTAGACTTTTCTTTTATCTCCTTTGATCACCCAGTTGGCCTCTGTGTTTTTTCTATTTTTCTATAACGAAAATAGATGCTTTTACAAGCTCACAACACGTCGCATTGCAATGCGCTGTGACCTTGTAGATCAGCTATTTTCGTTATTCGCCATAAGACGAAGTACTGAGTGTATATAGGGCTTAAATGGCTAAAGCCTTGCCCCCTCTAGGCTAGGTGGTGGGTGTGTGCATATAGTGCTAATGCTAATGCTTCCATACCTCCATCCTGCTGGCTGAGGATGTTGAGGGCAAACAGCATGGCGTTGGAGAAGGTGGTGGCCTCCTCCTTGCTGGCGAAGTTGAGGCCGTACACCTGTCTGGCATCTCGCCACTGGTGGAAGGTGGGCGTGGCCTGGTTGTACTTCAGACCCTTCACTATGGAGTAGTTGATGACCACCTAGAGAGAGAGGAGAGAAAGATAGAGAGATATATCGTTGGTGTCGTAAATTAACGCGCCCTACTTGATCATACTACAGCGTCACTCAAAAGCAGCAGATCTACAAGCTCGAAATGCGGCGCGAAACGAGGCGCGGCGCGTTCCGAGCTTGTAGATCTGCTACTTTAGCTATTTTTGAATTTGAGTCCTGAAAGGTAACAGTTTTGGACTGGTTTCCGCCCGACAGAGATGGTATATAGATCTGGGAATCACTAATATACTGTAGTGTAGAGCGAAAGAGGAAGAGAGAGGTGTCAGGATTTCACTCTGTGGTTTGTGTACAGTATGTTACAAAGCAAAACCATGTTTTGATGTATATTTTTTGAATATAACAACAGAAATCTTGTGTTGTTAACTCATTCATCAGCAGTCACAAAAAACTGTCTGGGAACTAAAGTGGGCTGTCATGATCATAACATTTAAGCTGATGATTAATTGTCCTACAAATAATTGCGATTAACGATTTAGGCTAATTGTGTTTTTGGCATAGAACATTGGAACATACTGTATAAATAAACAATATATTTCTGTTTGCATTTTAGGCTTCGGGTCTCTGGCACAAAATCTTTTCAGATGGGGAGTCCGTGGGCAAAAACATACATCAATTTGGGGGTCCTTGACGCGTGCTTCAGAATCCCACCGCACTCTATCTGGAGGCCGCGCCCCTTGAACCCAAAAACGCCCCCACGGCTGTCTTGAGTGACAGCGCGTCCACACAATAGATAGATAGATAGATAGATAGATAGATAGATAGATAGATAGATAGATAGATAGATAGATAGATAGATAGATAGATAGATAGATAGATAGATAGATAGAATAAGGCGATCTAAAATAACTAACTAATATTATTAAATATAATTTGCGTCGCGTGATCGCTATAGACATATAGCCTGTTCTCATTGCAACCGCGTGGGCGTGTTTGTGTGGACGTGCTGTCACTCAAGACAGCCGTGGAGGCGTGTTTGGGTTCAAGGGGCGCGGCCTCCAGATAGAGCGCGGTGGGATTCTGAAGCACGCGTCCTTGACATGAAAGGCTTGAGAATCACTGTGATAGGAAATGTGAGTGGGTGCACATGTGCTTATATTGTTTTCATCCTCCCATGTGTTTCTTTGTCCCTCCCTGTCGTTCTTCACACCCACTACTAATCATCTCATTTCAGTCCAACCTATCAGAGTGCACTTTCACGCCTGCACAGCATTCTGCTGATCACGCAGCTGTTATTTGAACCCTGCTCTTTACCTTGGTCTTTGCCAGATAGTATTTTGTGTTTTCTCTGGTACACTGTTCCTGTGCTCGCTGTTTCATCATCAGTATTGTCAGTCTGATGTTTAAGGTCCGTAAACAAACCGGGAGTGTTTATTCTTGCTATTAATTTACATTAAAGGACGACTTCACCAATTTTCAACCTTTCTTCATATAATTGGTCCTCACTACTGCTCATGATAATGGTACCATTTCTGTCCACTTGGTCTGTGTCTCAGAGGAGGGCTGTGGTCAGTTGCACACTCAGCGCAATTACAAAGAGGCGATGAAGCGGAATGAGGTCTATTTTTCAGTAATTTTTCAAATTAAACCATCAACGTGTATGAATGAGGCATCACCAAAATCACCTTTAGACCCATGTTTCTGTGCTTGGACTCACCAGGGTTTCAGTTTGGATTCTTGTTTCGTGGACTTTGTTGTACACTTATTGGCTGTGATTTTCCTGCATTAAAACCCTGTTTAATCCTGAACTTGTTTTGAGTCCAAACCTCCCCCCTGACAGGTACATTATACTCCTCACTGGCCATTGCAGATGCGTGGGACTCTTCTCAGTCAGAATAAATCAAATAAACAGTCAATCAATAATCAATTTGTCACTTGATAGGGGGGGTAGCTTGCTAGAGGGAAGTAGCCTGTTTTGTTTAGTTTGTTGCAGACCACCCAATCAATTATCAATCTAAAATACTTGATTGTTGATTGATTTGTCATATGTCCCATTATAAGGTCATATGGACATAATTATTAGCTACTGAACATTGACAGTACTAGCTGTCATTATGAGTTATAACTAGGGATGTCCGATTTTATCGGCCTCCCGATATTATCGGCCGATATTAGCATAAAAATTGATATCGGGAAAATATCGGTATCGGTTTTTGAAAAAAAAAATGTTTTTTTTTTTTTTTTTTTTTTTTTTTGGCTTTATAAATAAGTTACAGGAGTTCTTACTGTATATGGTGTGTGTGATATGAAATTTGAGCTTACCCTAATCACAATAATCCCCGCATATATCGGTATCGGTTGATATCGGTATCGGTAATTAAGAGTTGGACAATATCGGTATATCGGTTATCGGTAAAAAAGCCAATATCGGACAACCCTAGTTATAACTCATAATATATTGTTGTTGGCAAACCAGCTGCCAGGGTTTGTCAGTGATTTACGACCTTTCACAAATAACGGAGAAGACATCTCTACTGATTAATACGAAAATATAATAATAATAAAATAAAAGTCATAGTACATATACTAAAATAGCATTTTAGTAATCAAATGGGTTTACAGATATATAATACAAAATAATCTAGCACTGAAAATGTGGATGTGTGGCCATATCAGGACAATGAGTGATTTGCCGGGAGCGGTGATGTAATGACATGCTGATGCTAATGAGATGTAATGACATGCTAATGAGATGTAATGACATGCTAATGAGTCCACTGAGAGAGTGACAGACGGAGAGATTGTCTCTGTTGAGAGGAGGATTATCGTTAACTACCACTAATTAAGTTGGCCGCACACACACACACACATGCACACACGCGCACACTATACTATACTATACTTGTGAGGACATCAACATTTTAGGACAGTGATTTTCTGCCATTCTTATTTTTTCATTCCTAACCCTAACCCTAAAGCCGAAAATAGCAGATCTGCAAGCTGCACATAACTAGTGAATAATTGACTAGTTGTGAATAATGTGTTTATTAATAACTAACCTTGACTTTGACCTGTGACCCCCCTAAATAAGACAATAAATTAAGTTAGAGGTCTAAAATATGAAGTTTCATAGCCTTGTTGTGATTTGATAGTGTATGTATTGAGCCATTCAAGACAGTGGCTTAGTACATGAGTGTCTTACTTACAGCACATACATGCACATTGCCATATCTGTGTGTGTGTGTGTGTGTGTGTGTGTGTGTGTGTGTGTGTGTGTGTGTGTGTGTGTGTGTGTGTGTGTGTGTGTGTGTGTGTGTGTGTGTGTGTGTGTCTGTGTGTCTGTGTGTGTGTGTGTGTGTGTGTGTGTGTGTGTGTGTGTGTGTGCGAGAGAGAGAGAGATATACCTGCTGGTCCTGCAGCTTGACGCCCACCACCCTGAAGGTGTTGTTGGCAGTGTTGTGGTAGATGTTGATTCTGCTGAAGCCCTGCTGGCCCGGTTTGATGGGAACCCACTTCTTACTGCTGTCATCGTACACCATGACAGAGGCCCGCGCCTGGCAGATACTCTGCTCACTGGAGAGAGAGAGAGAGAGGGAGAGAGAGGGAGAGAGACACAGAGAGAGAGAGTTAATTAATTACACATAGTGAGGCAATAGAGAGGCAACAACAGTTCAATCACAGTCAGTCAAAGAGTCGAACTATTGATCAATGGCCAGGTGGAGGCTCCATCAGTTAGGACCCTATACACAAATCCACGGAGCGCTGCACTGTAGGTGGCACAATCATTGCTGCGGTGTCAGTCAGCTACTGCTGCGGTTCTGTCCTTCTGTTGACGTTAACAGAGCAGCTATAAACTACTGGCACCTGATGTAGGTGGTTCGTCCCCATTTTCTGTACATCTTTGTAAAGTTAGTGTTAGTAAAAGTTAGTAAAAAGCAGGTAAGAGAGTAACGTGAGCAGTCAGTGACTGCAGCTGACTGAGTCTGACACCGCAGCAATGATTGCGCCACCTACAGGGCAGCGCTTCGTGGATTTGTGTATACCTCCTATATTACCGGTACAAGAAACTATTAGAGAAACCTGAATGCCTGCAACACTCCCAAAATCAAGAGTCTTTAGGTGCTCACTGCTCAGGCAAGGAAAGTAACGTGAGGAGGAGAGAGAAGCCAGCGCTCTGTAACGTCCTCTCCAAAAGAAATGACTTTAACCTCACCGGGACAGCAGCAGCTGAGTACATTTTTGGAAAGGACATTACAAGGAAACTATGAAAGCACACATTTTCCAAATCAACCAGAGGCTGAAATGAGTGCTGGAGCGTCACTTCAATGTGATGTGTGAGTACCAGAGGTCATGCAGGCTGATCTCCTAATCCTCTGATTCATCCAAACATGATCAAACACTCATCCAACATCTGCTGATGTTCTTAATGAACGTTGACAGTAGTAGTAGTGTGTGTGTGTGTGTGTGTGTGTGTGTGTGTGTGTGTGTGTGTGTGTGTGTGTGTGTGTGTGTGTGTGTGTGTGTGTGTGTGTGTGTGTGTGTGTGTGTGTGTGTGTGTGTGTGTGTGTGTGTGTGTGTGTGTGTGTGTGTGTGTGCGTGTGTGTGTACATGTTCATGTGACTGAATTTATCTCTGCTTTCCCATCTGATTGTGTGTGTGTGTTGTGTGGCATGCGCGCGAGCGAGCGCACAGTCGCACACACACACACACACACACACACACACACACACACACACACACACACACACACACACACACACACACACACACACACACACACACACACTGGCTACTATAAAAGGGCTGCATTTCTATAGCACCTTTATTCAAACGGTCATGCATTACATGTACATTCCATTCACCCTTTCACACACATTCACACACTGATGATGGAGGCAACCATGCGAGACGACACCACCCTCGTAGGGGGTTTAGTGTCTTGGTCGTGGACACTTCTACATGAAGCCAGGAGGAGCCAGAGAATCTAAATGGGAACCATCCAGTTCCCAAATTTCCACTCTGCCTGCTGAGACACTGTCAACCCCACGATGGGGAAACTGCCAGGGCCATTTATGAAAGCAACTTGCAACGTCCTTTAACCAATTTCATCCTGGTGTCCATATTTTGGGTGAGAAAGATTTTCAAAATAGCTATTTTCACTGTGCAACACCATCATATGATGCAGTATAAAATAGAGTTTACCCTCGGCCTCTACACTTAGTGAAATAGACCTGAGTTGTTTCCTTCTACACCAAATCTCTTCACCCAAAATAGTAGATCTACAAGCTCACAACGTGTCACATTGAGACGCGTTGTGAGCTTGTAGATCGGCTATTTCCGGAGAATGTTCCCCTCTCAATAGGGGGCAGTAGGGTTCAAGGAGTTAACATGGAAGTGACTAAGCAACACTGGGCCAAACCCCACTATACGGCTGCCTGGAACTGCTATGGAAATTATCCTTCAGGCACTTGTATTCAGTTGGCAACGGGCAGGCATACAGGGAAACGTACGCACTTTGGCACAAAAGAGGAAGACTTTAACTGCGGCGTGATGTGATGTTAGCTTAAAGATTGGTTCTTTTTGGCAAGCGATCACTGTAGGTATAAATTAGGTGTTTAATGCCTTAAAGAGAGAGAGCTCAACAGCCCACTCGTCAAGAATGGGAGGAATGGGTGTTTTGGCTGGAAGAAGAGCTTCCATCTGTGTCTGGTGCATCCTCGTCGCCAAGCTGCAATTTGTGGATCAGCCCCTCAAGGTCTCTACTGAAAGAGCTGTGTCAGGGAGGGAGAGGGGGGAGAAAGGAAAGAGGGAGAGGTAGAGATGGAGAGAGAGGGGGAAGGAAATAGAGAGTGAGTCAGAAAGAGAGAGAGAGAGAGAGAGAGAGAGAGAGGGAGAGGGAGAGAGAGAGAGAGAGAGAGAGAGAGAGAGAGAGAGAGAGAGAGAGAGAGAGAGAGAGAGAGAGAGAGAGAGCGCTTGGGGCGGCAGTGGCTCAGGAGGTAGAACGGCCGCTTGGGAAACGGAAGGTTTCCAGTTCAATCCCGGGGTTCCCCCAGAGTTAGTGCCAAATTGTCCCTGAGCAGGACACTGAACCCCTAATTGCTCCCGATGAGCAGGTTGGTGCCTTGCATGGTTTCCTCTGCCGTCGGTGTATAAATGTGTGTGTGAATGGCTAAATGTAATGCGCCTTGGAAAAAGGCGCTATATAACTATGCACCATTTACCATGAGAGGGAGAGATGGTAGCAGTGATTGAACAACTGATTAGAGAGATAACCGAGCGATACACTTGCACACAATACAAGATAGACATGACAATGTATAATCTAGAAATGTACTGTCTATAAGTTTAGTCTGAGTGTATAAATAGACCCTATACTCTCCTAGATAAATTAACAATCAGGGTTTTGCTGTGTATGGTAATCCATAATGCATTCAGACAGTATACAGCAACAGGACAAAAAGAAAAGCATCTCGATTTTTCATTCTACCTGTACATATTCCAGTTCTACACTTTACTCTACCATACACGCTAGTACCCAGTCTATGTTAACCACCCTTTAAGACCTGGAACACATCTGTGTCACTTCTTGATTTTAGCTAAAAAGCATTGTTTTACACTTTGGCTATTCAAAAATAGCAGATATACAAGCTCATAGCGTGGCACCGAGTGCCGCGCTACGAGCTTGTAGATCTGCTATTTTTGAAAAATCATGAAAATGTGTGCAAATCTTTGAATATATATATTTTTGAAGCCAACATTTTTAACTAAAATCTTTGCTTCTGGGGGGGTCCCTGGAACAAAATATTTTGAGATGGGGGTCAGTGGCCAAATACATATAATTTTGGAGGTCCTTGACATGAAAAGGTTTGAGCACCACTGATATAGGAACATACGTTTTTTCAGAATACTTTTGGGATTTAGAAGACATTTATAGAATCGGCTTCAGGTCTTAATGGGTTAAACCCTATATGGCCAGGGCTCTGTACTAGAGTCTTTTTCTGTTTTCTGTTATTGTGGGGATAGCTTTCACAGAAAGATCGACAAGCCCACAACGCGCGCGCTTTCCCCACAATACGGATACTGGGGTTTAAGTGGTTGCCTCGGGTATAAATAACTGCATCTTAAGCAGGCAGTTACACTGCTGTGGAAGCAAAATGTTTAAGTTCTGAAACACAAGCTCAACACTTTTTCCCTGTAACACGTTTACATGTTAAGCGCGTCGCACGTTCCCTGGTTTTATACGGTAGTAACCGCATGGTGCATTAGTTTGATGTGAACACAGCGGCAGCTACAAGCAGCCGTGTGGTTCATTTATTTTTGCTTAACTCGTCGACTTTGTTAATTTTTAAAAAGGACTTCCAGGCAACTGGTAGGAGATGGCGTGCCAAGAACGACCCACGAGCATGAATAAATGAAACAAGACTGGAGTTATAGAACTAGAGAGCAGAGAGGGAGGGCGAGAGAGAGAGAGAGAGAGTGAGGCTGGTGCTGTATGTATAGGAGCTGAGGCAGTGAGTGACAGATATGGGGCACGCACGCATGCACGCACGCACGCACGCACGCACGCACACACGCACACGCACACACAAACATACAGTATGTAAATATATACTGTACCATTGTACCACTCAATTCCACTGCTGAAAGATTAACAATAGCTCTGCAGGAAATGAATAAATCAAAGGCTTCTGAACCCACCTTGATGGCGCACACACGCACGCACGCACACGCACGCACACACACACACACACACACACACACACACACACACACACACACACACACACACACACACACACACACACACCCTCCCTCCCTCCCTCCCTCCCTCCCTCTCTCTCTCTCCCTCTCTCTCTCTCTCTCTCTCCCTCCCTCCCTCCCTCCCTCTCTCTCTCTCTCTCTCTCTCTTTCTTTCTCTCTAAATGCCATCCTTCCAGGGTGTGTCCTCATCCGGCCTGGGTTGCAGTACAGTACATATCCTAGACACTGTCTGCCTGCCTGCCTGCCTGCCTGCCTGCCTGCCTGCCTGCCTGTCTGCCTGCCTGCCTGTCTGTCTGCCTGCCTGCCTGCCTGTCTGCCTGCCTGCCTGCCTGTCTGTCTGTCTGTCTGTCTGTCTGTCTGTCTGTCTGTCTGTCTGTCTGTCTGTCTGTCACAGAGAAGTCTACAGTGATGACAATAGATGCAAACAACAGTCCTGGTGGGTTGACCAGGCTGTTCACACAAGGGAAATACTGTCATGTATGATCCATGTAACATCACATACTATGTAACTATGCCATTCCTGCCCTCCTCTCTTCCCTGTCCCAGCCCATTGGTTCTCAAACCTTTCATTTTCCAGGACCACAACTCTTAGAGTGTACAAATGGAACCAAATGGACCCGTAAGGGTTCCATTTGTACACTCTAAGAGTTACAGACCTGTAAGGGTCCATTTGGAACCCCTGAGGGTCCCTGAGGGTCCCTGTGGACCCCACTTTGAGAACCACTGTTCAAGCCAATAAAGTAGAAATCCCTTTAAGGAGACTGCACTATTTGTAGCATTTCATAGCTCTCTTGGCTCTACTTACAGAAACGGCGTCCAAATTCATAAATGGTGCTTCTGATTTATGCCGCGCTCCAGACATGCCGTAAAGATGGAATTTCCAACTTCATACGACCAGGAAACTCAGGCAAAGATTTGTCAACACTGATAGCACGGCAACATGGCGGAGCCAACCGAACTTATAGCAGAATTACTTTTTAAAATATGTTTTTTAATCATCTCAAGACCTCTTTGCACCGCGTCTTGTATATTATGCAGCCAACTAACATTTGCCAAATAGATATGGTTCGGTAGTTGTCATTGACTCATAAAACAAAGTAATAAAAATGGTAATTGGTTGTGGAGAAACTAATAACATTAGTAGTTGAGTGTGGGGATGGTTGGATGAACAAAATAACTTCCAGACTGCACCACTAGTACCATAGACTGTCGGGTGGAAACACATGTCCAAAACTGTTACTTTTCAGGATTCAAATAAAAAAAAAATCAAAAGTAGCAAATCTACAAGCTCAAAACGTGTGTCTTCACGCCGTGTTTCGAGCTTGTGGATCTGCTACTTTTGATGCTTTTGTGTGACGCTGTAGTGTGATCAAGTAGGGCGTTAATTTACGAAACAACACAAAAAGTTAAAATATGGAGATAGGAGGTGTCTGCCCAACAGTGACAATATGGATAGATTGTGACTAGAACGCACAGAGGTTGGATGTTCCAACTATAGCAACTTTGTGATGTCTCCGGGAATGCTCCATATTTACAAAGATAGATTCAGCAGCAGTCGTGCTCTCTTCAGTGCCACTGAGAACCATGCACCAGGGAGGGACAGGCCTGTCCCGTGCGGTTAAATTTTTAAATTAAAACGAGGCTTTTCAAACAAACTATAACTAACAGAAACTGTATCGAGTGTGTTTTACAAAACTCACTAACTGAAATCATAGAGAAAATGTCCTTGCTTTTAGTCTTTGCCAATATTTCACACTGTACATATACTGTAGGCCTAGTATTTTAGGTGGATATTAAATCTTCCAATACTTCTCTTAAAAAAGAACACTAAAACTAATTAAAAAACTAAACTAAACTAAAATGATGCCTGTTGTGATGGCTGACTCAGCAGCCACACATAGAGACTATAATGTATGGTAATCTTCTTTTGCTCTATATATTTAGTGTGTTTATTTTCAGTTGTTCATTATTAACCAGTTGAAATGACATCATTTATTGTTTAGTTGTTTTTCTATGAGTTTATTTGCATTTGATTTGACTGAGTTTTCTTTGAGTTACCAGTGCTGTGGGAGGTGCTGACTGACATATATGGACATGATGGGCTGGCCAAAGCAATGGGGATCAGCTGCTACAGATCTACAGCTAATCTGGAGAAATTGGACTGCACCACAGTCCCTCTGTACCATGGGGTGGGACAGGGGTTTTGACTGTGTGTTTAATGGTAGTCTTTGTCTTTTCCCCCCTTTTTGTTAACAGTGGTCTGACCCGTCCCTATATATGTCCAACTCCTGTGTCGTTCTGGTTAGTCCAGTTTTCAGTTCAGTTGTGTTGTTCAGTCCCGTTTTTCTGTTTTGTTATTTAGTTTGATTTGTTTATTTTGAGCACATTTATTGTTTCATTATTTTGAAACCAAACACAAAAAGAAAAATAAATATTAAAAAAGGAACATTGTTTTAAACCAACAACCACGTTTCCCTGTGTCTCTCCTTCCGACCAACTCGGTCCCTGACACCTGTTAAAAGAATATTCAACTAAACTAGCAAACCCTCTTCACAAATGAATTTAAACTAAGCAAGGCAATTTTCTTTTTATAATAAAAATGCTAATAGCCTTGGTCCTCTCCTCTCCTGTCCTGAGATGTGTCCAGACTTTGTGTGAGAGAATGATACAAACAAAGTGAAAGAAGCTACTGTAGAAGGTGCATACAGGTGATGTCAGCAGTAGCCTACAGTAAGCAGATCTGTTCTATTTGATCCATCACCGATAGACCCACAAGCACCTGGCTTCCTCCCAGACAGCAGTTAGTGAATGATGTATGGACTGTAGATGTGTGGATCACCTTACCCCCACCTGGGGCTATTGTCTGGCTTATGTATGCATTCTTATACTGTACAGTGTACACTGTCGAATCGGCTATATTGTCACATCACAGGTTTATAGGTGTAAAGAAGTGTCACGGTCCGCTCCTCGGGCCTCGGACTTTGACTGTATTTTGCCCTTATTTTGCCCTTTTAAGGACTTGTTAGGACTGTATCGTTCCTATTGTATTTCTGTTGCTGCCTTTTGCCTGTATCTTATTTTGTAGTATGTTCTGTGCCTTCCTGTCTGCCCCTGTAGTTCTGTACCTGCCTTGTCTTACCAGTCTTGTGATTGTCTGTGTTCCACCTGTGTCCTCTTAGTCTCCCAGCCTATCCCAGTGTTGATTGTCAGTTGTGTTCACCTGTGTCCTGTTATCCCTGTGTCTATTTACACTCCCCTGACCCCTGTATGTCTAGCTCTTTGTTAGTTCGTCATTCAATGTCACAGTGAGTCTGTGTGGCTTTAGGCCTTCAGTCTGTTGCCTTGTTCTTGTTCCTGTATCTAGAGTTTTGCCTGCCCTGAAGTTGGGTTAGTCTTTTGTTTGTTTAATCAACTTTTGAGTTCCACGGTTCGTCTGCATTTGGGTCCTATTCCTCATCTCACCGTAACAAGAAGTGGATGAAATTCTTTGGAAACCTTTCTCTCCTATTTTGAAAACCACTTTCACCCTGGCGTCCCAACGTTTTTCAGCATTTTTCAAACCTTTTCAAGAATGTTTTTGAAAATAGCCGATCTACAAGCTCACAGCGTCTCACATCGCAACTCATTGTGAACTTGTAGATTGGCTATTTTTGACATGCCCAAAATAGGGTCTGTGAGTTTTATGAATATTTAATCAATGAAAAATATTAACAAGCACATGTGACTAAATAATAATGTTTTTCTTCATTCCTTTCATTCCTGTTAACTGGTCAGACAGATGAATATGTAATCATCTTCATTAAACTGAATAATTCATTACCACTGACTGCAGAATGTCTCCTGGTTTGACTGTATTCACGAATAACTATTATCAAATACACTCTCGTAAACCCCTTTGTTTCAGTTTATCTTTTTCACACACGCACATGTGTACATGCACGCGCGAGCGCACACACACACACACACCTGAAGGTTAATGGTTGGCTCACACAGGCACACCATGCTGAATTATCTTCCCTCCTCTCCTCTCCTCTCCTCTCCTCTCTTACATACACAAACACTTAATAAAAATAATAATTAAAAAAAGAACAGCAATTACAAAGCCATACAAATATAATTCTCTCTCTCTCTCTCTGTCTTATCTAAAGCTAAGGTGGGAGACCGGGAGGAAAATCTGTTCTGACAAACAATCCCTCTGTCTGCCCTCAAAATAGCTCCTGGTTAATAAGGCAGGAAGCACTTTTCTGACTTCACACCTGCAGTGGTGGAAAGTAACTGAAGTACATTTACTCAGCGGTGTTTGGCTAATCAAAAACAGCTGATGTACAAGCTCAGCAGATCAGCTATTTTATTTTTTACACATTTCTGTACTTTTATGCCAAAACTTTTGTACTTTCACTCAATAACATTTTGAATACAGGCATTTTACTTAGTCTCTGTCGGGTGGAAATCTAATCAAGTTCAAAACTGTTACTTTTCAGGATTTAAATTAAAAAATAGCAAAAATAGCAGATCAACAAGCTCAAGTTTCGAGCTTGCATATCTGCTATTTTTGATACTTTTGTGTGACGCTGTAGTATGATCACGTAGGTCATTGATTTACGGAAAAACTCTTGTATACTCTTGTGTACTTCTTCCAGCTCTGCACACCTGGCTGAGCGGTTGAGTGATGTTGGATGCATCACAGCTGGTGTCCGCTCTCTTTTATCTGACGTGACCTCTGTCTCCCTGCGCTAAATTTACCCCCTTTAACCATGCTACTCTGATTGGAAAAGAGCGCCGCGACTGCCGTCTGTCAACGTAGACGGACACGCTGTTAACTTGGAACGGCGGGAAGAAAAAAAACAGCATTTTTGGCAAAAGTACCCCCACACACGTAACGTTGCTGTCGGGCAGAACCCTTGTATGTCCTAAACTGTTACTTTTCAGGAAACGTAACAAACAACCTGTGTTCCAATGAATCCAATGTAGTTACTATTTAGTCACAAGCTCCTGTTAATACTTTTCATTGATTCAATATTTATAAAACCCACAGACAGACTTAACCACTTACACTTTCAATTAAAAAACATTTCTACAAGCTCACAATGCGTCGTGGTGCGACACATTGTGAGCTTGTAGATCGTCTATTCTTGCTATAATTGTTGGTAAGGAATAAGTAGGGCATTCATTTACAAAAAAGAAAAACGCGTTGAAATATGGAGATACAAGGTTTCTTTCTGCCCGACAGCAATTATATTATACATACACATACACACACGCGCGTGCTCACACACAGGAAATAGAATTACAGTCCTTGGGGTAAAAAATCAAAGCTAATAAGTAATACTTTGATTTCTGCCACACTGATGATTTGCCAAAAGCTACAAGTGGATTCAGATTTAGATCAATCAGACACAGCGCTGCAAAGTCTGGCATACAAGACTGTGGTTCCGGCGCGCAACCGTGTCAATCTACAAGCTCACAATGGATGCAGATGCGACGATGCAATGCGTAGTGAGCCACTGAAAATGTCCTAATGTGCGATTCATGAAACAGTATGAAAAGGAGCCTCCCCCACACTGATTCCTAAACATTTAAATCAATATGTAAAATTATGATGTTTTAGTAATATCAGTAGTGGAAAAAGTACTCACAAAAGTACTCACATTTTTAAGTTCTAGTTTGACAACAACAAATGCTTAACACAGTAACCGAAAATAGCCTAGTATCTAAAAGCTCTCGATGTACCGCAGACGCATTGAGAGCTTGTAGATCAGCTTTTTTCGCTGCGCAACATGCTTCCTCATAGAAGCCAAATGACTGGAATCAGTCGTGGTGACTGATAACTTTAATCCATGGACCTATCATCCTTAGACATCCAGGTACACATCTTCCCCCTCTCTTTTGGAACACTGTATTGGTGGTCAGCAGGGCCGCATTAACCGTGGAACTTAGTGGAACTTGTGTTCCACGGCCCGCAGCCTGCAGGGCCCTGTGAGAATTGTGTATTTAATTTTTGTGTATTTAAAGAAAAAATATATATTGGTCAAATAGAACCGAATTAGACCCGAATTAGAGCGAATTAGACCCGAATTAGACCCGAATTAGAGCGAATTAGACCCGAATTAGACCCGGAAAAATGTGCGCGCTTCGCGCGCGCAGGTTGTGCACATGAACACGCGTGCGTGAAATTATGCCACTGGGGGGGCCTTTGATTTTGTGGTGTTCCACGGCCCTGAATTTGCTATTCCTCCATGATCTCCAGCATACGATTTCCATTATCGTTATAATGAAAAATAGCACAGCGCAGAAACACTTACAGTATGGAGTAACTGCTACAGCGCCTGCACAAATCGGCATTTACTAGGCATGCACGGCCGCAGTTTGTGTTATGTGGGATGTCAGACCAGAACAGCCTATATAAAGTGTGAAGATGCCTTTACATGTCCAATTCATCCCTACTGCCGATAGACAGTGATAGAGGTATAGAGAGAGAGCCCCAGTATTCTGAAATTCAGGTCTTCTGTTCTGAGTGTCCATATTCCTTCATGTCTCAGGTCTTTCCCCATAAACACATGAAGAGGAGCCACAATGACCACTACTGCCCAATGCGGAGGAACGGACAAATTCCCTCAGTAGCCCGTCATCAAATAACCCACTCACCAAAAAACACCCAGAAACAAGGAGACACAGATGAACCATTCAGTCATCAACAGTTTTCAGCCTTAATAACACCGCCAGTAGAAGTAAATACACATCAACTGTCAGGAAAGAAAACCCACACCTGTAAACAGTGTGGCAAGAGTTTCAAGCTGCTAAGTAACCTGAAGACACACCGGCGCGTCCACACCGGAGAAAAACCTTTCCACTGTCAACGTTGTGACAAGAGTTTCAGTCAGTTAAGTAACATGAAGACACACCAGCGTATCCACACCGGAGAAAAACCTTTCCACTGTCAACAGTGTAATAAGAGTTTCAGTGACTCAGATAGTCTAAAGAAACACCAGCTTATCCACACCGGAGAAAAACCTTTCAATTGTAAACTCTGTGACAAGAGTTTCAGTCGGTCAGATAGCCTGAAGACACATCAGCGTGTCCACACTGGAGAAAACCCTTACCACTGTAATCAATGTGACAAGAGTTTCAGTCGGTCAGATAGCCTGAAGACACATCAGCGCGGCCACACCGGAGAAAAACCTTTCTATTGTACACGGTGTAACAAGAGTTTCAGTCAGTTAGGTAACCTTAAGACACACCAGCGTATCCACATGGGAGAAAAACCTTTCCACTGTAATCTGTGTGACAAGAGTTTCAATGAGTTGGGTAATCTGAAGAGACACCAACGTATTCATAATGGACAAAGAACGTGACGAGAGTTTGCCGACAACGCCAATCTCTGTGCTGTTAACAAAACAGAAGTAGCATTCTGTTATGTCCTCCTCCTCCTCCTCCTCCTCCTCCTGCAGTGCTTGGAACTTGTTCTCGATTTCCACGGAAAAAGGTGCCATGCATTCCTGAAGCTAACGTTCCTGTTGCCAGTTGACTGCATTCATATTTGACCTTCCACACCCCCTCCCTCCTTGGTGTCCTCGGGCTCACTGTCTCACTGACAATCCTGTCTGTGGAGTATGGTGACGGACCCGTATGCCTCGCTGTTAATGACACTAATCCTCAATTTCCTGCATGTTAGGATGGCCAGGAATCGAACCCGCGACCGTCGGTTTCCCAGGCAGGCTCTCACCATTCAGCCGATCTTGCATGTTGGCTCACACTACACTTCTACACTTAATAGAAAAAAAGCCTTAATTAGTGTCATTGGTAACACATCTGAAGGAAGAAAGGAAGCAGCCTAATTTCTTGCCAATATGGCTGCCGCGCATAGAGCCTATTGCATTGCGACGCGTTGTGAGCTTGCAGAAGGGCTATTTTTGAAGAGATTTGGTGTAGAGGGGGAAGAAAAGGAGGGGACCAAGTATAGACCCCTGGTGGACCCTGTTCAACTAAATATATATCTATCTTTTTTTAAGTGGTTAATGTGGCCCGAGTATACATGGAGGCCCTCAGTATTAATGTAGTGATCATCAGAATATTTTATACGTTCCATATATTTTAATGGGGTCCAGAAATCCTGCCAACAGTCCTGCAGTGAAGTCTACTGTCAACTAAGCAAGTAAGTTTGAGTCATTTTCAGTCGGTTGGCTCCTCAAGGACACCTTCAGAACAGAGCTGAGTAACCTTATGATTGTGTGCGTGCGTGCGTGCGTGAGCGTACGTGCACATGCACATCGTTGCTGTCGAGCAGAAACCTTACGTGCGTGCACAGCCCGTACGCGTGTTCGCATGCCCACGGTATGTAACAATAAATCTGTTTTGAATCCGTCTAATCTAAGGATGTCTCAGCATGTGCATGATGCACCAACACTGGCCTCAAGACAGCAAAGCTACATCAAAGCTTGTTGTTCTGTTCCACTTTCTGGAGCCTCCACACTTAACCAGCAAGCAAAACGTCGCTGTCGGCCAGAAACCTCTTATCTCCATATTTTAACTTTTGTGTTTTTTTTCGTAAATTAACTTTACGTTTCGAGCTTGTAGATCTGCTACTTTTGCTGTTTTTGAACTTGAATCCTGAAAAGTAACAGTTTTGGACATAATGAGGTTTCCACCCGACAGAGACGAAAAGTTATGGACCAAAACATTTCCATTTCTTTCCTGTGGCAAATAAATTGAAATAGACGAGAACAATGTGAACTTTTCACAGCAGACATTTTGATGGGTAAAAAAACAATGAGACATAACAGACATGCAGTTTGCTGTATAGTGTAATTTGGGTGAATATCTTTTCATGTTGTTTTGTCACAGAGCTCACAAACATAATGTCCTCAACCTCCTTCTCCTCCTCCTCCTCCTCCTCTCTCTGCCTTCCTCTGTCCCTCGCATTTCTCACTGTGATCAAACAGCATCCAGTGAGTTTCTCGGCTGGATACCAGCTCCCTGTGGCGTGCGCGTGTGTGTGTGCGTGTGTGTGTGTGTGTGTGTGTGTGTGTGTGTGCGCACTGATGAAAATGTGTGTGTGTGTGTGTGTGTGTGTGTGTGTGTGCGTGCGCGCGCGTGCTCACTCGCACTGATGAAAACACTGTTAGAACAAAGCTAGACCACAACAACTGCATTCTGCTGATGATCAGACCATGTGTGAACTAGAAAAAGGACAAAGAAGATTACTTGTTGGTCTGCCTTCTTATTTCATTTTATTAGATTTGATTTCTGTCATGGTCAATGCCTCTGCCCATGTCCAATGTGCCCCCCTGTCCCCTCGCCAGCGTTGGCCCAGATGTGACCCTGCCTTTGCCCCTGTGTCCAGTGTTCTGCTCTTCGCCTGGGTTTGCCCCTGAGTTGACCCGGCCCCTCCCATTCTCAAGAGGAGTATGATGTCTTGAGTGCTGCCACCTGGGTTTGCCCCTAAGATTGCCTCTGTTCCTCCCGTTCCATGCCCCTATTTTCTCTCCCTTTCGCTCTGTGTGCCAGTGTTGCCAGTGTTGTTCCTTATTATCGTTGCTGTCTGGAGATAAGATTTTTTGTTAATTAATGCCCTACTTGATCATACTACAGCGTCACACAAAAGTATCAAAAATAGCAGATCTGCAAGCTCGATATTTTGTGCCATGGACCAAATGTGTTTAATTTTTTTTAAACAATTTTTTTCAAGCTAGTAGATCTGCTATTTTCAAATAGCCGATGTACTGTATACGTTTAAAGTGCTCATATGGTCTAGTCGCTTCTTTTGGGCTTGTTTTCATAGACCTGGTTGCTTATTTCCCTTGCAAAATCTGGCAACACTGCTCTGTGTGCCCTTGATGATAAACTGGCTTTGCCTGGGTGACCCAGCTGCTATGGCTTTGTGTTAATGACACTTTGGGCGTATAAAAGGACTCAATGTATGAGTACTAGGTTGCATGTTCAGTTTGTGTTCCTGAGAGGTTGTCCTTGTCTGTATTTTAGTTTCAGTCAGTGTGGGAGTTCTTTAATACAAGGTTATAGTTTTGATCTCTCTGTGAAGGTGGTCGTTTAAGTACATTTTAGGTTCAACTTCTGCTCTTGGTTTCCTGTGTGTTTCTACGCTTGGGTCCATACTTGTGCCGAGTGTGCCTTTAAATGACA
>NC_139953.1:12300265-12305265 GCF_963454915.1 Gymnoscopelus microlampas
TGCGGTTAGGGTTAGGGTGCGGGTTTGGTTCGGGTTTACTGTTTAATGTCGGAGCACTGCGCTGTCGGAGGAATGCGCTGTCGGACTAACGTATTGCACCCGATTTTCCGGTGTGCCACAACTAAGTGCGGTATAACGCAGGCTTAACGTGTCTTTCGCGTGTGATAGTGTGCTGCACATGACTATGCTCTGCAGTGAAACACTATGACTCATAACCACGCTGGCTGTAACCACGTGTCTATGACCCATAATGACACTGTAGCCACTACAGCTCTCCCTGGCAGGCAGGCGCGTCACGCTACACACAGGCAGCAAACCAAGCTTAAACCTATTTGCTGCGTCTACTGGAAGTGTTTGCCTTGCCTCAGGGCCTTACTGCTGTTCCGCTGTAAACCGCTAATAAAGGCTGTAGCATGGCTGACAAGCCAATGGAGGTCGATGGGGACAAGCCAAAGTCTCCGTGTCATAAAACCCAGTCTGTATTTATGGTTTAATTCTGTCTGAGAGCCTGCGGAGACAGAGAGAGAGAGTGGACGGACGAAGACTCTTTTACAGCCCCCCCCCCCCTCTCAGATGATTGTTTAAAGAGATTAAAGAGTTTCCTCAGCCAGAAGATGCCTTGCTTAGAGGGCCGAGAATCACAAGAAGAGGTTTCATGGGAAATCATCTGCGCCGAAAAACACAGAGGTTTTAATGTGAGGCGAGGTATTTACTTTCAACAGGAAAAGCTGGGCCGACAGCTACGTGTTGTTATTATGAGATTATCTGTTCTCTTTCCACCTTCAACCGGGTCCGATTCAGTTCCGTTCAATTCAGAGATAGAAAAGAATATCCACAGGAAATGTTTTGGAGAAACAGACATTTAAACATATAATACTAAAGCAAAGAAAGCCTGTACAAATATATAAAATAAACAAATTAGGTGTAAAGCCAAGGTGAACAAGGTGCGATCTCAGTCAGTACAGTGGACTGAGATGCGATGCGTGCGTGCGCATGTGTTTTAATGTGCTGTGTTAGACCAGAGGTAATTGAAGCTACCATATTTGCAGGTTTCACACTGTGTGAAGCAATTCTATTGAGGCTAAGTGAACAGGACTGTTGTTGTTGCAAACGACATGCAACAAAACCTCAAAGGAGAAATTCTTATTTGGTTTGCAAATGTGTGTGTGTGTGTGTGTGTGTGTGTGTGTGTGTGTGTGTGTGTGTGTGTGTGTGTGTGTGTGTGTGTGTGTGTGTGTGTGTGTGTGTGTGTGTGTGTGTGTGTGTGTGTACATGCATGCATAGAAAATGTGTGTGCGGTGCACTGTGCATGTAATATGCAGAATATAACACACTCTGTGTTCCTTCTCTTTCTCTTTGCTCTTGTAGTCTGCTGAACACCGGCCTCCCAATTGTGGGCACATTTTCTAAAGATTATCATTATTACAAGTAAGACGCGCGAACGCAGGAAGCGAACGCAGCTTTCTCAAACTGTCCTCAAACTAAGGCTTTTTCAACTTGCCATCCGGCCTGAAATATGCACAAATGACATGGAATTCTTAGATATCCCAATAGATGAACTCGTGTAGATGCTTTTAGATATGTTATTTTTGACTGTAGCTGCTATATTTCTCTCAGAGGAGTGTAATTAGTCACCCAGGGGCAGGCGGATTTCCTTCGGCGCGCCTCCTTCCGCTGCGTTTGCAATAATAATCATAATGATTATTATTATTATTAGTGCCAGTGTCATGTTAGGGTTCCCCCTCCGGACAGCATACATGATCAGCAGGTTTCATAGCAAACCACCCATTAGAATCTCCACAGGAAATGTTTTGGAGAAACAGACATTTCAACCCATAATACTAAAGCAAAGAAAGCCTGTACAAATGTGTAAAACATATAAATATGCAAAGGTGAACAAGGTGCAATCTCAGTCAGTTCAGTGGGAGTATTGTGTAACGTAATAATGTATTGTAATTGTTTCCTAGAGGTAGTGAAGTTGTATGGTCAGGTGTAATTCAGTGATCTTGTAGCACGAAAATGTATCCGAACCGCTATCTAGAACCAATAACTGACTTAATCTTGCTTGTGTAGGTTAATCGAGTAATCGAGAAGCAGGTTTTTTCCCCTTTCTTTACTTATAACAAATCGACACGTAAAAATTATAATAATTTATTAAATCAATTGTATTTTTGTTAATTAATCATAATCGAGGCAAAAGATTTAAATAATTCCGATATCGCCCAGCCCTACTAGGAGGCCATACAGGCGATGGGGGGATGTGATCCGATGCTGTCAAGTACCAGTGCCCAGAATAGACAACTTCTACATCAATGTTTACACAGGAGATAATACAACAAAGAATACAAAGAATATCATCATCATCATCATCATCATCATCATCATCATCATCAGATGTGACTTGATATCTTAATCCAAATCACCTTGGTGAGCTAAGTAAGTCTGAGAAAAGCTCCTTTATTATCTCCACCCAACTCCTGTCTTCATCCATCCATCCATCCATCCATCCATCCATCCATCCATCCAGCTAAAGCCTGAACTCTAATACAGTCCCTTGGGAGGCGCCAAAGATCACAGGGGAGGTAGTCTAAACTTTTAAACTTGCTGCAAAAAAATCATAACTTGCCAAACTGGCACCCATATGTTGGGCATGTCATATTGTCAAAGATATTCCAAAGTAGTTTAAAAAGAAATAGCACAAAAATCTGATCTACCAGCCCACAACACGTATGCATGTGCACACATTTGGGGGGTCTCAGCTTTTGTCAGAAGGGGGGCTCCAAGGGAAAAAAAGGTTGAGAATCACTGCTCTAATACCTTGGTTCTCAAAGTGGGGTCCTTGGAGTGGTACCAGGGGGTCTCCAGCTAAATTAGTTAATATAGTGTTACAATCATTTTAACCACTTTAACCATAGGCCTATTTTTTTGTTTGGCTATTCAAAAATAGCAGATATCCAAGCTCATAGTGCGGCACTTGGTGCCACACTATGAGCTTGTAGATCTGCTATTTTTGAAAATCGTGAACTGCAAGAAGTACTGGGAGCAGTTTGAGCTCCCCTCCCACTGGTTTCAGGGGTATTTTGAGATTTTAGGGAGCCTGTGAATCCTCCCACCCCTGCCCCTCTTATATTTCTAACACTGCTGCTGACTTGGACAGAGCAGCAAACCACATGCCTTGTATGACGAAGAGCAGCGCGGAGACATTCATTCCAGTCTGGTTTGTTTTCCCTGGAGGAGTTGGATCCCTGCACGATCTGGCTGGGGTGTTTAATACTAAATTAAACACCTCAGGTACTCCATGTAAATCTCAAAACTGAAATAACAGTAGAGCTCTGCATGTATTATTAGAGAGAGAGAGAGAGAGAGAGAGAGAGAGAGAGAGAGAGAGAGAGAGAGAGAGTGTGTGTGTGTGTGTGTGTGTGTGTGTGTGTGTGTGTGTGTGTGTGTGTGTGTGTGTGTGTGTGTGTGTGTGTGTGTGTGTGTGTGTGTGTGTGTGTGTGTGTGTGTGTGTGTGTGTGTGTGTGTGAGAGTGTGTGAGTAATTGGGGTCAATCACTTGAGCGATGGAGGCCAGCATGAGTTGGCTAACGGCGGTACTTGGACCCCATGCTGAGAGGGAGAAGGGGAAAAAAGAGAGAAAGAGTGACTGAGAGAAAAACTGAGAAACAGAAAGACAGAGATGGAAAGAATGAGAGAGGAAGGAGGGATATTGAGCAAGAGAGAGTAAAGTGGGAGACAAAAAGAGAGTATAACCAGACCTATATATTGGTTTGGTTGATATATGGGCCATTGTTTGACTTTTTTGATGACATCGGTATCAGCAAATGCTGCCGAGGTGTCCCAATATATAATAAACATAATATGTATATATAATATACATCATAATTTACATATTTGTATTAATTTGTTTGCTTATTCGTTTTTCTAATTGAAAATGTTGCACTGTTTGTTATTGGCAATCGGTGGTTTTAGAACTATCCAAAACTGAGATTCTTGAAAAAGATCCCAATCGCTAAAAGAGAGATACAAGATGGAGAGAATGAGACAAAGAAAGGCAGAAGGAAGGAGAGAAAGAAAGAAAGAAAGAAAGTGCAGCGAGGGCGTTTAAAAAATGCATGCGTCTCCATTTGGCAGAGACACAATGTCCCAGCAGAGAGACAGCAGACAAGGTGAGAGCAGAGGTCTGATGGGGAACATCTTTCACATGAAAAAGCTTCCTCTCTCCCTGTAAGACAATGGACGATGAAGAACATGGGAGCGATGGGAAGGTTAAATCTAAGGTGCTATTATTAGAACAATGGTTCCAGTGGTGGAAATGAACTAAGTACATGTACCTAAGTACTGTACTTAGGTACAATGTTTTTTACACACGCACGCACGCACGTACGCACGCACGCACGCACGCACGCAGTACAGGCATATTTACATTGGTGCAGGTCATAGCAGAGTGTCCATTAGGTTAAGTGGTGCTCTCTGCTCTAACTGCTGCCACTGGATCTACTCTGGAGTCTGATCACGGATGCCTACTGTACATACAGTAGACATCTGTTTGTCTGTTCATGTGTCCACTGTCATCTGGGCAGCAGCGCCTCTGGAACCTCTGTCTTCTTCTTTCAATCACACAGAAGACCAGTGTGTGTGTGTGTGTGTGTGTGTGTGTGTGTGTGTGTGTGTGTGTGTGTGTGTGTGTGTGTGTGTGTGTGTATGTGTGTGTGTGAGACACGGCGTGCGTGCATGCCTGCATGTGCGTGCATTTCCTATTTCTGCCAAGTAGTATCCGTCAGTGAATTCAGTGGCCCAAAATGTTCCACACGGCCCCTAATGCTTCACTTACGCTCCAACGTACAACAGTGACGCACAACGAACATTTCCTCCAAATTCCTGTGATTTTTGGACTACCCTATGACTTAAGTGAATAAGTGCTGTACTTCTCAGTTCAATCATTTATCATTCAGTGGAGAGAGTGACAATTACCGTTATGGATATTGTTTAGAAAAGATG
>NC_139953.1:12307765-12315265 GCF_963454915.1 Gymnoscopelus microlampas
ACTGAATGCTGTGCATGTTTATGCTCCCTAGGGGATTAAGCATCAGCCATACTTCAAAAATAGTGATGAAAGCAGAATCGACGAGCTCAAACAGGTTGCATCGTGATGCGTTGTGAGCTTATAGATCAGCTTTTTTTTTGTGCTATTTTTGAAAAACCTTATCTGCTAGTGGGGCTTTTAGACCCTTTAGTCTTATTCTAGCCTGATCTCCACCTATAGTCCTAAGTGGAGGCTTTGAATCAGACACAGCAGTATACTGTTAAATCTCAAAGCTCATCCATCCATCATCCAACCTCATCCTGTTCTCAGAGAACCTTCTGTTTCTCCCTCTGTTCAGACCAGCATAGGGCTGGGCCATTAACCAAAAATATTGAAATCGATATTTGGGACGAATACATAATATAATATATATATATATATATATATATATATATATATATATATATATATATATATATATATATGTAAAAACATATATATATCAATGAATCGACCGGGATTCGATTAAATTCATTAGTCTGATTAATCACTAAGCCCTATATACTGTACAAAAGGGTGAAATAATGTTATATATTTGAAGTCATATAGCCCAGACCTAGCCCAGCACCTCCCTGATGGTGAAGCGCTGTAGGCCATCTAAAGCAGTGGTTCTCAAACGTTTTCATGTCAAGGACCCCCAAAATGATATGTATTTGGCCGCGGACCCCCATCTCAAAATATTTTGTTCCAGGGACACCCAGAAGCAAAGATTTGAGTTACAAATGTTCGCTTTCAAAAATAGCAGACAGCACTCATCCCTCGCTATGAGCTTGTAGATCTGCTATTTTTGAATAGCCAAAGTATAAAATATGGATAAAGGGGTTAAAATGATTGTGACGCTTTATTAGCAAATTTTGCATGGGGACCCCCTTGTACCCCCCGCCCCCAAGGACCCCTGGGGGACCCTGGACCCCACTTTGAGAACCAATGCTGTAGGCCATCTAAAGCATGGAGCTCTGGCCAAGCTGAGAGCTTAGCAGGAGAAGAACTGCTTAGCAGTGCAAAACTAAGGCTGAGTCCCTCAAAGCTGCACTAATCAGATGTGTTAGAGGAGGAATCATGAAGCATATCACCCATCAGCTTACCACACTATTTGTACCATAGGAATAGTACTGAAGGCACGTTGTTGCTGTCGGGCAGAAACATCCTCCATATTTACACGTTTTGTGTTTCTTTGTAAATGAATGGCCTATCATACCAGAGCGTCACACAAAAGCATCAAAAGTAGCAGATCCACAAGCTCAGTATGTCGTTTTTTTATGTTATGTGGGTTTCGTTTTTTTATGTTATGTGTGGACCCCAGGAAGATTATCTGATGTTATGCACCAGCTAATGGGGACCACCTGAAACTGCATAGGGATGGATGGACGGACGGACAGTCAGACAGACAGACAGAGACAGACAGATGGACATACTGTAGGGTTGAGTGTCTGAGAGGACACCATAGTACAGTAACAGGTGAGCCTTTTCCTTCATGAAGTGAAAAGAAACACGTTTCCACGAGTGGATTTCCGACAGCCGCCAGGTGTGACTCATTTGAACGTGCGGATGCAACAGCTTACTCGCCAATGCGATCGCCGCCGGTGGAGCTGAAGACAAAGAGCCCGTAGAAGACACAGTCTCTCTCTCTCTCTCTCTCTCTCTCTCTCTCTCACACAATCTGAGCATGCGTCTGCGATCTTCAATCGCCATGGTGACAGGCGTTGGCCGCCGATGCTACTATACAGTAGCAACCCCCGGCGAGCTCAGCTCCACTCGTCTAACGAGAGGATGGGGGGAAAGCAGCAATTGAACGAAAGCGGCGAGAGAGAGAGAAAGAGAGGGATAGAGAGAGATAAAGAGAGAGAGATAAAGAGAGAGGGCGCGAGGCGAGAGAAGCGCGTGCAGGGCAGGCACAAACAACGAGAACAAAAGAGCCACAGATGACGGCCGCTATAAAAGGGCCCAGATCGACCACGGGGAGGGAGTCCCGCGGAACGGTGACCACCGCGACACAGCTGCATCACTGCCCCCCCCCCCCCCCCCCCTCCTCTGTCCAAACTTGGCACCGCCATGAATGCCCTGTCCGTGTCCTCCTCCCCGGAGCCCAACCGCTCTCTCTCGCACAGGGAGCTAACACATCATTAGCATGCACCCCCTCCCCTCTACATCTCCTTCTGTCCCTGCAAGGGCAGCAGCAGGCTCTCACATGCATCGCCCATAAAATGCTTCATATACTGTATGCAGCAGCGGTACGGCGTGTAATCCGTCACACGCTGCAAAAGACCATATCGCAGCCCCCCGGCATTTTCCTCCCTGTGAAGCGGAGGAGCAATTTGGTAAACTGAGAAAGAGGGGAGGGGGAGACATTAAAGCCAGATGGTATATATACGAAATCAGCCGATCTACAAGCTCACAATGCGTCGCGCTGCGACGCATTGTGAGCTTGTAGATCGGCTGTTTCCGGCCGTGCAACGCCTGTGCGCAAACCAAAGTATTAATAGCCTAATTCCAAAGTATTAGGCTTTTAAGGCAAGGCTCCGGTTTCATACCGCCGACCCTGGCATTCGGCGAGCGGGGTCGCTGATGGATCTGTACATCGATCCATCCATCCATCTGTCCACCAAATTCCCCCCCCCCCCCCAACACACAAACACACCCACCCAAACCCCTCCAGTGTTCCTTCCTTCAGGTCACCTACCTGACTTTGAACTCGGCGAGCTGCGGCGGTTGCGCGCCGGGCTCGGCGCAGTAGATCTGGGGGGTGAAGTAGAAGCGGTGAGACTGCAGGTTGATGTCCATGGCGGCGACCGCCCAACCCGACTACTACTACACACCAGACGCACCACGCACGGGTCAAGCGGCGCCGGCTCGGCGACGATAACAAAAGGCGGCACGAGATTTCCCTCCTCCTTCCGTTTCCTGCCTCGCTGTATTTATCGTCTCGGCGACGCCGGCGATGACGTCTTCTTTTTTCGTTGGAGGACGGAGTTACGTTATAGCCTTGAGAGGTCGGAGTTCAGCGATCCGGGCATCCCAGGAACCCTGTCTCTGAGTGGTCCGCAGGGGAGCTAGAGGAGTGCTTACCATCAGGCAGGCATCTCCCCCTCCCCTCTCTTTCTCTCTCTCTCTCTCTCTCTCTCCCTCTCTCTCCTCAATCACCTCTACCGCCCGCCGCCGTTCAGGCACACTAACCTATTTCCCCACTAGTAGCAGCCACTCAGCAGATGAACAAAGATGAGTCCAATAAACGGCGAAACACGTGACGCAGCCCAGCCGCTCTGAGGAGAACGAACGCACAGATCAGATTCAGGAAGGTGGAGAAAAGCAAAATGAGAAAATCCCATTCCCTCTCTTTGTCACCAGTGATGCATCCTTTCTTTCTCTTAGCCCAGGGAGAAGAGGTATGAAAGGAACGGTGGGGTGGAGAGAGATGAATGAGACAGATGGGGGAAATTAGAAAGGAAGCAAAATGAGACAGGGTTGAAAAGATGTGAGCAGCTCCTCTCTCAGACACACGTAGAGTGAGAGAGAGAGAGAGGACTGAACGGGAGACGAGATGAGAGAGAGAGAGAGAGAGAGAGTCCGCTCCGGAGACGGAAAGAGGGAAAAAAAGAGGGAGGGAAGATGAGAGAAACGGAGAGACTGAGAGAAATTCCCGGTGCTGCGAGGCGTTGCCCCTACACTGCCGCTCTCTCTCTCTCTCTCTCTCTCTCTCTCTCTCTCTCTCTCTCTTTCTCTCTGTCTCATTGGATTACCTCCACCCCCTACATCCCCCTCTCCCCTCCCTCTCTCTTCCTCTCCTCCTCCCCTCCCAGCTGTGATGAGAGAGCGATGGGCGGGCGGCCCCAGAGGCTGCTGGTACTGCCCTTCCCCCCTCCCCCCGGTTCTCCTCTCTCCTCTCCTCTCAGCCACCTGATTGGCTGAGGCACGGATGCGTAAGCCCGCGTTGGCAAGAGGGGGCGAGATGGAGAGAAGAGAGAGAGAGAGAGACAGACAGGGGAGGAGTGACAGACATTAATTCATCTGATGGCTCCAGTCCCTCCGCTCTCACATCTGATAGTAGATGCTGCTGCTACACCCATGCTTGGGTGGAGCAGGGGAGGCCTGCTCACACACAGAGACACACATGTACACACACACACACACGCGTACACACACGCGTACACACACACACACACACACACACACACACACACACACACACACACACACACACACACACACACACACACACACACACACACACACACACACACACACACACACACACACACACACACACACACACACACACACACACACACACACACACACACACACACACCTGTTTTGACATAATAATGTCTCATCATAGGACACAGGTGGCAAGAGAAATGAAATTCCAAGCAAAAGCAATTCCATCCTACAGAGTGGTAGTGAATGTAACAGACAGTCAAACACATTATTATCTGACAGATAATAGTAACGGCTGCTACTGACACAATTCCGACATTTATAACCAATCAATTTATAACCGGCTTAATCTTGTTCATGTAGGTTAGTCACACAGAAAGATTCTAATACATTTATATAGTCGACTAAAAGGATTAGTCCGATTTATAGCCTGCGTTATAAGTCGTTGTACATTGGTGGCGTACAGAAAGAGTGAAAATAGCCAACCTTTGCATCGCTGTGACTGTGTGATCCTTAACTGCAAAATCCTTTTCATTAAGAGCTTGTAGATCAGCTATTTTTGCTATCTTAAAAAAAATGGTTGAAAATGTTCCCCTAAAATGACGTGCCCAAAATAGAGACACCAGGTTCAAAGAGGAAGAAGTCTGTGGGTTTCATTAATATATAACCAATAAAAAGTATTAACAAAGAGCTTGTGACTAAATAATAACTACACTGGATCCATTGGAACACAGGGTTCTTTTTTTCCATTCCCTGTACTGAAAAGTAGCGGTTTTGGACATACAAGGTTATCAGCCACCAGTGACAATATCGTTGCCATCGTGCAGAAACCTTGTATCTGCATATTTCAACTTTTGATGTTTTTTTTTCGTAAATGAATGCTCTACTTCACCTCTTTGTGAAAATAGCCGATCTGCAAGCTGACAAACGTGTCGCGTTTGTCAGCTTTTAGATCGGCTATTTTCACTAGTTTAAAATGTTTTTAAAATAATAATAAAAAGGTAAGGGTTTTGAACATACGAGGTTTCCACCCCGACAGTGACGATATGATAATAATCTGCTGCCACAGCAGATCTTCACTGCCAGTAAACTAATAAAATCCCTCCAGTATTTAGCCTACATCCCCACAGCCCAGGAAGCCAGCGCGCCCTCATGGTCAAAGCCCACCCGACCCCTCTCCTCTCCCACATCTGTCCTGCACTGTCTGCCAACAGACACTTTCACTGATTGAACTGACTATTGAACTGGTAAGTAACTAAGTACATTTACTCAAGTACTGTATTTGAGCACAATTCTTTCTTTGTTTTACTTCTTCCACCACTGGACTATGCAATCGTTATAAGTCGGGTGGAAAGCTCTCATGTCCAAAGCATTCAAAAATAGCAAAAATAGTAGATCTACAAGCTCAACTAATCTGTATTTGTTCTTATACGAAAAAATAGTGTAGGGCATTCATTTATGAAATAAAAAACATACAAAGTTTTAATTTGGAGATTAAGATAAGATTAGGTTAGATTCTACCCGACAGCAGCAATACTCTGTTACAAGTAAAAGTCCAGAATTCGAAATTTATTTGAGTAAAAGTACAAAAGTATTGGCATCAAAATGTACTTAAAGTACCAAAAGTACTCCGGCGTATGCATAATATCCCATTTCACAAGTTTTCAAATGTGTAAAATGTATTAAAATATTTTGAAAATAGCAGATCTACAAGCTCCGAGCTTGTAGATCGGCTATTTTCAAATGGCCCAAATGTTTATAGGGCTAAAGTGGTAAATGTATATTTTGTAATAAACATCAAAATCTACAAAGTAACTAGTAACTAAAGTTTTAAAATAATTGTAGTGGAGTAAAAGTACAATATTTGCCTCTGAGATGTAGTAGGAGTAGAAGTAAAAGTACAGAGAATTGGAAATTCTCCCGTAAAGTAAAAAATCACACCCTGTGTGAAGGAAGCGGTGCCTTTGGGGCGGGGCGTAACTCATTTCAGTTCGTCCCTATTGGTGGTCTGAGTCCACTTACCAAATTTCTACTTGGTAGCATGCTGCAAACTGGAATGATGGCTGTTTAAAGCCCAGCCAATGGGCAGACAGAGGGGGCGGGGCTTAAGTAATTACAGTTTGTCCCTATTGGTGGTTTTAGTCCATGCACAAAATTTGGACTTGGTGGCATGCTGCAAACTGGAGTTATAGCTGTTTTAAATCCCGTGCCCTAAACGGGCGGACGGACATAACATGCGCGGGGGGTCCCTGGACCCCGCTTTGATAACTTCAGCAATTCATGCTCGTCCCTATTTGTGGTGTAAGTCCACATACCAAATGTGGACTTGGTGGCATGCTGCAAACTGGAGTTATAGCTGTTTTAAATCCTGTGCCCTAAACGGGCGGACGGACAGAACATACGCGGGGGGTCCCTGGACCCCGCTGTGATAACTTCAGAAATTCATGCTCGTCCCTATTGGTGGTGTAAGTCCACATACCAAATTAGGACTTGGTGGCAGGCTTCAACCTGGAGTTATAGCTGTTTTAAATCCCGTGCCCTAAACGGGCGGACGGACAGAACCTACGCGGGGGGTCCCTGGACCCCGCTGTGTTAACTTCAGCAATTCATGCTCGTCCCTATTGGTGGTCTAAGTCCACATACCATATTTGGACTTGGTGGCATGCTGCAAACTGGAGTTATAGCTGTGTAAAATCCCGTGCTCATCATCCCGTGCTGATACGGACGGACGGACATACGGACAAAGTCAAGTGTAGAGCGGTTGGCACCGCTAAAAATACCTCAAAATTGTACTTAAGTACAGTACTTGAGTAAATGTACTTTTAGTTAGTAGTTAGTAGTTACTTTACACCACTGTCTGACAGCAACGCAATGTTAGTTGGATGACATGCATGATCATGACTGGTTGAAGAGATGGGTGATGATGGGTGATGATGGGTGATGATGGGTGATGATGCCGGTTGTTGTTGGAGACTCCGTGTGAATGAGAACCGCTACATGTACAAAGTGTGTTCACATGTCAGAGTACCAGCGGGTGATGGATGGATATTATGGTGTTTCCACGCTGTGTGGGTTGGATAGTTTACTCTGCTTCTCTCGTAGCGTTTGACCACAAAGTGTCAGTCTCTTGAATTCATCACGCTCACAAATCCCAGTGTTTTTCTTTCATCCCCTTGTGATCTGATTAGTGATTGCTGCCACGTTGAACTGACGTGGGTTGAAAATGTGCGTAAACATTGGGTTTCAAATGTTCCATGGAAGAATGGAAAGGCGGAAATCACTTATAATTCGAGACGGCTGATATTT
>NC_139953.1:12320265-12327765 GCF_963454915.1 Gymnoscopelus microlampas
TAATGTTACTAGAAGCTCGCCCCCGCTACGCGGGGGCTCGCGTCTAGCCCGCGGCCACGCCCACGTTGCGCCCGCGGCCACTTGGCAACTCATATAAGTGGCGTAGCGTCATGAGGGTCAGTGGGGCCGTGGCTCGGTCAGTGAAGACCCTGTAGTGCGGATGATATGTGGCATAGAGGGGCAGATTGTAAATCCCCAGAGGAAACATCCGTGGGCTACCATTGGTTCAGCGATGTGTGCGGTCGCCCTGCGGCCCCTCCTCCTCCACCAATGTGCAGTATTGAGAGCCCTGACGTCACAACAATTGGAGCGATGGGCACTGCACTGTGGTTGGTTAGGGTACACCTAGGGCCCAGGTAGAACCCAGTTAAAGCCTGCATGGGCATACCCAGTTAGGACCCGCCTTGGTCCCACATAAACATGGCTAGTTGGGGCCCACCTAAGGGCCAGGTAGAAGCTACTTATAGCCTGCATGGGCATCGCAGTTGGGACTGAAGTGGATGCCGCTGACATTGCTGACATGGGGTCCATATGGTTTAGCCCACCTTGAAACCATATGGGAACTACGCTGGCATGCTGGCTGTAATGCAAACGCTGCATCATACCTGCAGTGTGTAGTTTGATGTTGTGTGTGTAGCAGATATACCTGCAGTGTGTAGATCAATGTCCATATGAAAGTCAATGCCCAGCAGTGTTTTTTTTCCCAAGCAGAGTTTCTAGTGTCTCTGTGTCTCTCTGGAAGAGGTTGCACATGAACTCTGCAGCCGCACTGAGGCGCTCCAACACAAACACTCTGACATTAAGCTGCTTCACACAACAAACATCAGCACCACGCTGCTGTTTGTCCAAAAGACACAATATCTCCTCTCCCACCGACGTCATGTGTTCATTTATCGACAGCCGTACAGACTCCTTTTGACACATTTTACCTCGTTTATCCAGCTCTCACTGACTCTCCACATCGGGCTGTTATTTTGCTGCGATCAAGTCAACGATGTGAGAGATTAGCTATCACAGACGGACGGACAGGGGGTGAAACATAGTCTTGCGCCATGCCTTTCGGCCTGGCGGAGACAATAAAAAAACGAAAGTAAAGGAAATGGCCATTTCTGCAACAGAAGTAGTCAACAAACTATACTATGAAAACATGGGCCACATTGGCAAAGAATGTAAGAAAGAGGCAATCATGTAGAAAATAGCCGATCTACAAGCTTACAAAGCCTCTCAACGTGAGGCGTTTCGAGCTTGTAGATCGGCTATTTTCACAATATTTACTTGTGGAACGGAGTCAAACAGAATGGGGGGGTCCCAGATCAAGTACGTGTATTTGGGGGGGGGGGGGGGGGGGGGGCGGCGTGAAAGGGTTGATAAACACTGCTCTAATCGGAGCGAAATTATCTGAAATTACTACATGACCATAATGCAGCCTAACATGCGTTGCACGGGGCGGTCCTGCCATTACGTTAGTTACTGTAGTTGCTGTGGAGCTACATAGTTCTCCAGAAGACACACACAAACATACACCATCTGCAATGGACGAACTGAGCAGCAATATTGACATTCACCACACGAACGTGCATTGATGACAAAGTGATTGCACAGCCGCTGCAGGCATGACAACCACGTTAGCGTTAGCGACATGGCAGCTATCACAGCGCCCTGTCCGTCGTGCTGGAACTGCCTGTGATGGCTACAGCAGTAACAGCAAGCTGTCTGCGATGCCATTGTCTGGAGACTGCTCTTAGCGTGACACGACCAATGAGAGTGAGCGCTGTAGTTGTTGCTAAGATACGGTGGCGTCTCTGTCCCATAGCTTGTAGATCTCTCACACATGATTGGCGTAGGCTGCGTTGCCAGGTCTGACTTTGTGTCTAAGCAATGGTCGGCTTATTTTTGCGCGCCTTTGGGCTCGTTTGCATTGTGCGCACGGCAGCGCTTGTTTAGCGTACGTCAGCGCGACGTGGCAACGGACGTGGCAACGTGAAAGGTGATTGGCTGGTGAAAAGAAATACCCGGACGTGAATTTTGTGTTGGCGAAGTGATTTGCATAAGTATTGGAGCATAATGCGTTTGATATTAATTGTACATCCTGCAAGTACAGTGATGGGATGCGAAGCAGCTGGTGTCACAGGCAGAATATTGAGGAATTTTGGGGGGAAATGTGGAGTTAGTTGGGCCATGTGTCTGCTTGGCAATTGAGCACATACACTCGTGTACACTCCATGACTGTGGCTGTCAATTATGGTAGCAAGATATGTATTTCTGTATTTATATATTTCTGTATTTGTATATATGTTTATCTACCCCTTGACATGGTGGAGTCTTAATTGCCTGAGCTGCTCCAGCTGAGTATAAAATGCTGCCAGTAACAAGCCTGTTTAGTTAGAGGTAGAATGAAAGCCAGGCAACACCATGTCTGTCACCTGTATTGGAGCTCCTGTATTGTCTTGTTTGATGTCGGTGAATAAACACACCTTTTGGTTGCACTTTACAAACGCCTCTGTACTGCTTCCAGCCGCAAAAGGGCTCATTCTCACAATAACAAAAAAAAAGTTTCCATCTGCAGTTTACATAAGGACATACATACTCTACATACTGTGTCTTGAACACCCTAACGGCAGGCTGGAGAAATGTCAGCCCCAACCTTAATTATCCAATCAGCATGCACCCCTGTAGCCTTCACTGGAGAGGAGAGGAGAGGTTTCTAGGAAGGGGAAAGAAATCTAGTGATTATATTATCGATTACTTTTCTGATTAATCAAATAATCGAGAAGTGCGCTTTCTTTGTGTTTTTAAATATATCTACCATATATATCAATGCTTAGAATGGGCTAAATCTATTGTCTGGTTAACCACTTAATCCCTATTTTATATTTGTCGAACAAAAATGTGCACCAGCGTTTGATGTATCTTTTATGCAGTGCACAGCCTAAAAAGAGTTGTGATGAAGTAGGCGTTTCCCATTACTTTTGGATGATTGGTCAAAAGACAGCTAATGAGATGATTTTCCCATGCTCCACAACCGCTCCCCATGCTCTGGGCGGGCGGAACAGCTCGGGTCACAGAAATCGATAGGTCACCAGTGCACTCGGAAACTTTGTTTCAGTTTTTATATAACAATGGGCTTTTCTTTGTGAGAGAGAAAAGGCAGAGAAGCCAGTGTGCTTCTGATTTATTTAAAACCATTCTTTTTTTAATACTGACCTCTCTCTCCCTCTGTCTCCAGGTCTTTCTCTTTCCAGTTCTTGTGATGATGTGGGGGGGATTGAGAGAGACACAGAGAGACAGAGAGACAGAGAGACAGAGAGACAGAGCGAGCAGGATCTGTGATGTGTCTACTTGGCTACACACACGCACACGCACGCACGCACGCGCGCGCACACACACACACACACACACACACACACACACACACACACACACACACACACACACACACACACACACACACACACACACAGGAGTTGATCTATTTAATTACACCACACATCATAGGGAGCTGGCAGAGGGACTTTAGGGGAGTGAGGGAGGGGAGGCAGATTTTCCTCTCATTCACAAAGATTTGATTACCTCTCTGTCTATCCCTCCTTCCCTCCCTCCCTCTCTCCCTCCCTCCCTCTCTCTCTCTCTCTCTCTCTCTCAGTCTCTGTGGATCAACCTTCCAAGTGCCTTATTGTGTCATTCCTGACTGTGCTGAATTATGACTCATTACAGTCACCCTGTCTGAATGCATTGTGTTCAAACACAACATATCTTCATGAATGACACAATACTGAATGATACTAACCACTATTACTACTACTACTACTACTACTACTACTACTACTACTACTACTACTACTACTACTACTACTACTACAGTATACGGGTGCAGCAGTTAATCAAACTAATCAAATTCATCCATTATAAAAAATGATCCATAATCGATAATTCAATATAATAATCGTTATCGATCCCTATGTTGGACATGTCATTATAAGAGAAAATGTTCAATTAATTTCAAAAACATAGAAAAATATATCTACAAGGCAAGCTCATGAGGCGTTGTGAAATTGTAGATAGGCTATTTTCAGAATTTTTCCACGACACCGTTGCTTCACAAAGTATAAAATAACTTAGGAGTGGTTAATCGATTCGTTGATATAAAAATGTAAAAAGAATATTTAAAAATAACACCCTTACCGATAATTCGACTCATCGAAAAGGTAATCGCTAGCAGTCCTACTGCTATCACTGCTACAACTTATAGGCTTACAGCTACTACTAATAATGACATTATAGTAAATAATATGTCTACAGCTTGTGTGTAATGCAGACCTGTAATCTACTGCACGTACAGCTTTTCGGCAAACGTCCAATACTACAAACAGGGGTTTAAAAACTCACTGCAAGGGTCTCACTTTGCAATGAGGGTGCGTTTCTGGAGCGCACACCTGTTCCGACTTCAAAGCGCACAGCTGTACACTTGCACAGTGTAACAAGAGCAGAGCGCTGAAGCGAGAGGGTCCCTTTCAGAGGAAGTTCCCCTGTTCGCTGGGCAGCCGTGACTCTCAGCTAAAGCCTGATTTATGCTTAGCTGCATGCTGGTGTTGCATGCCATAAATAGCAAATCTACAAGCTCACAACGCGTCACATTCGTGGCGCGTTGTGAGCTTGTAGATCTGCTATTTACCGAGCACGACACTGGCATGCAACTGAGTATAACTGAGGTTTACTGGCACACCCGGGGTGAACACACTGCACAGGCACCCGTACGGATCATAAACGACCGCTGCGTGATTTGTGGGAAGCAGTGGGTATTGGTTTACGTTAGAGGTGTGTCATGGAAATTTACAAGACCAAAATGACCTTGATTTTCTTGCCGATTTTTATTTGCTGCTTTTTCATTCAATTTCTAAACTCGAGAGAAAGGGGAATAACAGACATTTCGTCCCAGGCGTAAGTGTGCCACAAGGGGCCCGGGTGCAAGAATGGCTTTGGGCCCCACTAAACATAATTTATTGCTACAATGTTTTCTTTTCGTTTTTGGGGTGGGTTGGGGGGACTCGACTCCTGAATGAACTAACTGTGTGCATGCCCTGTGCCATGTAGCGTGCCATTTCATCAATACTAGGCTAAATTACTTTTGATTAGTAGATTATCTTATGTACAAGCTCACACAACATGTCGCATCGCTATTTCTGAAAATGTAGAAACTTTTCGCCAATAATGACATACCCAAAATAGGGACGTCAGTGATAATGTGGTTAAGAACTAATGATTATACTGGCCTTTTAAGGATTCATATTTTATTTAAGCTTTCGGTTAACGATAATAATGAAATAATAATAATGTATGTGCATTACACAGGGACCCATGTGTGGAGATGAACAAAGATTTGGGCATCTGGGCTCCTCTCATCACGTATGGTGAGGAGTAGGCGTTGGCTGGGGAATCCCCCAATTAACATAGTCTATTTTTAGGGATGTTTGGAAATCCCCCTTTAACATAGAACTGGAACAAGGCGTGTGGGCGTGAGGGTCTACGGTGTGTAACAGGGCAGCTCCACTTCTCCATAAACTAACTACAAGCACCAAGTTCAACACTTTCACCCATTAAAACCAGGAAAGCATCTGTGTCATTTTAGATTTTAGCGTTGGATATTAAAAAAATAGCAGATATACAAGCAGATCACAGCGTGTCACTTTGTGCCGTGCTGCGAGCTTGTACACATGCTATTTTTTCATTTTTTTATTAGGGAATACCAAATACAATGGGACAGGTATGCAGGTGCATGTGTTCTTCAACAGTAGTAAAAAAAAAAAGAGGAGGATGAGGACAAGAGATTTACACAAATCTTCTCTTGTGGAGGCCTCTGGCACAAAACGTTTTCAGATGGGAGGGGGGGGGGGCTCCGCGGCGAAACATTTACGGTACATACATTTGGGGGTCATTGGCAGGAAAAAGTTTGATTACTACTCATTTAGAAGGCATTTGTAGAATCGGCCTCAGGTCTTAAAGATGGAGTGCCATGATATTTTTCAACCCTAAAATCTGATCATAAGGTATTATTATTATGTAAGGATGTTTTTCAAAAAAAAAAAAGTGTACAGAAATTGTTAAAAAAAATGTTTTTATGTGGACACGCCTCCAGTTCATTAAGTATGCCTGGTTCTCACCTTAGCACCTCCTCCACCACCTTAGCACCACCCACCTGTCCTAGTCCCTCCTCCTCCTCATGCCCACACCTGTTGTGTTATGATAATGAGGGGGAGGGTATGTTTTTTGGGGGCTCTGTGATGTCACTATGCCCCTGTTTTTGGATTGGCACGTTTGACTCTCAAGGTTTCAGCCTCCAGGAAAAAACTCCAAATAGTCAGAGAAGACATGAAACACCATAAAACCACCAGCGGGGTGCCTTAATGAAGTTCTATCAACCTCATAGACACATGAAAAACAGAAAAAGTGCAAAACCATGGCACCACCTCTTTAATGGATTAAATTACAATGCTTCAAAAATGAAGAAAACACTGCTCAGGCTTAGATGACAACATACCAGCTACAGTAACTCAAAAGAACATCTGTGCAAAAGAAGTGGTTTAACCACTTAAACCCTGGGATCCCCCAGGTTAGCTCTATATACTCGGTCCGTTGTTGTTTTCCCTCTACAGCAGTGTTGTGTTTTACCTTGTTACGCTATAGACATAGTATGCCGTGCAGAAATCTTTGAAAAAAAGCGTAAAGAGCATATAGCCTATACGCGTGCATGTCGTGCAGGGAATAATTATCGTATGCCCTTCGAAAAAACCTAGAACACACCACAGTCGACACATCAAATCTCTTCCCCCCCAAAATAGCCGATCTACAAGCTCACAACGCGTCGTGACAACGGGTCGCATTGTAAACCGGCTATACTGTAAGTATGGAGAGGTTTCTGCCGGACAGCAACGATATGTTTGTCCCTGTTCATTAGGCATGTAACGATTCACTCAACTCACGATACGATTCGAATCACGATTCGAGGTTCACGATACGATTCCTCACGATTTTTTTACGATTTTTTTAGCACATTTATTTTCCAGACAAATTACTGAAAACCTTGATTATTTATTTTACAAAAATCATGTATTTAAAAATATATAAATATATATTTTCTCTTATCCTCTTTTTAATACATGAAATTAAATAAAGCCTTTTTATTCACGAGGTACATGCATTAACTGTCACATTAAGACATATACTTTTTTATTTGTAAAGTAATAACTTTAAATATATAAGTCTTATGAAATAAATGAATTTTAAAACATATATCCCAGATGAAATAAATGATAAAGAAAACCTTCAAATAAACAAACTAAGGCTTAGCCTTGGGATTTACAAGTTATTTTTTATCTATGCTGCATTCTCAGCATTCTGTATAAAACAACACATTTATGTACAGTAATAAGGGAAACTATTTTAAACTGCTCCAAATGAGATTAGATAAGAATTCATTGATTAATATCAATGAAATTCGCTATA
>NC_139953.1:12332765-12380265 GCF_963454915.1 Gymnoscopelus microlampas
CTTCAAACTTTTAAAATACAAAAACATGCCCAAAATGGGGACGCCAGGTTGAAAGTGGTTAAAATGCCTTTCTCAAGGGAATATGAGAAACTAAACAGTAGAAGATGAAGGAGGCGGAAGAGGTATAGATAAAGATGTGACGTGGAGAGACAGCGTCTGTGGACTGTGGTAGAGGCCAGAACCAGATGAGACAGAGGATCTAGGTAGGGCTGGGCAATTAACCGACTTAATCTTGCTCATGTAGGTTAATCGAACAATGGAGAAGCAGTTTTCCTTCTTATATATTATCACAAAATTGACATAAAAAAAGGTCTAATAGATTTATTATTGTCGACTAAATTGATTCGTCTGATTAACCACTTCATGCTGTATCATACTTCGTTGTACAATGGTAGCATGCAGAAATAGAGAAAATAGCTCACATACAAGCTCACAACACGTCAAGTTGTGAGCTTGTAGATCGATTTCACTATATACTGTATATATCTTTTTTTTATGCTTTTGTGTGACATTGTAGTATGATCAAGTAGGGCGTTAATTTACGAAAAAAAACAAAAAAATACGGAGATAAGAGGTTTCTGCCCGACAGCAAAGATACATTTTAATAATGATTCATTAATCGTAATGGAGACAAAAGTTTGAAATAATCATGGTATTGATTTGAAGTCATATCCCCCAACCCTAGGATGAAAACACACACGCACGCACGCACGCACGCACGCACGCACGCACGCACGCACACAAGCTGTCCTGCTGCAGCCCACAGCCCTCTGTGCCAGCGACAATTAGCCTCAACCTGTTGCTGCCCCGGGCCGTGGCAAACCCGTGCCAGGGGGCCGGTCCTCTCTACCCACACGTTCTGCTGGTCAAATACCAGCTGACAGGCACCGCCGCCAGTCGGCCACCCTGTGTGTATGTGTGTGTGTGTGTGTGTGTGTGTGTGTGTGTGTGTGTGTGTGTGCGTGTGTGTGTGTGTGCGTGTGCGTGCGTGCGTGTGTGTGTGTGTGAGTGCTCCATCAAGCAACACAAAAACTTTCACATAATATTTCTCATTGATTGACAGATATCATTTCACACCACCAATAAATGCTTTGCTATAATAACATTATTATACCAGATTACGAACTCAATAACTATTCCATGTATGTAGTCTCTCAACTCCATGATAATGGCTCTCTGCTCTAGCACTTGGAATTGTAGGCAATACATTTAATTTGATTCGGTTCCACAGATAAATATTGTGAAAATAGCAGAACTACAGGCTCACAACACCTTGCACTGCGAGGCGTTGTGAGCTTGTAGATCTTAACGGTCCTTAAATTGTAACTTTACAAATGTGTATGACACCCTGTATACACCTATACTGTATGTTGGTTTGTTTACTGGTGCGTGAGGAAAGAATGTTGCACATTAAGCTAATCATCTGGGGACCCCCCCAAAATAATTTGGGGACCCCCAGTTAGAGAACCTCTGAATTAGGTCACAGCCACTCATGACTCTGAGTCAGTTATAGACCTGTAAAAAAGGTTCCATTTGGGGACCCCCTGGAACCGTTTCAGACAAGGACCCCTGGGCGGTCCCCACTTTGAGCACCTCTTTGCCATGCCCTTCCTTTGACCTCCTGCACAGGGAGGGCCACACATACACACACACACACACACACACACACACACACACACACACACACACACACACACACACACACACACACACACACACACACACTGTCATCTCCTCAGAGTTATATGGGTTTGGTTCTAAGGCCCAGATAGGTGGGGCCTATTACAGGACAGGTGACACGCTGGTCAGTGAATGAAAGCACACACACACACACACACACACACACACACACACACACACACACACACACACACACACACCACTGCTGGAAGAGTGTGTGTATCACACACGCATACACACCCATATGGTGCTGTACAGGGCCTTTCTATCATTCTGCACCCCCTTATTAGCACAAACAAAGCCAGTAATGACACGTTTTACGTGTCTTACATAATGCTATATCATTAAACGCTGCAGCCTGTCTGTGTAGACGTAGGTATTAGCTGCTACGCCGTAATAAACGCGCAGTGTGTCAGAGAGTGAAACAAACGCATGCTTGCTTGTGCTTACCTCATCTTCCTCGCCCTTCCTCTCCTCTCCTCTGTACAACGTACGGTGCTTTTTAATGGATCTGGATCTTTTTGATCCCCTCGGGAACAGTTCTGTCACAAAAAAAGCGATCCAATTGCTCTAGTTTCGTGGAGGAGGGTTGTTTTAATAAACAGCGATCATGCAAGCCGAGCCTTGGCTGCCGGGTTGGTTGGTCGGATGGATGTGCAGCAGATGTTCAGGTTTTTTTTTTTGGAGGAACAAAAACGGGTTGTTTCTGTTCTGATGGTGTCTTTTTAAACCGGTCTCTGTGAGGCGGTGTTCGGAGCCATTATTTCAGATCAGAGCCGCTGTCCGTCCGGGGATCGGGAGACCGGGACGACGGGATCTGACAGCGGCGTCTGAGGTGCCATCTTTTCCTCTCCTTTCCTCCGATAAACCAACCAACCACTGGGAGCGTGGATACTCAGAGAGAGAGAGAGAGAGAGAGAGAGAGAGAGAGAGAGAGAGAGAGAGAGAGAGAGAGAGAGAGAGGTAGATGGAGAGAGAGAGAGAGAGAGAGAGATTAAGAGAGAGATGGGGGGAGAGAGAGAGAGGGACGGGAGAGGGAGAAATACAGAGAGATTAAGGAGGGAACGAGAGAGAGAGAGAGAGAGAGAACTGACAAACTGGATGTGAGAGAGAGATAAAGGAGAAATGCAGGAGAGGGGGAAAGTGATGAAAGATTGTATCAGGGTCCAGGGGATGGAGAGAGAGAGAGAGAGAGAGAGAGAGAGAGAGAGAGAGAGAGAGAGAGAGAGAGAGAGATTGCCAAACAGTCTGCCAAAATAGTAAACTGCTCAGTGTTTGATTTGTGGCCCTATGACAGAATGTCTACCCCCCCTCTGTGCAGGTCAAACCAACTGTCTATCCTCCCCTGTCAGGCCAGGTTCTCCACCTGTCCAAACAAAGATGGTCTCTTGGGACAAAAGTGAACTTTTTATTCCATGTCAAAAAAACAACAACAGCTCATTAAGTCACCAGAGAGTAGCCTATTGGGGGGGGGGGGGGGGGAGACTATGTCAGTGGTTCTCAAAGTGGGGTCCGGGGACCACCAGGGGTCCTTGATGGGGTTCTGGGGGATCCCCAGCTACATGGTTGTTTTATACAGGTCTGTAACTCTGACTGAGTACAAATGGAACCATGTTTTGAACATTTTTCGCCTATAATGACATGCCCAAAATAGGAAAATAGGGATGCTAGCCAGGTTGAAAGTGGTTAAGAAGCGTCAGAGCCATATTAGGAATTGTATGTATGTAGCAGACATACAAATTTGATATACAGTATACAGTATGTATTAAGGTTGAGTCACAAAAGTCCTTTTTTATGTTAGAACCAATGGCTATGCTCCTTGAGTTAGTTGTCCAATTAAGCCACAGCCAATGTGATGCTGTTCTTTTATTTGACTGCTAATTCATGTAGACCTGTGGTATTTTTTCAGTTTAAGTTGGGCAGTCTTTAAAGGTTACACATTTTTTTGACCATTGTACAAGAAACACGTTTTGACCTGGTTTGTTTAAGTAACACTTTTTTAATTACAATTATGGTCTCTGGGGACTTGTTTATGCATCAAGCTAGCTTAATTCTGCTGCACCAGTAGTGAAGCAAGTTGCATTTTGTTGGATGTTTTAAAGTGTTAGGTAATCGGTATGATATCTAATAAAACCACACAGATTATTGGAGGTTTTGACCTTAGTCGAGGTCATCTGGTGCAAGCAAGCTCATGAGATGTTTTCTCAAGACGTGCTCACAAAGTAATTCAGAATTACTTTAAAGAGGGGCTTTATGTTTCTGTTATTATTAAGTACCAAATCATGGATATACAGTAGAAACCAAATGGACCATTATGTCAGAGAGTGTACAAATGTGTACACTCTTAGAGTTATGGTGGTCTATGGCCTAATTACAAACCAAACTGGGGTCCTTGGAGAAAAAAAGGAGAATCACTGTACTGGTAGCTACTGAACTACATTTCCCACTAACTGTTGTGAATAGCTTCACTACTTTGAGAATGATGTAACTTTCAAGCAATTTATTTCGCCATGTAGCTGGATAGCTTGAGTTCCATCACTACATTTTCAGTGCATCAACATAAAATAGCACTGCACTACAGATGAGTTTTGAGTGCAATGTTTCCATCACACCAAGGAGAGAATTCTACTTCTCCAACCATTTGCAGTCATATGTTTTATTCAATCACTCAATGGCATAACATGTAGGCTACTGCAGCCACATTACTGACAATGAAAGTAGAAAGTGGCTTCAATGGCTGTCACCAGTCACCACCAAGCACTATAACAATAGCTATATTGTTCACCATTGTTGTCATTATAGTTGTGGGGTGGAATTTTAGCGTTAGAACCATTTTTAAAACAATATCTTAATAGTTATAGTGCTTGGTGTGGAAGCAGCACGTCCTCTAGGAGCTGCTAGAGAGACTTCACAATGTTTTGTTGTTGCCTACAATTACATCACATCACATCACATGCACTGTTCTCTCAGGCCTTCTTTTGGCTCATACAAATAACAAATGCAAACAAACCTTTGTAAGGTCTATATAGTAAGAGCTTTTAAGAGATTTTTGAGAGATCTAAGAGAGGAAATCATATTGAAAATGAAAGAATTGCTAATCGCAGGCTTTGACATTGTGGGGGAAATCCCCCTTTTCCTTGTGTCTGTGTTTGGACTGAGGATCTGGCCTTTAAAGCAGAAGAATATTTACTGCCTTCTTATCCTCTAAAAGCATGGCACATGGGGGGTTTTATGTTCCACCGACACAATATTTGTATTGGCGAGGAATGTAGCTAAGCCAGAATCCATCCTAAAAGAGAATTTACACATGCTAATCCTGTTCATTTAGGGAGTTCAAACAATGGGCCTATTTGTTAGGTTGGACAGCAGCTGTCCTAAAGCTACAAAGCAGAACTTGAAGGATCACAATTTGTGATGTCAATATGGGTTGTTCCACAATGAATCACAACCAAGGTGTGATTAATCATTTCCAAACTTTGTTTGTTTCAGGTTTTAGCTCCATGTCAACACTCATGAACAACCCTCCATTTCTGTGTAATTTTCAGTTGGTTGTGAGTGGCCCCGGCACCCGGGCCACAAAGTTGGTTACTCATTCACTCACTGTCAGTGGAGCATCCCCAGAATATGTCTGTTGTTGACTTACAAGCAAATGTATTTATCTACAACAGATAGAGCCAAAATGTATAATCTACAAGCTCACAACGGTGATATGTTGTTGTGAGCTTGTAGAGCTATTTTTGTCTATTTTTAAAAAAAGATTGAAGAAAATTAAATAAATTACTGTGAAAATATGCCCAAGGGGCGTTTGTTTGTGTATACAATTAATGAAGTATTATTTCACGTTGGCAAAGCGCTCTCATTTCAACATGTATATACCTCAGGACAACAGAACAGTCAGCCATCAACTCACAGCTGCTGCTGGGTTCCATCAGTCAGCGGTCAGAAGTGAGTTATGTGTCTGCATACAGTACAGAGTATGATACATATGGATGTCATGGTAGGACAGAGATCATCAGGTTTGATTCAATTACCTAAATAATATTTGTTATAGTTGGATGTCTGTTATTGAGAGGAACAGTGTGCAGTTTTGTAAGTACTCAGTAAGTATTCAGTAAGTAAAGTCAGTAAGTAACAAGCTGCTGTGAGCTTGGCTATTCTCACTATTTTTAATGTTTTTGACATGTTTTGAAGATTTCTGCCTATACTAGGGATCGTTTCGGCTATTCATCGAATATTGATTATGTTTTTATAATCGATTAACTCGATTAGTCCAATTTACTGTTGTAACTCTACTCACCTACACAGGGCTGAACACATCCCAAAAGCAAATCTATATATTATGTTCAGTGTGTTAATTTCACACAGTTGGGATTGCAGTTGAGATTATAGCCATTATGTAGGCTACTCTGTTAAAACTTAAGTGTTGAAACCCCCACTGCACTGTTTCAGAACAATATAGGATATTATTCAACTGTATGTCTAGTCTGGTCACTCCCCAAGTGGGGGGAAAAAGTCATTGTGTTATTCTGTCCAGCAGAGGTCATCCTATACTCTTTGAGTGAGGGGAGTACTTTTCTCCATGTCATATGTGTACACAATAATTCATCCTGAGGTCATACTTGTCCTGCCCCAGACCCATTCCCTGCTTCCCCAAGGGACCACAATGGAAATAATCCTCAGGGCTATATTGTGTTATCCTGACTTTTTTTTAAATGTTGTTCAAGCACATAGATAAGACCAACCTGAATAATGAATCTATCTATCTATCTATCTATCTATCTATCTATCTATCTATCTATCTATCTATCTATCTATCTATCTATCTAGCTACAGTATCTATCTTAAATACAGTAGCTAGCTAGATAGATAGCTAGATAGCTAGCTAGCTAGCTAGATAGATAGATAGATAGATAGATAGATAGATAGATAGATAGATAGATAGATAGATAGATAGATAGATTAATAGATGAAGACTTGTGGTATTTTCCTAGAATATGCAGCTCTGTCAAGTCTTGCTGTATAGCAATTAGGGGTGCAACGATATGTTTTAACAACGATTCGATACGTATCACAATAATTGGTTGTCGATACGATACATGAACGATACAGGTTAATTTAGAACGATACGATACGTTTCTATTCAGAGATTTAGTCAATGCGACACAGGAACGATGCAGGACAGGTTAATTTAGAACGATACGATTCGATTCAATGATTTAAAATCAATATAGTAAACTATTTATTTTACCTAAAAAAATCTGTGTGAAAAATAATTACCTGGATACTGGATATAAAGCCATCTTTCTCTTTTTTCTTCTTAAAAGTACGTAGTATTGATAAAATAGTTTTTTTGCATTGCAAAAACGATACGATACGATACAAAGTCAAACAATACGATATTTTGATGTTTGCATATCGATATAGTAGATCATTGAAGATTCAAAATCTGTGGGAGAGTGAACCAGATTAAAACCTGACACTGACTGCGTGGCCTATGTTGTTTTCTCCTGAGTCATCTTCATAGATGATTTTATCTTGATTTCCTTTCCCCTGAGTATATGCAGATTATATAATTAATGTAATCTCTAAAGTACAATGGCCCTAAACAGATTAACAATGGTTGAGATTACTAGGTTAATGCTCCACTGTATGCCAGTGTAAACAATAACCAAATTTGATCAATCTATACAAATAAGCTTTGACAGTGTAACATAAACACATGTTATTACATAGGAATATACACAAAGCTAAAGTTCAGATTTATTTTTCAGACATTGTGGGTGACATAAAAAATAAATGTTATGGCTCCCATAGCTCCAATCGGAACCTCACCCTCCGCTGTATAGCTCCGAGATGAGGTTCCATATCGTTCTCTGCCGTTCGGCTGAAAAATGTCCGCACATTTGCCACTTTACATGTTTCTTACCCCGTTCTGCACATCGTATCCAAAAAGTAAAGGTATTCTGAAATGATCACAGATGATTGAAATTTTAACTCACCATAAAATCTAACAAACGAGTTGAAAAAAGCACTTTATTCGCCTCTCTCCTCCGCCGGTTACATGTTTTTAAGACATTGCGCAAGAGTTGCGCCCATAGAGATAACATTACTGATTCCCCTACTGGTCAAATGTTGAATTGCATCTTCTAATGCATAATATTATTGAACCGGCTGAGGAGAGCATAGAGGTATATGAGGAGAGAGGCGAATAAAGTGCTTTTTTCAACTCATTTGTTAGATTTTATGGTGAGTTAAAATTTCAAACATCTGTGATCATTTCAGAATACTTTCACCTTTTGAATCGGATGTGCAGAAAGGGGTAAGAAACATGTAAAGTGGCAAATGTGCGGACATTTTTCAGCCGAACGGCAGAGAACGATATAGGACCTCATCTCGGAGCTACATAGCGGAGGGAGAGGTACTATATGGGGCTATGGCTCCCATAGACATGTCAGTCATATGTGAAGGATTTAACCAACATTTGTTTGAAAAAGACAATTTGTATCATTTTGGGGTAGATTCTGGCTTTGACAATGCTTTCTCTTGCTCCCAAATGTTGATCAGGCTATAACTGAACAGATATTATGTAAAAGTAAATAATCAAATACATAAATGTCAGGATTAAAAGCCTGATTTTCCCCTGATTCCAGTTAGAAGCAGTTTTGGTCAAGCTGCAAATGTCTCATGCAAGAGGAAGTAGGGGAGAATGTATCTGTACTGCCACCTGCAGGTCAGATGATTATAGAACTCTATGATGAGAGAATTGAAGGAGAAAGTTTGTGTCTCAGATTGATTGATTTGTACCTTGATGCAGTCATTAAATAGGCCTACACTAGTGTCAGCCTTTATATCATGGTATATCAGGTTTATCACTTATATCACCAGGTACTGTATGTGTACAAACATGACACATCATAAAACACATTTTGAATAATAAAACATGGGATGGATGCAATTGGTCAAAATAAATAACATTTTGAAAAATACAATGACATTTGGAAACGTGGATTTTCTTCAATTTGAGATGCGATAAGAATAATGAATAATGAATAATAAGAAAAATACACAGGGCTTGTAACATTTTACAATAGTATAAAAGATGAACATTAATGTGCATCTCATCGCTTGCATAATGTATATCTGGCATAGGCCTACTGATAACAGTGGACCCTCCCCAGACAGACAGATACTGCCCTCTGGGGGTCGCCAAGTCTCGTCTCGCGTTATCTCAGATATGAGAGCGTAGTAGTGGCAACGAGAACTGGAGTGTGGGTAGCGTTGCCATGTCCGCTTATTATAAGCGACTTTGGGCTCCTTTTTCTGTAAAATTACTTGTAAATATTGGTGGTTGCGGGTTGCGTTTTTTGGGCTTGTTTTTAAAGTGTGATTATTTGGCCTTGTTTCGAAATATATATGTTTTTTATCATCGTTTAAAACAGTTCTCAAACATTTGCACGTCAAGGACGCCCAAATGAATATATTTATCTGCAGACCCGCCCCCATCAGATTTTTTTCCCCCAAATATTTTTCAAATATATTCCAAATATTTCACTTTTTCTTTTCAAGAACTTCTTGAAAATAGCATATTTAGCTATTGGTTATTTTCAAATAGCCAATAAAGTGCACATGTGACTCTAGTCGCTTCTTTTGGGCTTGTTGTCATAGACTTGGTTGCTTATTTCTCTCGCAATATCTGGCAACACTGAGTGGTGTGTGGGACGGGCAGAGCAGACAGTCAGCTCAGCAGAGAGCGAAGGAGAAGACTGGAGTTGTTATCGAAGAGAGAGAGAAAGGGAAAGAAGACGAGATCGGAAGAGAGCAGGGGGCGTGTGTGTGTTTGTGTGTGTGGAGGAGGGGGGGTGCACGAAAAAGAAGCAAAGAAACCCGATCAACACAACAACGGCGTGCGTGAATGAGCACAGGGACAGCCAGGAGTCAAGCTGGCGGACTACAGCACCATGGCATCGGCGGGGGACACGTTGTACATCGAGGCGGACGGCTCCGAGATGCCCGCCGAGATAGTGGAACTCCACGAGATCGAGGTGGAGACCATCCCGGTGGAGACCATCGAGACCACCGTGGACGACGACGACGAGGAGGACGACGACGAGGACGACGATGAGGACGATGATGACGGCCAGCCCATGATCGCCCTGCAGCCGCTGGGGGTGGCGGACCACCACAACATCCACAACCTGCACAACATCCACCACCACCACCATCACCAAGAGGTGATCCTGGTGCAGACCCGGGAGGAGGTAGTCGGCGGGGACGACGATGACTCTGAGCTGCACGGCGGGGACCCTTACGAGGACCAGATCCTCATCCCGGTGCCGGCCCCCGGCGTGGAGGACGAGTACATCGAGCAGACTCTAGTGACCGTGGCCGCCGGGAAGAGCAGCTCGTCCTCCCGGATGAACAAGCGGGGAGGAGGCGGCGGCGGCGCCGGGAAGAAAGCGGGGAAAAAGAGCTATTTGTGCAGCAGCGCGGAGGCCGGAGGGAGGAAATGGGAGCAGAAGCAGGTGCAGATCAAGACTCTGGAGGGGGAGTTCTCTGTGACTATGTGGGCATCGGGTGAGTTATTCTGCTTCTGTCCGATCAGTCTGGCTCTATGATCATCTCTCTGCCCCGCATTGTTCATCGCTTTCGCTCGCTGGGAGCATGAGGCCTTGTTGCAGGGCGTTGTCCTTTCCTGCACCAGACTAATTCCTGGAAGTAGGAAACCCCCCCTAAAATATCGCACGTTTTCGACGCAGAAATGTGTGTTAGGTGTTAGAGTGAAATGTTTTTGTTTTGAAGGGAGGCCATGTTTTAGTGTGTTGCTGGGCGCCGCCATATTTTCTCCCCGAGACTCTTATAAGTATGGCGGCGGCCCGTCAAACATGGCGCCCGGGCCCCGGTCAGGGTAGTGATGGCGGTGCGCGTGGTGGTGAGGTGCGCACACTGCTGCTGCAAGGCCGCAAAGTACTGGCGCAACAGCATAGACTGCATGCAGACGTGCACGTTTCAGCTGTACATGGTGTTGGGGGTGATACGGAATATTGTTTTTTTTTAAGAAAATGTGTGGCTTTTTGTTTTGGAGGCTTTTTTACGTTTAGCAAAGAGCTTGTGCTGGCTGGCAGCAGACGCACTGACCAACGTTGCCAGATATTGTGAGCGAAATAAGCAACCAGGTCTATGAAAACAAGCCCAAAAGAAGCGACTATTATGGGCCCAATGAGCACTTTAAACCAATATGCTGTACACCTGCTATTTTCAAAAAAAAATCTTTAAATAGAATGTGGAAGATTTGACAACAAATCTATCACAACGTTTTCAGATGGGGGGGGGTTAGGGGACAAATGCATATTCATTTGGGGGTCCATGACATGAAAATATTTCAGAACCACTGTTTTAAATAATAATTAGCCCAAATAAGCAACTGCACTTTAGAAACAAGCCCCCAAAAACCGCAACCACCATTATTTACATGCAACTTTACAGGAAAAGAAGCCCACAGTCGCTTATAATAAGCTGACCTGGCAACAGTGGCACTGACGTTGTTGTTGTGTGTATGGGTCTGTGCTGCACAGCTGCAGACATCCGATCCATTCATGGATTTAATGTTATTTGCCAGAAAGTATTGCAGCATGAGACATCTGGTTGCACGAAGCATCTGTTGATTTTCCTTAAAACGTTTCCCTTTAAAAAAAAAGAAAGAAGTGTTTATAATGATGAAAAAATATAACCTTTTAAAGTTAAATCGTTAAAGGGGTATTTCACTTATGGGTCATTTTAACATCTATTCAAGCTTTTGAGTGCACCCCAGACAGTTTATAAACACCACAGCATCGGTATAGTGGGGAAGGCTTACACAGAAAATAGCAGATCGACAAGCTCATCGGCTATTTTCAGCAAAAGCTTTCCCCACTATAACACAAACAGAAAATACACGAGTATTGATCCCTGAGGGACCTCGTTTACCCACATGGGGTTTAAGTGGTTAAGTTGCTCGTTTAAATATTTAGATATTGGACATTCAATCGATCAGACACGCCCCCTCCTGTATGAACCTATGATGAGCCCATTGAACTTCAATCTTCATTTTAACCATGTTAAAACACTACTACTTGGACTATTGTGTGCAGCCCAGACCGTTTTTACGTTGCTTCATTCAATATTTAGATATTTATTTGGTCAGACACGCCCCCCTCATATGCAGTGGTGTAAAGTAACCAAGTATATTTACTCAAGTACTGTACCTAAGTACAATTTTTACTTCTACTTCTACGCCACTACATCTCATCTTTGTAGATTTGCCCTGCTTCTGGGGACTGATATTGTCCTCCTAATGCATGAGGGGCTGTATATTTTCCGCTTTTAAAACTGATAACATTTTTTCTATTTGAATCAGTCACCAGAACCAGGGACATGTGTTTTCACTAAGTTTAAAGTGAAATATCTGGACTGACTTTAATCAGCTAAGCCCCTTAAAATGTATAGACAACAGTAGCTACTGTCTGTTTAAACAAAAATGCTCTATATGGTGATGCTTCTGCTATTCATGAGCTTATAGCTGTGTTGTTGATAAGAATAAATAAATATGTGCCCCCCGATTTGTAGAAGGGGAAATGTCACTACATTATCGGTTCAGTCTCTACAATGTTCCCTAGATAAATATAAAGACATCGACCACGAGTCGGTGGTAGAAGAGCAGATCATCGGGGAGAACTCCCCCCCTGACTACTCAGAATATATGACCGGGAAGAAGCTGCCCCCTGGTGGAATCCCTGGGATCGACCTGTCAGACCCCAAACAGTTGGCCGAGTTTGCCAGGTGAGTGTGTGTTTGATCTGGATTGTGTGTGTGTGTGTGTGTGTGTGTGCTCTTGTAATTCTATCTTCATGTGGACCAGATGTCAAGAATGGGGAGGTGAGGCAAAGTGAGAACATTTTTGCCACAGTTCTCACATTTCTAAGGGGCTATCTTAGGGTTGTCTTATGTTAGGGAAACCATTAAGTTTAGCCATGTGGTGAGGGTTTCGTTAGAGTTTTAATTTGTCCAAGGAGGTTTATTGATGGCCCTCACAAGTGTAGTATTACAGATGTATGTCTAATAAGAGAGATACTGTGAACGAGATGTCAACACATCTGGTTTCATGCTACCATTAAATGTCACACTGAAAATGATGTCCCTCATTTCTGCACAAATGTGACGCCCATGAATATATCTCACTTAGAAAAGAATAGTATACATTTTATTGGCAACAACTAATAGCACAATATCACCAATTAAACTCGCCCAAATGGATTAATCACAAAAAAGCCAAACGCTTCTTTCCATTGTGGTCCATTCACATTACTTGACCATAATTCATTTGGTGGGATAGGGTTTCCCACCCCCTATGACATGAGAGCAGTTAATATTGTCAATAAGGGCTGCAACTGATTTATTTACATAATAGATTAATCTGATTATTTTTTGTTGTTTTATTAGTCTACAAGTTATCTGATCCCAAATAGACATATTGAAATGTCTTAATCTACTACAAGTGCAATTCCCAGCTGGCTACAACTAGCAGCCAGCTGGCTGCTACTAACAAACCAAGCTAATACCCAGACAAAACAAACGACTCTACTACTGAAGGCATTAGATCAATGAGTCTCAACCTTTGTAATTGTATAGACCCCCAGTTTGATATATCTTAGGCCACGAATGCCCATTTGACATGATGTTTGTTTTTAATCTTCCAATACAACCTTCTCCTTGCCTGGGCCTTCTGCTCTACCGCACCACAGTCCACTGATGCTTTTAAAAATGGATTACCTTTAAAAAAAAGCGTTTTTACCTAGTTCTTTTATTTATCCTAGTAGGGTCCCATGTAGTTGTTTGATTGCCTTTGCTGTTTTTATGCCAATGTTTTTAAACACTGTAGCACATTGAGGTTTGCGAAATGTAAAGTGTTATAAATAAAATGTATTATTATTATCAATCTCAAGCTACACTAAACTCCTTAGTGTTATTTTAACTCTTGAGATTGTACAAATCTTTTTCTTTCTTTTTTTTTCTTCTTTTTTATTTACCTATAATAGGCAATCGTGTTTTTAAATCGAGTAATTTGTTTGGTAGTACTGTTCAGTAACTTGCCAAATAGTCTTAAAAACCCTACATGAAATGCAATTGTGATAAGATCATGGTTCGTGATCCTGCCTGGGAAAACAATCGTGGCTTAATATTTCTTGCCATATCGCCCACCCCTAGGCATGTTCTCAGTCTAATGTAATAATTAGGCCCTGATATCATGCCAAATGCATTGCAAATGCTTTCCAGACATAAAATGATGACATTAACATCCCAGGTCGGTCCAAAAGTATCCTGGACGCTTCTGGCATTTGGCGGCATTACCAGATGGCCAGTCTGGTCATGTCATGTCGTGTTATGTCCTTTATTCCCCTAAGGGCTACTGGTCAAGGCTGTAAATAAAGGTCCTTTGGTCAGAAACTCACACAAACAGGCTTGTACTCTCGCAGATGACATTTGCTCATTAGATGCCACAGATTTCTAAATGGTTTTAACTAATTTAATTTCTGAATGGGATCCAGTCCACAATGTTTTGACTGCCCATAACTGCACTAATATTTTCAGTGATAACTATGCATGTTTGTGTTGAATGTGTGTCGAGACCCTAGTTTACACTAGTTTTCCATCGTTCGTGTGTGTGCATAAGTGTACTGCCCTCTTGAAATCTTTGCGTACACCTTCACACACAGCACCACCTGGACATTACTTTTATTATAACCGGGACACTGACCTGGATGTCTTAGTTTAAAAGTATAGTGTTGGTGGTGTGTTTGTTTGTGTTTGACTCATGTTAGATATGCTTTTCCTCCACCACAGAATGAAGCCAAGGAAAATCAAAGAGGACGATGCTCCCCGGACGATAGCCTGCCCTCACAAAGTAAGTGTTATGCCCCCCCCGTCTTCTCAGAGAAACATTCCTGCCACTTGGCTGGAATCTATGGCCATGAGATTGATAGCCCTCCAGAGGCTTTCATAAAACCTTATGTTGCTGCTGCCTTATTTGAAGTATATATGAGAATTTCTTAAATGACTACTTCATCTTTCATTTGTTTGCTAATTCCTGCCCTTGAACTTGAAATGCAAAAGAAATGTTGTGTTTGATGTGTGTATTTACCTCTATATCTATCTATAAGATAAATAGCCCGGGGCAAAAGAAGCTTGTCTAGACTAAACAAGTACCAGTTCGGCCCAATGTATTTTTTTCTTCTCGGTTTCTATCAGTTGCAGGCTGCCACTGTCTGCCCTGGATGAACCTCTCTACCTGAGCAGGGCTCCAGACTGCTGCCCACATTAGCATGCGAGTTAAAAATTTCACGTGATTGCATTTGCGTAAGGATAAATCGAGCGATGGTTAATGCAACTTGCATTAGCCATCGCTCTGTCGATGTATCCTTACCTGCACTCTTCTTGCCTGCACTTTCACCATCAAGGTGCGTGTATGTAGTGGCACTGATGATGAAACACGTGTAGCAATCCTTCTGTCCTTTTGAAGCGACCGTCGTCAGTTCTTAGACTAGTTTTAACAAATAATCTCTAGAAGAAATGCTTGTTTCTATGTATGGACAAGTAGAAAAGCACGCACATCCGAAATATAAAAAGCCAGGTGCTGGACAGAAGCAAACACCAATGAAAGATACTGGGTCATGCTCCAAAACATTAAAGTGTTATTACAACCTCGTAGCGTGACGTTTCGAGCCTAGTGGCTCTTCCTCAGACTCTTGTTTCTATGTGGGACACACACTGCTTTTTATAAAACAGCGAGGTATGCTCGACTGAACCCTCCTTAGATCCTACTCGGACCAGAGACGGCAATGTTGCTGTCTAGAAAACAATCATTATTGTCAGAGATTAGATCAGAGGTCTCCGCCTACTGACAAGGTCTGGTGATATCTAAATTCAGTGAATGGGCTCAAACTGGGTGGAAATAATTTTTGAAATGTAAAAAATAACAGCATCACGGAACCAGTGCAAAGACTGCAGAGCATTCATTCCTTCCTATGGGTAGGGCTGTCACGATTACAAATTTAAGTTGACGATTAATTGACGCGTTGTGTGTTTGTAGATCTGTTTTTTCCACTATTTTTGTAAATATGAACCCTTTTCAACATGGATACGATTATGACGAGTATGACAAAATAATTGCGATTATCCCAAATAATTGCGATTAGACGATTATGTAATAATTGTGACAGGCATACCTATGGGATGGTATAGGATTGGTTTTCAAAGCAGTGGGCGTAGGTTAGTTACTGATGGTCTTCTCCGGCATGCGAGCCCATTCTTTGAATTTAGATTTCCCCAGGCGTATCAGTAGGCGGAGATCTCTGATCGAAAACACAAAAGTACTGTAATATTATTAACAAGCAGAACGTTAAGGAGGACAGTGGGCTTTGTGTTTTATATGTAAACTCCAGTTAAAAGTTTCCCTTTTGTTTTTAATAGCTTGGCTTTTAAAATAAACCAAAAGCTTTGCACTGATGCACTGTTGGCTGATAAAGAAACAACTGCACAATGACAAGGCAATGGAAAACATTTCCAGAAAGACGGATGACTGTTTACTTTTATTTGAATGTTGTTCACCTTGAAGGTTCTGTCCATACAGAGCCGGTTGGCTTGTCCGCTCGCTGTGTTCCAAGTATGCAAGGACACTACATACAATTCAATTTGTCTCCAGAGGGGAAGTTGGGTGCGCAGCAGTATAAACAGTAGATGAGATCAAATACCAGAAGAGCATAGTAAAACTATACGTGCTGTTATGTTTTGCTTTTATTTGATTAAAACACCATTATTTTTTCACTAGGAAAGCTTACTTTTTATTTGTATGACAGCATTTAAGTGAACTCACTTTGTTTGCCATGTATGTCACATTTATACAGGGAATTGCATTTGGTGGTGTTTTTCTCCACAATACAAATTTAATCAACTGCATCAAATTATCCATAAAATGAAACCCATTCATTTAAAGAATGCACATGTATTTTCAACATTTGTACATTTTACAGTTTTTTTGTTTATTTTTTTGTCCCCCCCTCCCTCCCGGCTTTTAGTATCTCTTCTCACATGGTTACTTTGCTTTTTGTTTGTTGCTCTGTGCACTTCTGTTGGCACACCAACTAATGTACTTTTTTCTTTATTTTGGGCCCAGGGTTGCACGAAGATGTTCAGGGACAACTCCGCCATGAGGAAGCACCTGCACACCCACGGACCCCGCGTGCACGTGTGCGCCGAGTGCGGCAAGGCCTTTGTGGAGAGTTCCAAACTCAAACGTCACCAGCTGGTTCACACAGGGGAGAAACCCTTCCAGGTGCGTACCTGGACAGACAACCCATCTAGACTAAATATTGAATCAAGCAACTTAAAAAACTGTCTGAGGTGCACACAAAAGCCTGAGTGGACGTTAAAATTACCACATAAGTGTTTTAAAGTGAAACACCCCAAAACCTTTAAAACATCATCATAGCAGAAAATACATTGAGCTTGTAGACCAGCTATTTTTGCTATTTACCTTACGAAAAAGTAAATATGGCTTACTCTGAGTTAAAGTTTCTGCCGCTCGCTATTCGCTCATGTTAGACCCCCCCGCGCTCCGCTCCCCGTCGCTCCTCGCTCACGTTGATTTGCGCAAATCTCGCTCCACGCTCCGCTCAAACCGGGTCGCTCAACAGTAAAAAAAAAAAGAAAAGAAAAAGAAAGTAGAAATTCTAATGACATCTCGGTGCGCTGTGCACTGCGGATGTCTGTGTGTCTCTGAGTCCGTGCGACCGGGCATGCTCAAACATTCGGTGCGCGGCCCCCACGAGGGCGGCCTGGAGCGGGAGGCGGTCCTCGCTCTGAGTAGCGCTCCAACCTTTTTATAACCAGCTCCGCGCTCACGTCAAAATCGCGTCGCTCCGCTCCGCTCACATGCTCTGCTAGGATACAAACATCAAACCTAGCATCTTTATAAAATAACCTTCTTAGCATTTCTGTTCAACAGAATGTCTATGTAAATAACATGGAGTACAAGCAGAACAGAGAACAAACAGATCTGCATTGTATAACTAGGTCTATCTGGCTTTGCAGTCAAAGATGTAGCATATTGTTTTACCCTGAATTTGCCCCTGAGGCATTCACCGCATTACAATGCTCAAAACACCATGATTGCTCAAAGTAATTTGGGAAATGAGTTTGAGCACTTCAGGAAGAAGGAGAGCTGCTGCGACAATGCTTGTCGGATTTTAATTTAGAAAGAATGCCTTTCAGTGTGTTTTGCACTTACAATAATTAAGTTAAAATAATTAGTCTTTAGTAAACAATTAGTAGGGGCAGCACCGTTTAATGGACTAGTCGACATGCCGCACTCATCCCTAGTTCTCTGTCACATCAAAATTCTCTGATGCTAACCACTGAATAATCCCCACGCCCTTGTCTTTTCCTTCCAGTGTACCTTTGAGGGATGCGGGAAAAGGTTTTCTCTGGACTTCAACCTGCGCACTCACGTGCGGATCCACACTGGAGACCGACCTTACGTCTGCCCCTTTGACGGTTGTAATAAGAAGTTTGCCCAGTCTACCAACCTCAAGTCTCACATCCTTACACACGCCAAAGCGAAAAACAACCAATGAGAACCCTGCAAAAAAAACAAAAAAACACCGGCCACAAGCCGTGCACGCGCACACTCACACACACATACACAGAATAAAAACCCATCCTAGCAACACCTGTGAAACCTTGCTTTGAAAAACTGAATAAATGATTGAGACTTTGGGGAAATAGAAGGATTTAAAAAGACTTGAGATGGCGATATCAGCCAGTTTTCCTTCCTTCCCTCCCCCCACTTCTGCTGTTGTATTGGCTGAGGAACACTGACTCCCCCAAAGACCCCCTCTTCCACCACAGTACTTTTCTCTTCCTCCAGTGGCGCTCGGTTGCCAGAAGATGGAACTCATGGACACACATCAGAGACTATTATTTCTACCGCACAGCCGTGTGAGAGAGAGAAAGAGGAAGAGCAATCTGTCATGTTTTTGGTTCTCCTTGTCCTTTCACGTTTTAAGTTAATTTTACTGCCTCTCTTCTATGCTCCTTTCCTTAAAGTGTGCATATTGTACACTTAATCTGGGCTATGTTTACTAAAATTGTGATTTTTATTTTTTCGTATCCTGCGTTGTATATGGGATCCACACCCATGATGACATGAAAGGCATCGGCGTTGAGGTGACTTTCACGCTTACACACAAGCTGAAAAGGAAAAAATATATATTTGTTTGCATTTCCATACCTACTTTGGTTGTATTTTTTTCCTCTAACCACACAGAATAATCGTGTATACTTGTATTGTATGGCTGTATTGGTATTATGTAGAAATAGAGGTGTGATTCAAAGTGTTAACCGATTAAACTTTTAGTCATTGAGTTGCTTTACCTTTTTCTATGGACTGTCTTTATGCAGAGAAAATGAGTAGTATGAACTTTACTCAGAGCCTGTCTCAGGTTCAAGTACCTGAAGAAAACATGTTAAACCACTTTATAACCCTGGCGTCCCCATTTCGGGCATGTCATTATAGGCAAATATGTTCAAATCATTAAAAAGAAAAATCAAAATGTTCAAAAATAGCCGACCTACAAGCGCACAAAGTGTCACATCGCAACGTGAGTTTGTAGATGGGCTGTTTTCACTATTCGTCATACGACAAAGTATATAGGGCTTATGTGGTTAAAACTGACAGCGTGACCATCACCTTCTTTGTTAGAATGTAATGTACAGGTGTCAACCATTAACTTACTTTTGTTGATATTTACACTCATGTATCTCAATTGTCCACAATAAAAATGGGTCATTTGAATCCTCTCAAAATAGCCAGTTACGGTTTTGTCTGATTTCTTCTTTGTTTGTTGTGAAATAACATTCATTTTGGATATTAACCACTTAAACCCTATACTTAGTTAACCAAAGTCCCCCCAAGGATCTATACTAGGGCACCCTGCCACCAATCTTCGCTGAAAATAAGCAAAAATTCAGCATTTCTCACAACGTGACACGTTGAGCTTGTAAATCTGCAATTTCTTGTAAAATGTTTAACCCAGAATAAGGACGAAAAGGTTCAAGTGATTCAAAGATTTCCCATATTTCATTATCGCTGCAGCTAATGAGAAGACTGCTGGAGTGATAAGCCTAGCGGACTATTTGATCCTGAATGGTGATGACAAGATAAGCTTCACTTATTCTTCCTAGATTGAAAGATCATTGCATTTTAAAGCTGTAATCCGAAAATGTCATGTCGTACCGGGGGATCTGAACCTGGGTCTCCTGTGGGAGACTACATTTTTACCACTCTTCAAGACAGAATCCCTGTGTTGCTCATGACCTTCAGGCAGTACTTGTCAACCACTTAAGTGTCCTATCCACACTTTTCCATTTCTCAATGGAAAAGTAGGGAGACCACCTCCAACCACTGCAAATGTACTAATTAATATTGTATAACACACTCTGCCATGCCGTTTTGGGTTCATGTAAAGGTTTTTTTATTCATTAAAATAAGTTCTGGATTACAGCTTTGACATCTTGTAATGATGAGAGTAGAAGTAGGATATCATGAGAACACAGACAGATATTCTTATACAACTGACTTTAATGGCTGTAAGAAAAAAAGAATAAGTTATTCTCAGTCCAATTTAGAACAGCACCCTTTCTGCAAACTGCCCCAAAGCTAGGTGGAATGAATTCCCCTTCCCTTCACCTGTGTGTCTACTCTGTACTAGCAAATTGGAATTTTAACTCCCTCACTTTTTTCTCATTTTCTGCTGAGACAGCAGGATTAGTGCGCAGTCTAGCCCAATGTCCTGCGGAGATCCAGCTTCCTTCCAGGATGGATTTTTTTAATTGATCCGCTTCAACCCTGCTGTGCTGACTGTGAATTCCTCAATAGAGGGAACTTTCACTGCCCCCTGCTGGAAGTAGGTGGCACAGACGTCGGCCACTGGCTGTGTGCGCTGTCCGTGGTGCTGAACCAGTCCATTGATCACTATAGAGGGAGGCAGGTCGTCTATACACTGTGATCAAATGGCAGGTTAAACTGCGACAGTTTTGTAACTGCAGCATTTGTAGCGTGACCCGCCGCCCGTCTGAGAACCACAGTTAATTATCGGGTGTTTTTCTTTTGTCCTCTTTTCCCACTACCACCATCTCTCTCTCTCACACACACACACACACACACACACACACACACACACACACACACACACACACACACACACACACACACACACACACACACACACACTATATACTTGTGAGGACAATTTTAGGAAGGTAGTTTCATAAATGCTATTTGCACCTCATTTATTTTCTTTTTCTTTTTTACTCTAGCCCCTAAAGCCTGAGTTCATTTGTGCACCAGTTACACTCACCCAAAAATATTTTGGGTGCCTGACACCAGTATGCAACTAAGTAGCTATAAATCGTATGGTTGCATTGTATGGATAGAACATCCATTTCACAGGAAAATGTCCTCACAAGGTCTATTTGTTAAATTCTACTTATGGTGGGGACATTTGGCCCTCATCATTCTAGTAAAAGGCCACACACACACACACACACACACACACACACACACACACACACACACACACACACACACACACACACACACACACACACACACACACACACACACACACGCCTTAAGAGGAGCTCTGAGGTGGGGAAAATGGAATGAAAAAAAGGACAATCCTCTCCGTTTTCAACCTAGAGAAAAAAAAACATTTCAGCTCAAGCACTGACTGTTGATGTGTTATCGGGTTTTTTTCAAACAGAGGTAGACGGTGCTGACATTCTGTTTGAAATTCACAAGGTGCTGCTGCACTTACCTTCCACCTTTCCCTTTGTGTCGGCCTGGGACGCAGGCAGCCCTGTGTGACTGGCCGGGCTTCCGTTCCACTCGCCGGTTTATAAGGTCCTGTGTGTGTGTGTGTGTGTGTGGGCGCGTGCGTCCGTGCGTGCCTGCGTGCGTGCGTGCGTGCGTGCTTGCGTGTGAGGCTTAAGCTTTCTTCAGACCAGTGATTCAGATACTATGATTCCACTCGGGTACACAGTAGGTGGGTGTCACTTGGGGATGGTGGTGGTGTTTCTTCTTTAAATGCCTTATTTACGCTGCCCTGAAAATAGCAGACCTACAAGCTCGCAACGCGTCGCTTCCGCGACGCGTTGTGAGCTTGTAGGTCGGCTATTTCCCGGGGCACGCGACGGTATCAAGAAGACTCACCTCAAAACCAACTCACCTCAGAGGTAGGAATACTCACCCCGGAAGACTCACCTCAGAGGTAGGAATACTCACCCCCAAGATTTTCGGGGGGTAGGAACACTCACCCCATGACCTGAGAAAACTCACCTCGGAAGACTCACCTCAGAGGTAGGAATACTCACCCCAATGTTTAAAAAAAGGTAGATCTACCGGCTTGTGAGCTTTCCATTTTCACAGAATGCTTTCATAATGATGTTTAATCCATATCTGGATTAATCCATATCTGGATTAAATTCTTTCTTTGAAGGTATAGAATTAATAAAGTGCTTTAAATAGTGCTTTAAATACAAGGTAGATTTCATCAGAAAAGGTAAAAAGGTAGATCTACCGGCTTGTGAGCTTTCCATTTTCACAGAATGCTTTCATAATGTGAGCTTTCCATTTTCACAGAATGAATGAAAGTAGAGATTTCATCAGAAAAGTGAACAAGGAATGCAAATAGCAAATAGCATGGTCATTTGCTATGTGTCTCCAGCTCCACACCTTGCCCCATCCACCTATTAGATATCAAACAATGAATCATTAAGTGGAATGGGATATTAGTGTTAAGTGGTCAACCCCCCTCCTCCCCTTCACTCCTGTGCCCCCATCAAACAAACAAACAAACAAACAAACAAAGGTAGGAACCCAGAGAAATGAACATTCCAATGTCAATGTATGTTGTTAAATTACATTTAGCTAATTAAAGTGCTTTAAATACAAGGTAGATTTCATCAGAAAAGTGAACATTCCAATGTGTATAATGCAAACAAATACTTACTTAACAAAGAAAAATGAAGAAAAACTCCAGTGAAGGTAAAACACAGGTATAATGTTTTGTTTTCTGTGTGAACACATTTGTGAGAAAAGCTTTTGGTAAGCATTATTGAACTTTAGTTACTTTAGTTACTATTAGATATACATTTCACTATTGTAAGCATTATTGAACTTTAGTTACTATTAGATATACATTTCACTATAGTAAGCATTATTGAACTTTAGTTACTATTAGATATACATTTCACTATTGTAAAACATGCATTAAACACTTTTCCCTATTTTTACCTAGGATATTTAGTTACCTACTACTTTGCTGGTATAAATGATAACAGCATAGAACATTGCATTGCACACATGCATTGTTTGAGAACTTTAGTTTTTAGAAATATTACTTTTGGTACATTTTGATGCCTTACTCTTTGTGTGTGTGTGTGTGTGTGTGTGTGTGTGTGTGTGTGTGTGTGTGTGTGTGTGTGTGTGTGTGTGTGTGTGTGTGTGTGTGTGTGTGTGTGTGTGTGTGTGTGTGTGTGTGTGTGTGTGTGTGTGTGTGTGTGTGTGTGTGTATTTTAAACACAAATATATCATTGAACAACATAATTTGGTAATTCTATACCTTCAAAGACAGAATTTAATCCAGTATGGATTAAACGTGTCTCATTATGAAAGCATTCTGTGAAAAAGGAAAGCTCACAAGCCGGTAGATGTGCCTTTTTTAAACATACAGACTTGGTGTAGAGGGGAAAGGTTAAACCCACCCACAAAACAAAAACTCACTGTACATTACACCATTGAGTTTTTCTGGGTGAGTTTTCCTACCCCCGGGGTGAGTGTTCCTACCCCCGGGGTGAGTGTTCCGAGGTGAGTTTTCTCAGGTCCTGAGGTGAGTTTACCCACCCCCCGGGGTGACTGTTCCTACCCCCGAGGTGAGTATTCCTTTTTCAGTTGAGGTGAGTTTGTCTTGAGGTGAGTCTTCTTGTATTCCACGCGACACCGTTGTGCGACGTATTAGGTACGATGATGAATTGGGCTTTTTTTAGATGCTGACTGGTGGCGTGGGAGCGTTTATTCACGCGATTGGTTGTTTTTTGATTGACAAAGGCACTGGAAGAGTGAGTGCAAAGCTACTTGTTATGCAGCTGAGGGTCTGTCATGCCTTCCAACGCACACCTGCTTCACTCAGATGCTTATTTCATTATGGCCCGTCTCTCTTTCCACTTGTTATCCTGCGGTGTGCTTAACCTGCCTGTCACTCTCTATATCTCTGTCTCTCTCTCTCTCTCTCCCTCCCTCCCTCCCTCCCTCCCTCTCACTGCCTCTCACTCTTTCCCTCCCCCTTTATCCCCCTCTCTTTCAATCCCTCCCACTCTCTCTCTCTCTCTCTCTCCCTCTCTCCTTTTCCTTTTCTCTCTCTCAATCTCTCTCCCACTGTCTCTTACTCTGTCCTCCCCCCTTCATCCCCCCTCTCTCTCCATCCCTCTCTCTCTCTCTCTCCCTCCCCCTCTCTCTTTCCTTCTCTCTCTCACTCTCTCCCACTGTCTCTCACTCTCTCCTCCCCCCCTTTATCCCCCTCTCTCCATTCCTCCCTCTCCCTCTGTTTCTCTTTCTATCTCTCTCTCTCTCTCTCTCTCTCTCTCTCTCTCTCTCTCTCTCTCTCTCTCTCTCTCTCTCTCTCTCTCTCTCTCTCTCTCTCTCAACCTTCTCCTTCTCCCTCTCTCCCCATCTATCCAACCCCCCCTCTCTCTCCCTCTCTCTCTCATACAAGTCTTAGGGACCTCAACGGCTAGATTTTCTTTCATCAATTTTCATTTTCTCTCTCTCCCTCTCCCTCCCCTCTCTCTCTCTCTCTGTGCCTCTGGGTTTCCAGGGGCAAACAAACACAGGTTTATCTCACTAAAACCAAATCCAAGCAGCGGCCCCAATACTGGCATTAGCACCAGCTCACCGCTGCTCTCTAAAAATCCTGAATTCTGAATGCATGAATAGACTAAAAATCAAGAGAATCCGCCGTATCTACCCCTCAAGCCCCTTCGTGAATGATGTATTATTTATTTTACATCTCTTATTATCATGGGCGCATGTGTGCGCTCGCTCAACCCCGCACAATTTGGCTTTCATATATTCATTCCAGTGACTGACTTAAGTTTCCTCTCTCTTATCTGTGTGCGCTCAGCAAACAGCAACGTCTCTGTAAATGCTTGTAATACAACGACCTTATGTTCCGTACCAAAATGTTTTTATTATTATTATCATTATTATCCATTATGTATTTTTGGTGAGTTGAGTTTTCTTGGCGGTGGGCTGTTGCTATAGGTCTACTACAGCACACTTCAGTACAGTACTGTATATAGAGCCTAGTCGTATTCTTTCAGATGCTATTTTAATGCAGAAATATGTTGCCAGGGTAACAGAGACGGCAGAGAGACAGAGACAGAGAGTGAGAGAGAGAGACACACACACACACACACACACACACACACACACACACACACACACACACACACACACACACACACACACACACACACACACAGAGCAGCAAAAGCAAAAAAAAATACTGACAAATTAATGTAATACCCCGTTGCACGGCGGTGCCGAAACATAGCGCCTCGCTGTGTGATGCGCTGTGTGATTGTAGAGCAGCTATTTTTGGCAAGCGGCACCGTTGTACGACGGAAGTATAAACCCCGCTTATGGACCGTTGACCGAGAGAGTGCAGCGACACCTCGGCCTCTGACAAGAGGAACATGTCCGACTCCAACGCAACCCGCTCATTACGCAAGAACCCGGAGAGGAGAGCTCCCCAAGAATCTTTTAAATGTCGACTCCGTTTTTACCAAGGCGAAGAAGACAACTAGTCTCGCTGCGCAATTAGTGTTAAGCCTAATTTATACTCCACAGTGCGACAGTGACGCCTGCCCTGCCGACAAGAACTGGTTTCCTGTTAAAGAGATCAGTTTTTGTCGGCAAGGACAGGTTGAGTTCTAGGCTATAAATGACTGTCTACATGTTTCCTACCCTTCATCTCCTCTCCCGCTCTCTCTCTTTCTCCCTTTCCTTCTCACCTGCTCTCCCCTCCCCCTGCCCATCATGAAGTCTTTCACATTCCCGTCACAAATCGTCGACACGTTATTTGATCAAATGCGTCGTTTTTAAGAACCCTCATCACGTCTCCTCCATCTAGTGCCGCTGCATGCTGCACCAACCTCTCACTCAGCCACTAAAAGGTGCGCGCATCTTCAAAGGAGTCTGCATGCATCTCATTGTCAACAAGCGACTGAACCGCTGCCTTTCTTTTACATCAACATGGACACGGTTTAGATCAAAAGATCTCCATGGGGCTTTGTTTATGAAGATCTACCACTCTGTCTCCTAACCTGACAGACTCAATTCCACTGTCCCGGCAACCAGCAGCGTCCGACAATTGATCAAACAATCGCTCCTAGGCCGTTGCTCTGATTATTCAGTGTGAGTGTATACTTAATGCCCAATTAGTGTGAAATCTGAAGTTACATGTGACAAAGTGGTTTGATATCTCAACTCAAGCACACATATAGTAGGCTATACCCTACATTAACTGAATAAGATGAAATAATCACGATTAATATAGAAGGACAGTAGATTCGTATTTCTGGTGGGCTATGTAGTGACATGACAGCCATTAAGTATTTTACAGTTAACGTCTCCTTTATGAATGCCATCCAACTGCAGAGCTACACTGCATGAAATTATGGTACCATGTCAGGGTGGACAGACATATTGTACATTATTAGCGTAGGTTGTGGCGGTAGAATTACACCTGTTTTACTTGAGTAAAAGTACAGAAGTATTGTCATCAATACATACATGACTACTAAACACTAGGCTAATTATAAGGCAGAATGGCCCGTTTCATAATAGTTTTATTGGATTGTAATTATTAATGTATGTTCATCACTTTAATTAATGCTGTGTCTATAAGCTGGGGACGATTTCAATTACTTTCAATTCATCTAAATCTACAAAGTAACTAGTAACTAAAGCTGTCAAATAATTGTAGTGGAGTAAAAAGTATAATATTTGAAGTATAAAGTAAAAAGTTAAGAAAAAAAAGATATACTTGGGTATACAGTACAGCACCTATAATATACTTGGTTACTTTCCACCATTGAGTCTATAGTCTAGGTCAAAGCAGTGAATGTCTACAAACGAGCGAGACCATATGTTGCACGACCTCCCAACAGCTTCATCCTCCATTACGGGAAGCCTGTAGTGATAACAAGATTAGCATAAGTAGTCTACACTTTTAAGACACTGTGAATGGGATTCCTAAAGAGGCTTAACCGTCCCCCCTTCACCGGGAGCTGATAAATTGTTAGAGCTGACTGGCAGATCTGCTTGCCTGCGCCCTGCTCTTAAAGATCTCTGACTCTATGGCAATCAATGAGAGATTCATCATTGGAGAAGGGAGGGGGAGGTGTGGGCTGCGGTTCGGCTCGGCGAGAGAGCCGGAGCAAATCACCTCCATAAGCGATAGCAGTGATCAGGCAAATGGGCAGAAAATGGTTCCTAATGATGCCTGGCATGTCTGGTGTAAACTGCAGCCAGAGTGTTGGTCGTCCATCAACCCGCAGTGTAACTGGAGGAGAGCAGTCGGCGCCGCGGAAGAGGTGGAGGTGGAGGCGGAGGCGGCAGCGGCATCTGTTCGTCCTGCGTGGGAGACCCTCGGGGGCGCAAGTGCATAATCCGGGTTCACGTCAAAGCATATCTGCTGTCTGAGGCCGTGAGACGCGGTGGCGTGGAAAAACGGCGTTGCCGTGGTCTGTGCGTCAAAACAACGGAAGTCTTCTACCCCGAGGCTGTTGACCTCTCTCTCTGCCAACTCACTCCCTTTTTTTCCCCATGCGAGATTCTAAAGCAACCGTTCCATTCATTTCGGTTCAATGCAGTGGGGCTTTACTCGGCATGTGAAACAAACATTGACAAAGCAAGTGTGAAATAGCATTCATTCACTTGCCTTCATCTCTTGAAAACCCAAGGCTTTAAAAGTGAAAACCTTCTTCATCATTGAACTGAAAGAAGAGATCGTGACGCGGCTGATTCAGCTCTGAGGCCAACGCGGTAAAATCTCCATGTTCATTTAACTCTGAGAGTTGCATGAACACTGAGGGATTTACTATTAACTAGCAACCACAACACTCTGCTCCTATGTGTGTGATTAACACCATATCCGCCCCTTTTCAATATTTGCTATCAACTTGGCAGTAACAGTTATCATTGAATAAACAAGGAAGTCTTTATGATTTGACTATTTCAATTATCTCTCAGCCTTGTCCAGACTGCCGTTTTCCCAGAAACAGTAATCACATTCACTATTAATGAGACGCGTTCGTCCTGGAACCATTTACTCCTCTCAATAATGCATAGTCTTTGGAATTGCCTGTGCATATTTTACACCACGCCATCTCCACCTTCTCTGTCTTCCCCATGGGAGGGGTATCAATGGCACTTTGTTCATACTCCCTATCTGACCCGAGGCTATTTTCTACATGTACTCTCAAGGATATTGCCGCATTGGGATACAATGTCATGTATGCTTATAGCTGCCTAGCCTAGTGCTGCCTGGCATACAGAGATAGTGGAATTCTAAATTGCCGCACTGAGGTGGAAAGGTCCTAAACCCACTTGTTGAATCAACTTAGTCTTCTACAATTAAACCCCCAATTAGTGCCCCCTAACAGTGCTCCTAATGGCCTCTTCAGCTTGTTGAGTCAGTCTCAGCGATGACTTTATACAAGACGATCGACCGCAGAATGGGACAAATCGGTGCTCCATTGTGACTCACCAACTCATGGTTGTCACTAAAATGAGATGATTGTTGCATCGGTGACAGCGCTGGTTCAAGTGGTTCACAATGGCACCTGTCATCGGGACAGACTGAAATTCACACAGACGGAAAAGTCCATTAGCAGTGACAGCACAAAATCAACTGAGTTGGCGGAAATTGATTAGTGGCTCATTCTCCTACCGAGAAGGGAGAAAGCCGCCCAGATTATCCCTGACAATCACTCTTGGCCGTTTGACTAGCATGTCGATCCAGCCCTGCTTGAACGGCGTCTGGCCAGCCTGGAAGCTCAGGCTCAGTCAGCAGACACATGATTGGCAGCTGATTTCTTGGTGGAGGCCAGTGGGTGGAGGTCAGGGGTTGGGAATTGCCTGGCTAGGATGTGTGTGTGTGTGTGTGTGTGTGTGTGTGTGTGTGTGTGTGTGTGTGTGTGTGTGTGTGTGTGTGTGTGTGTGTGTGTGTGCGCGCGCGCGTGTGTGTGTGTGTGTGTGTGTGTGTGCGCGCGCGCCTGTGCGCTCGTGTGTGTGTGTGTGTGTGTGTGTGTGTGTGTGTGTGTGTGTGTGTGTGTGTGTGTGTGTGTGTGTGTGTGTGTGTGTGTGTGCGTGCGTTTGTGCATACGTGTGTGGCTGTGCGCGTGCATGTGTGCGCGCAATTATAGATGACTTGAGGAAGAATTGGAGGAAGCTGGAGCTAGGTGATAAGGGTCAGTTGGCGAGGTGAAGCAAGGGAGATCCAGGGGTGGGGGGTTGGGGGGGGTGAGAGAGAAGGCCAGCTTGTTGCAGGATGCGAGGGGAGGCATGTGGTCCTGGTTTGGCCGTAGGGGTCCGTGTCAGACCTCCAGTAGAGGTCTGTTTCCCCCCTCTTTCCCCCGCCCCTTCCCCCGGCCCCTTTGTGCTCGTGCAATGAATTCTAACGAGCCCGAGGCTGTATGCGGCGCGGCTTGCAAAGAATGCTCTTTTCTCCCGTCTCCTTCGTTCCATTTCTCTTTCACCCTACAGTATGTTCTCCCCGGCTCTCCGCTCCCTGTGTCCTCTCTCTGTCTCTCCTTCTACATTTTTTCATTTTTCATTTCCCCTCTCCACCTCTCCGCTCTCCTTAACCACGCTGCCTCACCTTCATCCTACCCTCCTTTCCATATTCGTTTCGAAAACCTTCCATCTACCACTCTCACCCCCTCCTCACACTTTACCTCCTTCCCTCACTCTCTCTCTCTCTTTCCCCAGAAACGCATCTATTATTAACATGCACCCCTGGCACCCACCAGAGACTGAATCAAGGTCCCGGGCCAAGCTTGCCAGCATTTTAATCACCCGTAATGAGCAAGAAATAATAAATAAAAGCTCACCGACCCAGGCTGTTTGCGTGACAGTAATTAATTTATGTCTGACATATGTGCGGCTCGTCTCAACAAGTTTCCCCTGTTTAATTCCGTATTGTAAGTTAATCTCCACCCAATATGCTGCATCTCTCAAGGTCCAGTTCAGAGGCAAGAGACATACTGTGTAGGCGCACTGTACCAGTAAAACACAGGCAAAGAAATCAATCTTTGCACGAACCAGACCTCCACATTCACACAGGGGATCAGCTCAGCTTGTATTCCAGTAGATAATGTATATACCATGTCCTGACGTTCCCGTTATCTGAGACATTACAGTAATTGCAGATCTGTTTGTGGGAGATGCTATGTTAACCCTTCATGTGGCAGAGTATCCCCCGTGGAGTCCGAGGGCAGAGGGACATTCCTGTTGAAATGGTCTACATTTCTATAGCGTCTTTTCCTGAAGCACTGCAATGTGCAGTACACTCACCCATTCACACACATTCAACAACGACCGCAGAGGGTAACCATGCCGGAAACCACCCTCATTTGGGAGCAATCAGGGGTTCAGTGTCTTGCTCAATGTCAGGACAAAGCCAGGAAGAGTCGGGGGTCGAACCGGGAACCGGTTCGGTTCCCAAACGGCCACTCTACCTCCTGAGCCACAGCCTAGCATAACTAGCATGGCCTCTTTTTATCATGTGCTTCCCTTTGTACAAACACATTGGCTGGCTCACAGGGCAGGGATGTATCAGAGGCCAGAGCCCCATGGGGACGCGTGGGTGACGGCCGAGGCAAACTGGATGAATATTTGAGTGCATGCGAGGCAATGCTGAAGTACTGCACTTCATGCTTTGAAAAAACATACCTAAGTCCCCTATTTGTCACTTGTTTATTTATACTTGTAAACATCAAACAGAAACAACAGCAAAATCAAGAGCTGACGTCCTCCTGTACTCGTGTGATTATCTTTATCTCTTACATTGACAAGTTAATTTACAATGGTTGTCATTGGCATGACATGGTGTTGTCATAACAGTAAAAAATATGAAAATGAGCAGTAACTCGCCTTTCTTCTGGATTCCAGCCACGCACAATCGCTTCCTGCACCTGCCACGGCGTAGTTCATTTGTTGTTCTCAAATCAGCCATGACAGCAATCCTATCAGTGTTGAGTCCTTATGTAATTACATGATAAAAATGTATCGATTCAAACCGTAGGGCAGTATTAGGCTGAGTCGACTTGTGCCATAGACGCTGCCTTGTGCTGTGTCTGGTGTGTCGTGATGAAACGATTGGGTTCCATCTACTACATTCTGTTCCAACACCTCTAGGGGTGAGCAACACATCCATAATCTTCCCCAAACCTCCGTCAAGGTAATGAAGTCATGTCACCATCTGTCTGCGGAGCTGGAGACAAGAATCATGTCCGAAGTCTACAAAGATTGTATCGCTTTAAGTAATGAGAACGAGATATAATAACCCCAACCCCTTGACAATGATTTCCCTTTCTCTCGTTGATATAGTATTATGTCCGACAAGGTTAATGTATTCAATACCATGTGAACACATACAGGTGTCTTGAGCTATATGTTACACAATGTAACTTTTTTAATTTTTTTTACATGTACTTCCTTTGTTGTGCCTTTCATTAGAGTTCGATCTGAAGTCGCTATAAAGAAGATTTTGATAGATTATAAGATAGAAAACAAATGACAAACATTTGCCCATAAACCCTGTATACCTGCCTATACCCTTCCCCATTCCCCCCAGATATACTGTAAGTGAGAAACCTTTGAGGTCCCTCGATAGAGAGCTTGAAAACTCAAAACAAGGCATAAAATCCCTGTCTCCTTCGCAATGGGCCACAAATCCAATAGAAGAAAACCAGAGAAACTAGGCCGTAAAATCCCAATCATAAAGTGCTCTCCAGAAGCCACTCAGACTTGGAGAGCTTGTCTCTGGCCCGGCGAATGTTTGTCACGCCCTCAAGCTGGGGCAACTCCCCACTCATCGACAGGCTCCGCTTGGAGCGCAAACTGGCCCCGGGTTTGGGGTAGGCCACATAGCAGTGCTCCTTATAGGAGTCCACATTCAGGGAGTGCCTGCGGTTCACCCTCACGCCCCCTGCAGGCACAGTCATGTATTGGCGGGGGGCCGGGTGGGGCCGCGGCGGAGCCCTGCGGGCCGCAGTCCATGTGGCGGCTTGTCCGGGTATGGCCATCGCCACGGCCACGCCCATCTTAACCTCGGAAGAGTTATTGCGGTTCATGTTGTCCAGCTCGACGTCTGCCTGGGCCTCGGAGCGTCGGGACTTGGGCCTCGGGGTGCTCGGGGAGGCCGGGTGCCAGCTGTGGCTGGCGGCGGAGGTAGAGACAGTGCAGTCGGGGAGGGAAGGCTTGGTGCCGACCGGCGTCACTGGCAGTCGCTGCTTGGCGGGATCCGGTGGAGGCAGAGCAACGCGCAGACGTTCTTTGTCGTTCTTCTCTGGCCGCAACACCTGCTTGGACAGTGACTTGGGGAGGCCACAGCCCTGCAGCTGCCCTTCACTGCTCAGGGACCGAATGTCGCCCATCTCTAGAGCCTAGAGAATGTGTGAGAAAGACGGAGAGACAGGTGTGAGATCATTGGACGGAGAGACAGGTGTGAAAGCTAAGGACAGGTGAGCAACTTTTAGTTGATCCTTTCAACAACAAGTTGATCCCTAAGGGGTTGTGTCCACAGAAAACGTTTTATGAGCGGAGAAGCGCTTTGGATATCGTGTCCGGACTCCAGAGCGCTAGCGCAGAGCGTTTACTGGTTCCTGCACTGTTCGAACCTATTGCTGTGCTCAAACGTTGTCATCTGTGTTACTAGCACAAATAGCCTAGCTGAAACAATGGTTGACTTCAGGTCGGGTTGTTAGACACAGCCAGGAGGATCAAATGTTACACTGATAGAGCACTGCATCAAATGCAGTGGTGGAAAGTATCTAAGTACATTTACTCAAGTACTGTACTTAAGTACAATTTTGAGGATTTTACTTTACTGGAGTATTTCCTATTTTCAATACTTTTACTTCTACTCCACTACATCTCAGAGGCAAATAATGTACTTTTTACAATTTTGACAAAACATACATTAACCACTTCAGCCCTATTTAAACTTTGTATATTTTCAAAAGATTTTAATACATCTATATATACAATTGGCAAGTGGCAAGTGTGGCTGCGTGTTTGTCTGTTTTTCTGGGTCTCCAAAAAGTTAAGTTTCGGTTTCGGTTTGCGATTTATCAGTGAATTAGATGAAGTTAAGTTTATCCGATGTGCGGGCCAGGCTACTAGAGGTTCAGGCCGTGTGGCCTGAACAAGTACATTGCAGTATTAATACTTTTACTTAAGTAAAGAAATTGAGTACTTTTTCAACCACTGATCAAATGTGACACTGGTGGAGCGCTGCTGCACATCTCCAAAGGTTAAACTATTTTCTGCTTGAAGAGCGCTCTGGGCTCTTCCAAGACAAAAAAACGCTGGATGCCAAGAGTGTTGAAGCGCGATGCTCGGGCGCTGGGAAGACGAGCGCTGCAGCGTGTCTTTACCATAGAAATGCATGGCAGACGGGCTGCCAGTTATCTGTGGAAACACATCGAATCTTCTGCTATCTCACGATTTGATTCGATTCTGATTCTTGGGGACACGTTATCGATTAAAAATCGATTCTCATTTAAAAATGATTCCCAATCTGTAGAAAAGGCCCCCAACTTATAGATTTAAGCAATTTAATTCTATGTATCATTTTGTTGGCATTCTGATATTGCATTCTAGAGGTCTGACTGTGAACACTGATTGCCAAGCTAAAACCATCCAAGTGCCTTTATTCTGAATAGCGGGTCAAATCCCGCGAAAGTTTACCGCGATCTCGCGGGATTTCAGTGAGACGCTCTGAAAGCCACGGACATTCTCAGAGACATTCCTGACGTCAATACAGAGTATTAAGTCGTCATTTCAGTCGTTAATGCAGTTAGTTTGAGTCTGCTCCTAACTAGAGTGTGTTGTGTGCGTCAATGACCATGTAAGTTCATTGTTGATGTTAATAATATTTATGGAACTAAACATGCTCATTAAGTTTGTAAAGTGCTAACTACGCTAAGTGCTATCTAAGCTAGTACCTGTTGCTATGCTAATATCTACTGTCTGTAATTAGCTCCGTGCTTGAAAGTAATGGCTGACATTCAGGGATGATTTAGTTGTGCTAATTTATACACTGTCATTCTCTCACAAGTCCTTCATATGTTGGTTATTAGGAATAACTACTGCATATGAGTTTATGACTGTTTGTTGTTTATTTGTCATGTCATGCTGATGCATTCTGCCTAATACAAGCTACAGTAATTTCTAGTCACAGTTGGGTTATGACAGTTCCTATACATAGGATTGTATTTGGATATACAACTGCTATTCTTAATTCTAAACTGTGAAATGTATACTATTGTTATTATCTCTCCAGCTAGATGACACCATTTGTTTGATGAGTAATTATTGGTACAGACCACTTTATTAATGCACTTGTTTTGTCTCTATTCTGTGTATTCCCAGAAAACCACACAAACACACATGTGTATTGTTCAACTGCTTCTACATGTCTGTAACTGCAAAAGGGAGAAAGTAAAAGGAGAAATCCAAAATCAAGCCTCTCTCTGTCCTCTTCTTTTAATATCTGGAATAAGGGCCCTAAAGTGGTGTTCTGGCCGACACACCGACATGAACCTAGTGAACAATAGCAATCGGCACCCCAAATTCAGCATAGCTGTATTCCCTTCACTACACAATCAGTTTTATCCATTTGAATTCACAACAGCCATATTGTTGTCATCTGGACTTTAACAACCAAGTATAACAGTTATATCCAACAGCTCAAACAAATAATTATATAATACCTTGCTTGCTCAAATTCTTGGCTTTGATGGTATCTTTAGATTAGGTGTAGTTCTATTTGATGGAGAAACAACATAATTCATTGCCTTGATGCAAGTAACATTAACGAGTGTCAACTGGACACACACCGCCCCTCTGCTGTGCTGAAGTGAAAGTGACTGGAGTTTTTACCCCCCTAAAGCCCTTGAATATGCATATAATGTATATAATATATAAGACATGTCAATGTTTACATTGATTATGGTAAGCTTGCATTTCATATCACACACACCATACAGTAAGAACTCCAGTAACTTTGACCAGCAAAATTGATTTAGGGAAATTCAGAATTGATTCTGAATCGTTGATAATACGAATTTATACATGAATCGATTTTTTTCTCCCAACACCCCTAGTAGAGACCTTGGAAAGAGCGTCTGACCTTATCGACCTCTCCTTGGTTGCAGACCCGGTAGCGCACGATGAGGAAGATGATGAAGGCGAGCACAGAGGCCACTATGATCCCTCCGATAATGACCACAATGGTGCCGCCGAGGAACTGGGACTGCATGAAGTGGCAGCGAAGGTACTGGGGCTCAGTGGTGAAGTGGATACACCCCACCACCCTGGTGGCCGTCAGCGAGGTCACCTGGTCATCGTAGATGGCCAACACACACAGGTCATACTGGGTCCCTGCTGCCAGGTTGTTAACCATGATGTTCTTACTGGTCGGGGGTATCATCCTGTAAAAAAAACAACAACACAATGGTATTGTAAAAAATTAGCCTTGCCGGCCTGGACCACTGGCGTAGCGGTCCAGGCACCTAGGCTCAATGTAGCCTGACAGCGTGTCGCAGGTTTGCTGCATGGCACTCTCCATCTCTCTCCCCATTTCATGTCAGTCTACTGTCCTATCCATAAAGGCATAAAAGCCCCAAAATAAATATGACAAATATATAAAAATAAGCCTTGCCACGCCATATGGCCCTTGGCGCTACATGGCGCTAGTATGTCGCATGGACTTACCCCCCCAATCCATCCAACCCTTGATACTGAGTGCCAAGCAGGGAAGGATTAGAACCCTGACCTCCCTATATCTCAGGGTGGACACTCTAACACAAGGCCACTGAGCTGGTGGTATTGTAAACCTCTGTTCAATATGTCAGGTTCTCTTTAATGGATATAATCTGATAGATACTGTATAATATACAGTATCTATCTGTACAGCAGTGGTTCTCAAGTGGGGTTTTGGGGGCCCCAGGGGTCCTTGAGGGGGTTCCCACGGGGTCCCCAGCAAAATGAGGAACAGTTGAACCACTTAAGCCCTATTTCGAAAATGTGATGCGACACATGTGCTATTACTGAGAAGTTTTGAATATGACATGCCCAAAATAGGGAAGCCAGGTTTAAAGTTGTTAATTTAACTATCATTTCAGCTAGAAGGTAACCCATTGAGAGTATACTCTTATAAGAATGACCTCAGATCAGAGGTTTCTCTCTCCCCACCTACAGTATTGACAGTTGTAGAATGCACAGGCACAACTGGTCAGAGCTACCTAATGCACCCTTTGATATAATGTAAGTGTACGAAATTCCCCACAGCCATGATTATTTTGCCTTATTTTATTTCAGTACAGGCTTAAGTTTTCGCACCCTCTTGTTTTTTCCCATCTTCCATTTTAGTTTAGGCTTCTGTTTGGGCACTGGTAGTTGAAGAAGGACCCCAGTTGATGTGCAGCCACATTGTACAGACACCCACAGACAAACATACATGCAGGATGCGTTCCTGACGAAATACCATTCATTCAATCATTCATCCATATCTGTTTATTCTTTATTCTTTATTCGGACCCCCATTAGCTTCTGCTGCCGCGGTCACTAGTCTTCCTGGGGTCCACATAAAACATCACAACATAAAACAACATACAATATTCATACAAACTGCATGTCACTCATACAAACAACAACTGACACTCGTCGTTTGTATGAATATTGTATGTTGTTTTATGTGGTCATAAAACAACATGTTTGTGCAACATCATATTAAAAAACCCTAAAATGCCATCACAGAGTCATCTCTGAGACCTGCATGCTCTCTGACCGACCAGAGTTCTGTGGCGGGCAAAGCGCCAGAGTAAGTAATTGGGCACGCCTCAACTAAAGCCCCCCTGATTTTCCACAGTAAGTTTGAGGTTGTATTGCCCAGCAGCGCTATCGCTAACTCTGTTAGGCATTGCAAAGAGTTAGATGACACCAGACTGAAACAAATCAGATTAAGTAGCTTAATGTTTTGTTGGGATGAAATGACGTGACAATCATCAGTCTCTCACGGGGCCATTTAACACTCATCAGTGTAATGATCTCTTGTGACATTTCGTTGCTGTCGGGCAGTAACCTTGTATTTCCATATTAAGCTTGTAGATCTGCTATTTTTGCTTTTTTGGTGAAAGTGGTAAAGTCTAAGAGAGTGTGACTAAAATAATAACTACATTGGATCCATTGGAACACAGGCTCTTTTCTCCATTTTCTGGAAAGTAACCGTTTTTGACACACAAGGTTTCCACCCGACAGCGACGATTTAGATTTATTTGCTCCAACCTCCAGTTGTCTACTGATGATTAAAAGGCTTGCGACTCAGGACACACGTATTTGTTCACCACACGCCCGGTTCACAGGCCCGATTCTCTAATGTGTCTACTTGGTCGCCCACGTTGTGTTGTTGACTCAGGGTCCATCTGGATGAAAGTGTGTGTGTGCGCGCCGATCTTATCCCATCAGAGATAAGCTCCAAATAATACGGAGAGAAATAAGGTGAAGATGAAAGAATGCTGTCTACGCCAGTTTTCTCAAACGGGCCCATGTGGAGCCTTTGACGGTTTCTGTGAAATTCTGGCTTTGACTTGTCCTTCATCTTCTTATCACACGTGTGGGGAGTGTAAGTCAAATACCAAGACATCTGTTACAGCATGTTAAAATAGTCATTTTGACAGGTCCAGGTTGTGCAGAATCCCAGTTTCTTCCCAGAGGGATGGGCCCTCATTTATCAATGGAGTGTAAAAAACGGCTTATATTTATGCCTATTCGCCTTACGCCAAAGTCCAAGTGATCAAGCGATCCTATACAGCCAATCCTAGCGTACATTTGGTCTTAGCTTTGATAAATCTGACGTCTTAAAACGAGCGTCATTTGAATAACACACCCTTAAATATTCTCGAAACGCCCCGATTTTACAACATGAACCAGAATACGTCCAAACAAAGCATGGAAAGCCAATAAGAAAGAGTTTCGCCGGCTTGCCTTGCCTCGCTGCCTGTCAAGACACACACACACACACACACACACACACACACACACACACACACACACACACACACACCTACTTGCAAGCCCAACGGCGTAACAGTACAATCTTTGTCAATCAAGTAGGCTAGTAGCTTACATGAATGACAGATTATGATACCACATCGCCATGAATGGAATACGTTTGTATATTTATATAATATAATATATAATATATACAGTATATAATTTATTTAACCCATACCGAGCAGTGTTCGAGTTACACTAAAATAAAGCAGTCATGTAGGCTATTCACATATTCCCAGTGAGACTGCGTTAATGAGAGATAGCCTGGAGAGAACTTTAATGGATGAAGGCTGGTGTGTGTTGGACCGTGGGTTAAATGTCCGACCTCCCGGTGGCCATGAAAAGATAACAGCGGCGCCACTGCGCCGGTCCAAACTCCCGAAAATGCTCTCGCATAAGCACTCGTATAATTTGAAAATAGCAGACCTACAAGCTCACAACGCGTCGCATTGACACGTTGTGAGTGGATACATGTGTCCAGATGCCTGTCAGACGGTCAGACAATGCTGCTCCGCAGGTCTAGGATGGAACAAACGGGTGTTAACAACTCAAGTCAACAACTGCCTCCGACCTGACGTGAGATCTGAGCGGGCCGTACGCTGAAGACAAAGTCAGGATATATTGCTAAATGCTGAAAGTTGGGGTGATCTCGCCGTACGCCCATGATTTGGTCTACACCGCATTGATAAATGAGGGCCATGAACCCTAGTGTCAATATTCGGGACATGTCACATTAGGCGGACATTTGGCAAAAATAGGCTAACATTCGGCAAAGCTTAGAATGTGCCGTGAACATGTAGATCGTCTATTTTCGATGAAGAGATTTGGTGTAGAGTAAAAAAAGGAGGGTGACCCAGGTCAACAAAGTATATGGGGTTTAACTCAACAGTTAACTGTATCCTATGAAGGAAAAACTAAGGTCATAATGACTTACGCCTGTAATACAAAGCATCCATATGCCCACTCCAAATTTCGGAAGTTTATGACTATGAAGTTCAAATCTTGTCTGTACCGGCTTACATTTTTAGAACGATTAGCTTGTAGATCGGCTATTTTCGACAAAGAGATCAGGTCAAAACGACTTAAATGCATCATACGAAGCATCCATATAGCTACAGTTTCTGACGTACTGTATAAAGTCTTATATGCACCGGCCTACATTTTTAGAAAACGGGCTTGATCCTCACAACCTCAGCATGGCCTCATGTCAGACCAGCATGACTCACTTTGGTTCTCACACTACCTACCTGTAAACAAGTGAATCATCATAGGTGCCGTTGTATTGTATCTGGAACATGCGTATTCCAGGGATGCTCCTCTGGAAGTTAAACTTCACCAGGGCGGAGGTGGAGGTAGCCTCGGCGATCACCACCCGCTTCTCCTGGCTGGTCTTTGCGTTGCCCAGAGGCACGCCTCCGGCCTCCACGCCCGTCTTGGTCACGGTGGCGATGTCCGACGATCCCGGATCTGGCTCCTGCTCTACCAGGGTGCTGTTGGTGATGTGGGGGAGCTTAGCGATGATCAGGTCCATCGTCTGCTGGGCCTCCCCGGCCGGGTTGGACGCCACACATGTGAAAGAGCCTGACAATTTACAATTTAGGTATTTAGCAAGACAGTCTTATCCAAAGCGACTTAATAGCAAGATAAATAATTACATACATGCAAGAGAGAGCAGTGTAGTGCCTCAAGAAACTAGGATACCAGGTAAACCATGAACCTAGCATCTGTCTAAACAATATGCTATCTAAATAACAATCTGTACATCGAAACTGTAGGATAAACAATGACCCTGGCGTCTAAAAACGAACAGATCCTTTTACAGATCTGTAACTCCTAAAAGACCCCTGGGGGTCCCCATACCTCATGTTGAGAACCAGTGACTTAGTCTGTCAGCCTACAGGCAAACATAAATTAAAGGACGACTTCACCCATTTTCAAACTACAGTATCTTCATATAATTGGTCCTCACTCATGCTCATGATAAAATCATACATTTTTTGTCTTCTTGGTCTGTGTCTCAGAGGAGGACAGAAAGAAACCTACTACGAGTGTCAACATCATTAGGCAGGTTTTTTTGTTTTCAAACAAGATTTAAAAATGCATATTTAGATTTGTATTAATGCGAGAACAATGGATTCTATTATAGCATGCTAACTTTCCAGGAATAGAAAGCCTGCAGTTTCTATAAGCTTGGATTCCCCAACGATGATGTCACTGGTAGGTGATGTCACAGCCCTCCTCTGAGACAGGGTAGACAAAAATGGCACCATAATATAATGAGCATTAGAGGACCAATTATATGAAGATAGGTTGAAAATGGGTGAAGTCGTCCTTTAATTGCTGTAACAAAATTCTACTGGTTTTCTATCCTACCAGGAGATTAATTTTATTCACTATATTATATATATACTATATTATAAATATTATATTGTTCTAGAGATCTGACCTGGGACTAGATAGACCTGCAACACCAGAAAAATTGTGAACTACAATTAACTAGGATAGAAAATGAGCAGCACCAAGGGTCCAAGAGCACCAAGGTTAAGAACAACTACTATGAACTGCAAATGTCTTAATCAGCGTGCAGGCCGGTCCACTCCCACTCTACTACCATTAATTGAGGAAGCCAAGTACTTACTGTAAGCCCTACCACCAGCCACCGTTAAATACAACTAAACAATTGATTCTGATCAGTTAATGGAAGACAAGCACAGACAGCTGCAAACAGACCAGAGTCTAGGGCTGCAACTATCTATTATTTTCTTTGCGATTATTGTATCAATTACTTTTCCGATCAATCGAATAATCGAGAAAGGTTTAAAAAGTATATGTATTTTAAGAAAAAAAAATATATATCAACAAATTGATCAACCATGTGACGTTATTTTATACTAAAAAGTGTTATATTATTATGTACAAATAGTGAGAATAGCAAAGATGCGACACTTTGTGAGCTTGTAGAGCGCAATTTTATTTTTATTTTTTATTTTTTAGAAACCTTTAGCCTACAATGGGGATAATTTATCAGTCAATTATTTTATAAAATGATACCATTAAATGGATTAGTTTGTTTTTGTTAATTGTTGCCCTCCTACCAGAGTCCTTGACGGTGCTGATGAGAATGTCCAGCGTTCCATCGCTGTGCACCACGGCCCTGGAGGAGTTGGACATGAGGCGTCCGTCTGGGGCGATCCAGTGGATGACGGGGTCCGGGTCCCCCCTGGCCTTACAGCGGAGAGTCACACTCTGGCCCTCCAGGGCTCGCAGTTCCTGCGGTCAAGGTAAGCCAGTTAGTTCAGTGGTTCTCAAGCATTTTCGTGCCAAGGACCCCCAAATTGATATGTATGTGGCCGCGGAGCCCCACCTGAAAATGTGTTGTGCCAGGGACCCCCATGAAGCAAAGTGTTTGTGTTCAAAATGTTCGTCTTTTAAAAAAAATGATTTAAAGATTTGCACACATTTTCAAGATTTTTCAAAAATAGCAGATCTACAAGCTCATAGCGCAGCACTCGGTGCCATGCTATGAGCTTGTATATCTGCTATTTTTTGAATAGCCAAAGTATAAAATATGGATGAAGGGGTCAAAATGATTGTGACGCTTTATTTACTTAACTTTTTGCTGTGGACCCCCTGGTACCCCTCCAAGGACCCCCAGACCCCACTTTGATAACCAATGAGTTAGTTAGAGCAGTGGTTCTCAACCTTTTCAGGCTGCGACCCCCCAAAATAATCATATTTGAACTGACAAGCACTTGGAATTGTAGGAGTTGAGGCATTACATTTTCTTTGACTCGGTTCCACGGATACAAATTTTTAAAATAGCCGATCTACATGCTCATAAGGCCTCGCAATGTGAGGCCTTATGCATGTAGATCGGCTTTTTTTTTTGACCAGCGACAACTTCTCGCATATGGTTTGATTTCCTGCATTTAAACATTGGCTCAATTAAATGACTAGTACACTTCACCTTGAGAGAATAAGCTACTCCTAAAAAAATAAAGAGACACAATTTGGTAAGGTTTGGCTGCCCCTCGTTCGTTACCTGAATAGTAGCACTTAACGGACAGGACACCATTGGTGTGGTCGACTGTCTTTCATATATATATATAAAAAAAGAATGTACATTGTACAAATTGTATAACATTTTATAATCTGTTCTTAATAAAACATATTTGACAAAAAATAATGGCAGTGCAGCCAAATATAACCAGGTGTGAAAAATCTAAATAAAAATAGATAATAATAAATCTAAAATACAATAAAAAAAATACCAAGGAACAAGCTAACAAGTTAGGAATTATTACAAATTCTACTGAGAAAAGCCTGTCTACCCAGGTTAATGTAAAGAAAAGTCGTATGAATTTCACATGACAATTCTGTCTGGCGGGCCATCAATAATAAATTTCACGAAGGAAGCCGCGGGCCATATAAAATTTGCCCTCGTGCCACGATTGGCCCCCAGGCCGGACTTTAGGCATGTCTGGCTTAATTGGAAATTGACTTGAATATCTTATGTCGTTGTTGCCCGGGGCAGAAACCTCTTATCTCCACATTTAAACTTTTTTGGGGGATTTTTTCTTCGTAAATGAATGCCCTACTTGATCATACTCACACAAAAGTATCAAAAGTAGCAGATCTACAAGCTTGAAACGCACCGCAAAGCAACACGCTTTGAGCTTGTAGATCTGCTACTTCTGCTGTTTTTGAATTTGATTCCTGAAAAGAGTCCGTTTTTTTCCACCCGACAGAGACGATATGCCTGATGGGTGTACATGTATTTGGCTAAATACAGTTGTGTTAAAACATGCGAAAAACTGCAGTGAAGTTAAGTTAGACATTGTGCCGTGAGCATAATTGTTGCTGAGGGAAAGTCAGTCTCAATGACTGAGCTACTATAATTAAAGCTTCGATATTTCTAAATCGTTGGGTTTTAAAGCTGCACTGGTTGATATGAGTATATAATCAGCAATTGATCATAATGATAATCACAATTACCCAGATTATGAAGGCATGATAATCAACGCGACAGAATTTCGGGGAGAGTGTATACAATGGCCTTAATGGAAATTAATTTTCTCTAATTATCTGTCGGAGGCCTTCTGAATGTAAATGAGACAATATAGCTGTGATTATTTAGCGAGGATTTGGGTTCGTTTCATTTCATTTGGATGCTGCAGAGTTAAATCACCATAAGATCCCACTGTGTGGCAAGCGCTTCACAGATGATCCGTCATAGAATTACCAGTATTTCTCCCACAACGAGCAGAGAAATCATTTATACTATTCTGAATATATGTACGGCCACAATGTGATTAAATGAGTTAATCCAACATTGTGTATTTTGTGCAAAACATTTTTCTTTTATTTTTTACCATTTGCGCCATACAACAGTGTCGCTCGCTGAAAATAGCAGATCTACAACGACTAAGTACAAATCAGGCTTTATCTTGTAATGGTCATAATAAAGACAAGATGGGCTGGATTTTCTCCAAAAGCCAGAGGCAAACGTCTGCGGTGTGATCAGCACGCCGCATAGCCTCACACTCTATAAGCCCACGCACAACGCTGAGGTCACACCTGGCCCCAGAAGCAAAAGGAATTATTTGCCAACCTGAACCTGACCATGTTCTGTACAGTGAATTCACTGTAACGGCCTCAGGCTGGCGTTATAATGTGCCTCTTAGGAGAACAAGCCGCCCCAGTAAGTCCTTCACTCAGCTATCAGGCTATTAAACACGACAGCAGGCCTAGGCCTAGTCATTTAAAATTATGTTACATTCCTTAAACCCAGTTATTTATATGAACTATGATATATATATTTAAATTCCATTAATATAGCCCTTTCTTTTACTTTACTTTCGCTCATTGTTTCCTGACCTGTGTATATTGATCTGTTGCCTGAGCCTATGACATATAACTACTGTACCTTGCATATGAGTTTTTTGTTGTTGTTGTATATACAGTATGGACTGGGTAAGCTACAAATGAATCGCCCTTTTTTTGTGATCAGTGAAATCATCAGAATCTGACTATGACTCTGACATCTGAATACCTGGGAGTGCCTGGTGATGAGAGGCGGCTCGCACAGGAACTCCTCCTCGGACACGGTCCAGAAGTAGCGTCCGGCCAGGTGCTGCGGCGAGGCGCAGGTCTCCAGGTCGTCCTCCCGCCTCAGCCGCCGCAGCCACAGCAGCTCGCAGTTGCACCGCAGCGGGTTCCCGCCGAAGCTCAGCGCGAACGACGAGGGCCCCATGCTCCCCGACGTGGCCAGGACCCCCGCCCGCTGGAACACGGGGTCCGGCGGCAGCTTCTGGAGCTTGTTGGACGTGACGTCCAGCCTCTTGAGCTTCTGCAGGCCGGAGAAGGTGCCCTCCGGGATGTAGCTGAGCATGTTGTGGTCCAGGTTGAGCGTGTGGAGGCTGGGCATCCTCTGGATGGCCACCCACGGGGCGCTCTCCAGGTTGTTGTACGAGAGGTCGAGCTCCTCCAGCGCCGTCAGGTCGTTGAACGCCCCGATGTGGATGTGGGTCAGCTGGTTGTTGTTGAGGATGAGGTGGTGCAGCTTGGACATGCCGCTGAAGGTGTCGTTGGTGATGCGCGCCAGCCGGTTGCTGTCCAGGTGGAGGGCGCGGAGGTTCTCCAGGTCCTTGAAGGCGTGCGGCGAGATGGAGCCGATCGTGTTCCGCGACAGGGTCAGGTCCACCAGCTTGGTCATGTTGGCGAAGTCCTTGCGCTTTATGCTGGTCACAAAGTTGTCCCCCAGGCGCATCTCCACCGTGTGGCGGTCGATGTTTGGAGGCACAAAGAGCAGGCCTTTTTTGTCACACAGGGTCGCCAGGTTGGGGTTGAGCATCTGGCATACGCAGCGTTTGGGACAGACTTGGACTTTGTGGGCCTTCACAGCCACGCCGATGACTATCAGATACACCAAAATGGACTCCATGGTGTCGTCTGGTCAGGCTGATAGACCTAAACAGAATCAGTGGAAAGAGAGAGAGAGAGACAGACAGAAAAGCAGAGAGAGAGAGAAATGTCATTTGCAAAGCCATTGGGGAATGTGAAGGAATTTGTGATGAGATTTGTTTTGTACTTTTTGTAGCCTGTGCTGAGAGTACTCATCATAAAACTGCACTGAGTGTCCTGTTTTGTAAGATGACAGTTTTGGCATCGTCAGAACTAAGAGTCAGAGTGCATCCAAAATCTATATTAGGGAGCAAAACGGGTCAACATTTGAGCAAACCGCAAAAGACTACATTAAAATAATGTTATACTTATATAACAACGCCAAGAGCAAGGCTGTGTGTTTTTGTGCACATTATACGTTTTAGGCCCCCATTTTGCTGATGCTTTTATTCTTTTGTTTTGCGCTTTTGATATGATAATGCCGGTCCTTTTATGTTTGTGTACAGGATGAAAGTCTAGACTGGCAGTCCATCCCCTCATCAGAATTAGAATGATGTCTCCCAGGATCATATCGCCAGTGGGAAGAGTTGATTGGACCCCGCTGCCTCAGCGAGGATGTGCTATGCCTGGCTATTGATTTTCTCTCAGCTCTCTCTGCTCCTACTCTTACTTATGACACAACTGAGATGGGGGATAAGGAGCGATCCATTTGATGAATCCTGAGACCTTGTCAGGGGATATAGCGTGTCATAAAACTAAGAGAGCGGAGCACAACTCCGCAGGTGAGCCATGCAATGCAGCGGGATCTCATTCGACATTAGCCGTTATCTCTTCTGCAATGAAATTCCATTTAATTTTGTCCACTGGGTGTTCTATTACTGCACGCGGGGAAAGAAGGCCGATCCAATCAAACGTGGAGGAAGAACAAGAGACCCCAATCCTGCAGCTATAGTAGGAATACAAAGGCTAACCTTTAAATACAGAACAGGATGGCTGATTTATGATTATAGCTCGCTGTGGTTCGTTGGTGGTAATGCCTCTGTGGATGATCCTAGGACGGTCTTGGGGGGCATATAAGTACATGGAAGCCTTGCCTCAGCAAAGAGCCGGCCAACGTAAAGCTGTGCTAAGGGCTATAATGCGGATCGTACAGTATATCGTTGCTGTCGGGCAGAAACCTTCTATCTCCATATTTAAACTTTTTGTGTTTTTTCGTAAATGAACGCCCTGCTTGATCACACTACAGCGTCACACAAAAGCATAAAAAGTAAAAAGAAAATTATTTTAAATCCTGAAAAGTAACAGTTTTGGACATATGAGGTTTCCACCCTCAGACACAAGGTGACGGACAAGCTGCCACGAGGGGTCTTGCTTTCAATGTTAAAAAGGGAGCAACGCCGCGGTCACATCCGCTGAGCCTGACAACAGTTGCATTTTGACAGCAGCATAAAATATATTACAGCCTTAAGCCTTAAGGAGGTCGCCCCCAAAAATGGCCCGTAATAGGAAAGAGTAGGCGTGATGCTGGTGGAGAGAGCACACTGTGTCTGACATTTCCATGAATACCGCTGATCAAGCAGTGATGCATCTTAGTCTCTCCTGACCTATTTTTACAAGGGGCAAGTCCACCCCCCTCCCCCTCCCCCCAAAGTAGCACATGTGCCCTGCTTTTGGCTTCTGCTGTTGATTTTTAATCAGAGAAGGCAGCAGCAGAAAGATCTCAAGAGTGACGCGGATGAAGCCGGTGAGAGAGATGGAATGCAGCGTCATGGAGAAACGCACCGCTTGAGGATGACACTGCTCGGAGATGGCAGAGGACTTCAGCATCACGCAACACCAAAATGCTATGCATGGTGGGTGACAAGAGCGTGTGTCTCTGTGCCTATGGTTAGGAATAAATACGCATGTGTGTGCGTGCGTGCGTGCGTGTGTGTGGGCCCTAGACACACACACACACACACACACACACACACACACACATACATGCAGTCCCTAGACTCTAGGGAGAAGGTAGTGGAAAGCCGAAGTGTGTGTGTGCGTGTGTGCGCGTCTGTGGTTGTGTGAATGTATGCCAACCACCTCCTGCTTTGCTCTGAATGGCACGGCCTCTGGGTGTGCAATGAGGCGGAGAGGACCTGCTACTTCCCAGCTCGAATGGCGCCCAAGACATGATATTGATTCACTCTGTGGAGACGGGGCTTTTTTCACCTGTGAAAACTCAGCCAGACGTGGAGAGAATGGTCGCGACGGTAATCCCTGCCAAAAAATTGTTTGAGGACAAAAAGGACAACCCCCTGTGTCCGCTGAGGCGCGGCAGGAAATTTCTGTTGCCATCTTCCCTAATTTGCATTTAATCATGGGGTGTTCCACTGTGATTTGCATAACATGTCACACCCATCAAGTGCACGAACAAATAAGTAG
>NC_139953.1:12382765-12570265 GCF_963454915.1 Gymnoscopelus microlampas
CACAGCTGTAATCCTGGCAGGTTGGCTCTGCTGTGGCTGCAGCAGGCAAACATTAGTATGTCCAATAGTAATGTACTACTGGAGCAAAAATTATTCATTAAACATGGTTCTCAAACTTTTTCATTTAAAGGACACGACCCCCCCCCCCCCCACCCCCCACCCCCTATGCATTAGGCCACGAACCCCCATGACTCAGAGAGTGTACAAATGGAACCAAATGGACCTGCACGGGTCCATTTGTTTCCATTTGTACACCCTAAAGGCCTGTACGGGTCCATTTGTTTCCATTTGTACACCCTAAAGGCCTGTAAGGGTCTATTTGGTTCCTATTTCCTAACTGTCAACAATTAGCTGGGAGAACCGGCTCAAGGACCCCTGGAGGTCCCCGGGACCTCGCTCCCGAGAACCACCGCTTTAGACAACACTGTTTTTGTAGACTAAACAAACACAAATACTCGACATTGATTTTTGACGCTTTAGTGTACTTGCACAGGAGCACACAGTGCCTTTGTGTGGGATGATTCTGAATGGGCAGGGTGCTGTGCTGTACAACACTCTAAAATAGTACTTTTCATCTTATCGACAAAACATTCTTTCTTCACGCAGATGTGGTGTCACTGGCATGAATACATTTTCAGACCTGTCAGTTCGTTCTATATCTCTCCATCTCTCACTCTGCATTCTGTAGAAACATGCAGAAATTCGTCTTTTCCCCGTGCATCTCTGTTGGAGACAGAGACAGAGGAGATTGTAAAAAAATACTATAAGGCTCTGGGAGAACCGTCTGGTTAATGGATTCCTGACTGTTTTAGCTGCTACCGTTTCATTTTAGCACAGAATTTATGTCCATATAAGCTATAAATGAACACCAGATTGCTATCTAAATGTGGGGGGAAATTAGGTTATAGGCTGAGAGAAATGTATTAGTCTCTGTCTGTACCTTATCCCATTTCCCTTTTCTGGCAACCAACCACTGAGAACTGCCCTGTTTCTACATCACAGCAACACTGTGTGTGTGTGTGTGTGTGTGTGTGTGTGTGTGTGTGTGTGTGTGTGTGTGTGTGTGTGTGTGTGTGTGTGTGTGTGTGTGTGTGTGTGTGTGTGTGTGTGTGTGTGTGTGTGCGTGTGCGTGTGCGCGCAGGTGTATGTGTGTGCGCGCAGGTGTGTGTGTGTGTGTGTGTGTGTGTGTGTGTGTGTGTGTGTGTGTGTGTGTGTGTGTGTGTGTGTGTGTGTGTGTGTGTGTGTGTGCGTGCGTGCGAGTTTGTGTGTGTGTGTGTGTGTGTGTGTGTGTGTGTGTGTGTGTGTGTGTGTGTGTGTGTGTGTGTGTGTGTGTGTGCGTGTGCGTGTGCGTGTGTGCGTGGGCCCATGTCTTCATGTTTGCTGAATATGCAGATAAACACAGATTCACTTTTCTTGCAGTTCTGCCGCGTTTGAAATATCTCAATGAGAACCATTAAAAAAAGAACAGTAGGCTACGAAAGAGAAAACCTCCTTTTGTGGTTCTGAGCATAAATTGGGTCAATGAGCTCTCTAGCATTGGAGCCAGCAGTCTGCATGGTTCACTAGAATCATACATCACTTTTTATATATGGATCAGTGCAAAGACAGCAGCATCGAGAATATTAACATAGCAGTATAAGAGCAAACAGAGGCAGTAAAATGAGGCGTGGGCCTGGTTTCAATGGTGAAGCAGCTACACAACGATGCCTAAGGCACTCATGAATAATAAGATATATGATAACTAACACTCGACATATAAAAAAGAGGATCATCATTACACACCCCACCGTTTACAAATCACCTGGAGATTATTTTCACGAGGTTTTGCATCAATCTGTCACTGTATTTTTACTGCCTGAAACATACTTACCCAATAATTACTTTCACCACTTAAGGCTAATTTAAGACTTTATCGCGTCTTACAAAGTGAATGATTGACGCCTCATTTGCATTTAAATCTTGGTTTAACCGGGGCACACCTTATATCACACCAGGCTACAACATTTTTTGAATATAACAGATATACTAGACGAACATAACAGATCTACAAGCCCACAACGTGTGGCATCCCTAGGCGTTGTGAGCTTGTAGATCTGCTTTTTTTTAGTTTTTTTTTAAAGGGGAAAGAAAAAAAAGGTAAATTTCCCTGGCACAAAATATTTTCAGATGGGGGTTTGTGGTTGTTCTTCGGGGCTGAGTATATAGGGGGAGAAACATTACAGAACACAAAATACACTCCATATCTGAAATCAATGTAATCCTGCATGCATCCGATCAGTCAACCACATAATGGATACATTAGACATTCTCAGTTTCACCTGTAGGGAGAGAAAAGGAGGAAAAAAACACAGCAGCAGCATATTCATATTCAGCCGAGTGGATTCTAAAAATAAAATAGCTATCAGACTGCGTTATTTAGAAAATGAGGAGATATTGTTTTTGACCTTGCGGTAGGTATAGGTCCTATAGGCTTGGTGGCTTATAGCCTATACTACCCCTATGCTCATAACCTCTGTCTTGGGGGAAATAATTGTAAATATGTTTTTGTAATGGGTCCGGAGCCGATCAGTAACCCATCATGCACTTCTTGAAAGGCAAGATTCCCCAAAAGAGTTCAGAATACCCAGCATTTATAGCCCGATAAAGAGGTGGAATTTACCTTGCAGATGGTGGGACATCAACCCAGTTGAACAGAGGGAGGATGATGTATATAGAGCCTGTTTTCTCCACGGCAAGGCTATGATCGGCCGAGCATGCTGAAAACAGAACCGATGGTGTAGCGCGCGTGCGTGCGTGTGTGTGTGTGTGTGTGTGTGTGTGTGTGTGTGTGTGTGTGTGTGTGTGTGTGTGTGTGTGTGGGTCTCTGAGACTATTCAGGTGTCCCGAAAATAACGGGTGATGCTGATGCTGCTGGCTCCTATGTCCTTCTGTAAATCCATGACTGGCAGATAAAGGAAAAATCCCAATGCCTCCCACTGGCAAATATTGGTGGAGATAAAAAAAAAAAAAAGGAAAAAAAAAGAAGAAAGAAATCTAGCTTCTTAAAACCCAAAGGGTCCCGCTATCTCTTTGAGGCTGCAGCGGTGCGGGATTATATGGTGCCTCTACTGCGCATTCGCCCGCATGCACCTTTTTAGTGGAGAAAACGCCTTTGGAGAGCGACGGGCGCTGATCTGACTGACTTGGCCTGCTCGTTGTGTTGAATTGAATTCAGATCGCGTTACAGCTGCTGCGGCCAGATGTTCGTATCGCTTTCACAAGGTTTTTTTTTTTTCCCGGTGACGCAGGCTCAGTGTGCGAGTTAATCCAGAGTGACTGAAGGGTTGCTGGCTTTCACTCCCCCCTGCTCTGACAGACTGCCCCCCCACCACCCTCGCTGCCCCCTGTCAGGGCGTCACACAAGTCGCGGACTACTGTCAACCCCTCTACTGCCGCCGACCCGGCTCCATTTCGCGGGTGACCACAGAGGTGCTGTGCTCGGAATGGTAATCGGCCCGCCTCATAAGAGACCGTTTGTGCCAACAACATCAGACAGATGCAATGTCTCTCTCTCTCTCTCTCTCTCTCTCTCTCTCTCTCTCTCTCTCTCTCTCTCTCAGCCTGTATCTCACAGAGGCAAGAATCATATTTTATTAATGTAGATTGAATTGTAGTGCACGACAATGCAGTAGCTCTATCTATCCACGAGCATTTCCTCCATAAAAGTAGGTTACAGTCCCTCAGCCAGACAGGCTGAAGTATAGCTGCAGGGTTCTCAAACATTTACATGTCAAGGAAGGAGTGAGGAAGCCCCATCTGAAAAGATTTTGTGCCAGCCAGCCAGGGACCCCCATGAGAGAACATTTCTGTTCAAAATGTTCAAAATGATTTAAAAACAATTCAGTCCATTCTTTAAAACTAGATTTTAATACGCAGCCTTCAAACTTAGTAGTCAGGGAAATATGTGAAAAAGTTGTTCACTTCTGGCAGAAAGTGTGAAATTTTGTAATTTGAGGTATGTTTGTGTGCTGAATTCAAAAATTGCTGGATCCAAGAGTTCTAAAGGGTTTGCCGCCATCTTGAATTCCAACATGGCCACTATGACAAAACTTAAAGGGGCTACGCCATGAATTAAAAATAAATATATATATTTAATATCATATTGTTTATGTCCCTCAAACGTTTTTCAAAAGGTTTGAGCCTAAATCAAGCCTCAGATATACTCATTCCAATTAACTTCTCTCTGGCTTATAAAGCACTTTCACCTGCAATACCACATTGTCCTGTTTGGCACGGGGCGCTATTGAGCCAGTTTGTATGCATGTTATGTCCTGGTTCTGTGTGGAAAAAGTTAAACCAGAAAAAATCAGGAAAAAAAAACTTTTTTTTTTTTTTTTTTTGGTTAGAACTGAAAAACGGGAGGAATTGTTCCCAGACGTGACGTAGGCAGGGGGAACAAATCTGACGGACTGTTTTCAGACCAATTTACACAAAAACCACAGATAGCCTATGAAAGCCTGCATGCTCGAAGTCGGGTATTTGTTGGAACAGAAGAGAGGTGGGGGAGACCAAAAACACACAAAAATGAAGAAAAAGTTAAAATTCATGGTGTAGCCCCTTTAAGATGTTTGTTAGTTTTGAATCCCATAGAAAAAAATAAAATTAATGTTATATTATATTTAGGGTTTGCCATCACTCCTTCCAACATTTATTTTTATTTGTTTTTATTATTCTCTAAAAACATTTTTAAATTTGTGTTTGACCCCTTTTTCTCCCCAATTTAGTCATTATGCCAATTGATTCCTCCCCACACACTTGTGTGTTGTCACTGCTGTTGTATTCTACTGACTCACCTGCCAATGAGGAGCCCCCACCGGGAGTGCCTTCCACATGTGGGACAATCAATTTGACTTCTCATTAACTTGATTATTTAATCGTTCCTATTCTGTTCTTCTTGGAAGCATTGTCCTGAACAGAAACATAGTTCTGTGCATGGTAGATTAGCCGCAAAATATTTGCAATTTCCAGCACACTGTTTTTTACACATGCATTTGAGGTCAAAAGTACATTATAACAGAGTTTCAAAGTACAATATAAGAGTGTATTTGCCAAAATAGAAGTACTGTTATAATTTTATTGTGTACTGTTTAGCTATGGGATTTTTTCTCCCCTCTATTTTTTAACAGTAGGCTACTATTTATCTCCATTTCCCCCCTCATTTTATTGTAAGCAACAGTAGGCTACTACATTTTCTTCTATCATTTATAGTGTACTGTTTTCTCTATCTTAGCTCTTAACATTGATCATTTGACAATTCTTTGGTATCCTTAATTCATTTTGGTATTTTACAATTTTCCCAATTTTCTTCCTATTTTTTTTACAGTACTTCTATTTTGGCAAATACACTCTTATATTGTACTTTGAAACTCTGTCATAATTTAGGCCTACTTTTGACCTCAGTACTATTTTGGCAAATAAACTCTTATATTGTACTTATATTGACCTCATTGTTGTGTCATGTTTGAGAGTTTAAAGAACAGTGGGTTAAATATACACTTACCAACACCAAAGCAGCATGCTAACGTGAATCCTAATTCAGGTGCCCACTCGTCCAGGTGCCCATTCATCTGACCTGACCAGTTACCGCTTGAAAGACTGCTCTCTTCCAAGGGGCCAGCCTGACATATTTACAATGAGGCCAATACGGAAGTGAGACAGTTCATACAAATGGCCTGTTTGGCGCTGTTTTACGTGTTTTACCCCTGCCGGTGTCAGAAAGCATTTATTTTAAAGCAAGCGGATGTTTTTTTTGACAAACTTTAGACTATATTTTCTTACCTTAATAAAAAATGTCATAAATTCTATATGCTTCCAGTCGCTAGTTTTAAGTCTCCTTTCAATCATCAGGATATCCGTTTTGCTAAATTATGGTCCCATTTATTTTAAAATTGATGATAAAGTAAGTTATTCTCTAGGAGGGGCGGGATGATTTGATTGACAAGCTACACAACCAATAGCATTCATTCCCCGCCCCCACTCTTGATTGACAAGCTACCCAACCAATAGCATCCTTTGGGGGTTGTTTGCCGGTTCCTGTTACCGACGTGCTTTTGGGCTTACATTAGAGATGGCGGATTTCAAATTCCTGAACAATCGGCTTAATTTTCGGTCTGTAGAAACCAGCGGCCTGCCTTTGTCCATCTCTTTTATACAGTCTATGCTCTCTTCACACGTTGACAAAGTGCCTCCTTTGTCGATGGAATATTTTCCACTGCTTGCGTGCCTCATTCACTTTCTTCAGAGAAGTTCTTCTGTACAGGACAACAAAGAACCTCTCTATTTCATCCATATCATCATTTGTTACTTCTGCCGCTGCGTGTGAGAGATGATAGAAGACTTCCCCCAAACTTTTTCCCATGTCCAAATGCCAACCACAGTTCACAACCATGACACTTGGCATTGTGATAGCCTACACAACCACATCTGTGTCTGTTGCATGGATGTCGACACTTCTGTACCCCCGCTGGCGTGCCAGGCATGTAGCAACATTCGTGAATCAGCCTTTTCACGTGTACATGGTTGAAGTTGAAACACATCTTCTTCATGGGTTGTGAGAAGTGTTTTCCCATCTGGAACAAGTACAACCATTGTTTCCAGAGCAGCTGCGAGGAAGCCGAAAAATTTGAATCAGCATACTTCAAAGATTCCATGTGCAAATGTTCATACTTTCTGCCGGAAGTGAACAACTGAGCCTATTTTTATTACATATTTCCCTGACTATAGTCCTATGTTGCGCTGATAAGAGCAATGGTCACCGAAGTATGGCCATTTTAAGTGTTAAATACAGCTATAACACTGCTGCCAAGCAGCGATGCACTTCCACTGGGCTAACGCTCGTTGCTTGTTTCTCTCCGAAACCTGGCAACCTGGTGTTGCCAGGCAGAGAGATAAGCAGCCAGCGTTAGCTCCTTCTGTTATTAGCGGTTAGCTTGTCGGGACTTTCATCGCCCGTAAGGGTCTCATGGGGCTCCACAATGAGTGCTAGGAGAAAAAAAACAGACTTTGCATTTGTTAAAATAGGCGAATTTGGGCTATCTTCGTGCCTCGTATTATGCCAACGGTGGGGGTCGACAGGGGGATTTGTGGAGTAACTCAATGGGCATTTCTACGTTGGTAAGTGATTTGCCACATATCAAAGATAACACTAAAAATGAACGGATGTCTCCTTTAAGCAATTACAGCCTATCCCTATTGGCTGTCTAAGAGCACCTACGAAGTTTGGGGCCTTTAGCATGCTGCGAACTGGAGTTATGGCTGTTTACAGCCCAGCCCAAGGACCCCTGGGGGTCCCCGGACCCACTTTGAGAACCACTACATTAGTCAATCAGAGAAACATTTATTAAATGACAACAAGCCATTTGATCTCAAGAAATGGAACTAAATGGGTCGTGGGGTATTGTAGGCCTATATTATAGCTGCAAGGTAACTTTTAAGTGACAAAAATATATTGTAAGTCTGTCATGCGTGTCACCACGGCATGGCAACTGGGGCCAACAGAAAAAAATGTTATTCATTTGATTCCTTTTTTATTGATTTAGTTGATTATTGATTCTAATTTGATAATACATTTATTTAGGGAGGCAAAACACCCAAATGTTGTCTAACACCCAAATCTGGCCCCGTTGCAGAGCCTACATGCCTTTGGAGGCTTGCCTCTATGCCAACTCTGTCATAAACCAATTACTCCTCCTCTATGCTTTAATGCTGAACGTGCCTGCATGTATTACATGGCTTTTTGGCACGAAAGTGTTGACATGGCTTAAGTGGGAAATCGTGTTTCTCTGTGGGCCTAGCTGGCACCCATCACAATACCTAACTATACACAGGGTCATAATGGCGTGCCTCTATATGCATATAGGCCTATTAAAGAGAGTCTTCTCTTTGCAGGGAGATTCGCAGACTCAGTGTTTTTATCCAAAGAACAATGGCCTTACGCTGGTCCTCTTGGTATTTGATAATATAAGGGTTCGTTGTCGTCCAAAGAGCTACCCTGAGGATTTCTCTGCTAGATCAATAGTTCCATCCAGCTACAACAGACACACTTCAAATCAATAGGAATAGCTTGTGTGTCTGTGTCTGTGTGTGTCTGTGTGTGTGCGTGTGGGCGTGCGTGTATAGAGAGAGAGAGAGATAGAGAGAGATGGGTGGGTTGAGCATTCACAACTCATCCGGGGCGAGAATGGAATGATCTCTCAAAACATTTGTAATATGCAAGTGCACTCTTTGGAATAAACACACTGACAAAATACGCAGCCGTAGCTAAGTGGGTAGAGAGGCTGTCTGGAATCGGCAGGCCACCGGTTCACCCCCCTGACCTGACCAGTCTAAGAGTCTATTACAGTGTCACTGAGCAAGACACTTAACCCCTACCTGCTCCCTGGCTGCCATATCAATGGCATCCACTGCATAGTAAGTATGGGTAAATGCAGAGGACACATTTCACGCATGTACAAATGTACTGTAGCAAATACCCCATCGACAACTAAAGGGCACACAATCAAAAATCAACATGGGTCATCTTGAAAACATTTAACAGGTGCAAAAAGGAATTACAGATGTTTCAACAGCACAGTGTCTTCTACAGACTCGAAAGAAGACACTTTGTAGTACTGTTGAAACATCAGCTATTCTTTTTTGCGCTTATTAAAAGTTTTTAAGATGACCCGAGTGCTCCAGCTTCTTCATTTTTGATGCTGCTTTGGTCCCTGTCTGAGAAGCACTGGCCCTCATCCTTAAAATAGGCTTTAGCGTGTGAACTCTCTCAAGTCGGGACGCAATTAATGTATATTTCTCAGTAGCAGTTTGAAATTAGATCCCAGCCTTTGACGGCGGTGGAATCCACATGGTAATGATTTATTCACTGCATGGCACAACAGCAGGAAACAAACTTTTTATTCAACAGTGGCTACTTGGATTTACATTCTTGCCAGACAAATTAATCTCCAAGCTGTTCAAATAGGCTCAATGGGAGAAAGGCATGAAGACAGACTGTTATGCCTACCAAAAACAGCTAGAAGAACAACTGTCTTTTACCTGCGGCAGGCATCCAAACTTCATCATCATTCTGTGACTGTAGTGTTAATATCAAGTTTCATGTGACATCTGTCTCATCACCAGTCGTCATGTGCTCACAGTACATTATATACATTTATATGATGCCAATGACACACCTTGACTTATATGATTACATGTCGGTTCACAGTAAAAAATGTATTTGAGTGTACAAAATGGAACCAAATAGACCTGTAACTCAGACAGCCTAGAGATGACGGTTCCGTTTGATTCCATTTGTACGCTCTTGGAGTCAAATGAGCACTGAGGATTATACTGTGTCGTCATTGATGCCCGCAGAGGAAGTCTTTGTAGGTGAGGGTGTCTGCCCGTTCTCCCGTCTGGCTCTTCTTCTCTAAGAACAGCCCCATGGTGTCCCGCGGGGGGACAGCGATGCTGCGGCTCCACAGGGGGTCCGTAATCCCCAGTAACTCACGCACATATGCAGAGATGCCCTGTAGTGGCAGACAGGATTGAGGGATAAGTCCTTTGAACTGGTGTATCTAGTATATGTATATGTAGGCATCTCTACTCTCTCTCTCTCTCTCTCTCTCTCTCTCTCTCTCTCTCCCTCTATGTAAAACCACTGCTGTTATGTGCGATCCTGTCAACCCCATTTTATGTTCCGACCAGTGGTTTGACAAATATTGACCAAAACTCAGAGCTTATGTTGGTCATATATACAGTATTAAAGATTCTTGAATGTTTAATACTGTATGTTGTATGTTGCGAGACCCGAAACACCCTATGACCCCAGGCTACAACACTGATGATGCGTCCCAGTTGCATCCATGTGATGTATTTATTTATTAGTTATTCTATTTATAGTGGCTCATAGGAATTTATAGACTACGTGACAACCAGGAATAGTTTGGTGACCACAGGAGAGACTGTTGACAGCCGGAATGTAGACGGTATCCCGGGAGCAGTATGGGTTAGCGCCCCATGCTGTGTCTTCCGTGAGGAAGAAGCCCAACAAACCCGCGGTGAGGCCTTTAGGAGGGCCATTCCATTCCAGCGTACCGCAAGCGGAGCTAATACCATTAGACGGCCCAATCTAGTGGTATCGGCCCAAGGAACCATCACGCCAGAAGGAAATGTTTGGATCGGGGCGGTGCATCTGATCTGGCGCAGCGCTCAGGTCCTGGACCTGGTGAGACGAAGGAGGAGCCCGGCCAGGAGACAACCCACAGAGCCTAGTCCCTCCACGTGCCAGAGCCTCCCCGAGTCCCGGCAGAGTACTTCCGGAGAAGCGGACTGAGTGGCCCTGTCTTTCCCTATAGGACTGACCGTGGGTGCTACTGGGACGTAAGTCGGGGCTTGATCAACCCTGGCTGGGTCACCTGGGCGAGGGTGTATGTTGTATGTTGCGAGACCCGAAACACCCTATGACCCCAGGCTACAACACTGATGATGCGTCCCAGTTGCATCCATGTGATGTATTTATTTATTAGTTATTCTATTTATAGTGGCTCATAGGAATTTATAGACTACGTGACAACCAGGAATAGTTTGGTGACCACAGGAGAGACTGTTGACAGCCGGAATGTAGACGGTATCCCGGGAGCAGTATGGGTTAGCGCCCCATGCTGTGTCTTCCGTGAGGAAGAAGCCCAACAAACCCGCGGTGAGGCCTTTAGGAGGGCCATTCCATTCCAGCGTACCGCAAGCGGAGCTAATACCATTAGACGGCCCAATCTAGTGGTATCGGCCCAAGGAACCATCACGCCAGAAGGAAATGTTTGGATCGGGGCGGTGCATCTGATCTGGCGCAGCGCTCAGGTCCTGGACCTGGTGAGACGAAGGAGGAGCCCGGCCAGGAGACAACCCACAGAGCCTAGTCCCTCCACGTGCCAGAGCCTCCCCGAGTCCCGGCAGAGTACTTCCGGAGAAGCGGACTGAGTGGCCCTGTCTTTCCCTATAGGACTGACCGTGGGTGCTACTGGGACGTAAGTCGGGGCTTGATCAACCCTGGCTGGGTCACCTGGGCGAGGGTGTATGTTGTATGTTGCGAGACCCGAAACACCCTATGACCCCAGGCTACAACACTGATGATGCGTCCCAGTTGCATCCATGTGATGTATTTATTTATTAGTTATTCTATTTATAGTGGCTCATAGGAATTTATAGACTACGTGACAACCAGGAATAGTTTGGTGACCACAGGAGAGACTGTTGACAGCCGGAATGTAGACGGTATCCCGGGAGCAGTATGGGTTAGCGCCCCATGCTGTGTCTTCCGTGAGGAAGAAGCCCAACAAACCCGCGGTGAGGCCTTTAGGAGGGCCATTCCATTCCAGCGTACCGCAAGCGGAGCTAATACCATTAGACGGCCCAATCTAGTGGTATCGGCCCAAGGAACCATCACGCCAGAAGGAAATGTTTGGATCGGGGCGGTGCATCTGATCTGGCGCAGCGCTCAGGTCCTGGACCTGGTGAGACGAAGGAGGAGCCCGGCCAGGAGACAACCCACAGAGCCTAGTCCCTCCACGTGCCAGAGCCTCCCCGAGTCCCGGCAGAGTACTTCCGGAGAAGCGGACTGAGTGGCCCTGTCTTTCCCTATAGGACTGACCGTGGGTGCTACTGGGACGTAAGTCGGGGCTTGATCAACCCTGGCTGGGTCACCTGGGCGAGGGTGTATGTTGTATGTTGCGAGACCCGAAACACCCTATGACCCCAGGCTACAACACTGATGATGCGTCCCAGTTGCATCCATGTGATGTATTTATTTATTATTGAAATAAGGGACAAAACATGAGCTACCTTGGAAAGTTTTATTTATGTAAAAAAAAAAATACATTCAAAAGCTGTAAAGCAAATATAGAGAATATTATCATATTCATAAATATTTTGTCTCACGCCAAATATTGTGCTGTAAAACAGTAAATTGAACGCTGAGAGTTTGGACGATCCTTAAAGTTTGCTGCCAGCCAGATGGGTTTTGGCTGCTCTTTGTCCCTCTACAGCCATTTGGAAAACCCTGACAGTGCTTTTTACCCGTTGCCACAAAGGTAGGTAAAGCTTGATTTATTGTGCAGCAGTGAAAATAGCGGATCTACAAGCTCACAAGGAGTCGCAGCGTACGTGACGCACTGTGAGCTTACAGATTGCCTGTTTTCAGCTTTAGACAGAATCAGGGCACTGCCATTATCAGATAAGCAGACAACTACATCAACCTCGGAGTCAAGTGTCTTGACTCCCAGTCTTGCAGATGTGGCTATGCTGTGGAGTTACTCTTTTGATCAGGGGTCTTCAACGTTTTTCAGCCCAAGGACCCCTTAGCTGAGAGGGAGATGAAGTAGGGACTTCAAAACTCAAAACTGGACCCTTTTTTCTGTTCTCTTATTTTCCATTTTGTAAACTGTTTGTATGATGTTCTGCATAGTAGTGTATCAGTCTGTCATGTAATGTCACTATGAATGGAGTACATGGGGACCCCATTTGAAACAAGCCATTAGGCATTCATGGGGTTTTCAATCCTATTTAGTTGACCTTGTATTTAAAAAAAATGAATCGATTTTTTATAATCGGCCAAATCGATTAGTCTGATTAACCACTTAAAGGGGAATACCACTGATTTTCAACATTGAACTATGTCTTTAATACACCTTAGAGTTGTTGTGTGGAAATAAATCAATCAATTATCCAGTTCTAGGCAACATAGAGGGGGGGGGGGGGGGGACTTTTTTCTTATTTCCACACAACATCTCTAAGGTGTATTAAAGACATAGTTCAATGTTGAAAATGAGTGGTATTCCCCTTTAATCCTGTATTATACTTATACTGGTGCCGTACAAAAGTTGTGAAAATAGCTGAGCGCATAGTAGGAAAAAAAAACTTTCATTGATCGTAATCGAGGCAAAAAAATAAATAATCGTGATCGTGATATATTGATTTGATGTCATATGCTCAGCCCTACTGTATATACAGTCTATTCATGAAACGTTTACAGCAGTTATCCTTAAGAGGCATATCTGTCATGGCTCTGTAGTGTACATCCCAGTAGTCCATGTGTGAATGTGCCAGAGTCAGGCTGGAATCAGTAATCCAAGAACAGAACAGAACACATGCGGGTCAGGCCTGGTTGAGGAGCCTGGGGGTTACTAGCACTAAGGACTGTCTAGGTCGCTTTGTTTTGTGCTGGCATATGATGAGTACAGTACATACACACACACACACACACACACACACACACACACACACACACACACACACACACACACACACACACTCTCGCTCTTATGCTTTTTTTACCTTCATATGTGTGAAGTCTGTGATTCCTAGTCTCGGTAGATGGATGCAATTTACATAAATCAGCTTCCTGCCTGTGATGCAGTTCTCTGTGAAACAGACCTGTGATAATATAAATTAGCATTGCTTAGCACTTGTCTCAAAGCAAGCACCAGAGTCAATTCCATTTTTGTAATTACTGTTTCAAATTACGTGATATGTTGCGGTAAGCACATTGTGCTGCAACTTGTCTCTCAAATATACAAAATAAATATGCAATATAAAATATGAAAACCAGTTTGACCACTTTAACCCTATTTATACTTTGGCTATTCGAAAATAGCCGATCTACAAGCTCATCAGCCAGCCTAATCTAGAATAATAAAAAAAAGTGTGGAATACTTTTTAAAAGAATCACACAAATCTTCTCTTATGGGGGCCCCTGGCACACCAAAAACAATACATGATCAATTTGGGGGTCCATGTGACATGAACATGTTTGAGAACCACTGCTTTACTGTGTTGAATTGAACCTACCTACCTTGTATTGTGGATATCCTATGGATTCTATCCACTGTGCAACATCTTGGCAACTCCAGTGTAGGAACTCCATGTCCTCTGTTTACGTTGTCATGGCAACAGCCAGGCAACGACTGGTGATCTATGTTCTGCTCTCCTGGTCCTGGCATAAAGAAACGATTCAAGTAAGACATAATTATGTCCTAAAAGTAGTGAACGTGTCGACACATTTTATAAAACATTGTCATTAACTGATTATTATTATGATTTTAAAAGTTACATTGCTGAAGTAAAGGAATTCATAGAGTTAGAAACAACAGAACCACTTTGAACCAATGGGAGTTATTTGGTTCAGCGGAGGCGGGCCTTATAGTAAAGAAATCAACGTTGATTGGTTTCACGTCTGGAGAATAGCCAATCGGCTTCGTACAATTTGGGGAGGCTCTGAATCTAAGCGTACGGATTGGTTGTAACTTGTGGAGTTGTCTTCTTTGTCCCGCCCACGTTCGGCGGAAACGGTGACAGCGGACGTGCAGCTTTCACAGATCAACAAAACACGTGCACCGCCTGCCTGCCACTGCTGACAACCCCGGGCGCACTTATAGATCGCATAAGTGACGCAGCATTTGGCCTCTTGACGCGCCCGGTTCTCCTCTGTGGGATTGTCTGTCTGCTGGGTCGCTGCAAGGTTCTCTGGAGCTGCAACAAGGAGAAACATTAGCAAACAAAACACGTTTGAGCCATGATGGCAGGAATGCTCGCCAGGCGTCTCTTGAAGAAGAAGGTATAAACACAGTTCATACTTTTCTTTAGTATATTTTTACAAGACATTCGTATTACAATGCTATAGGGTAGCTAGCAAAGCAAAGTATAGTTGCTTTGCAGAGTAGTAGACTAGACACGTTGCGTTCACTGCTCCTCTAGGCTTTAGCAGGCATTATGTTATTATATAAGAAGTTTGTTTTTGTAAGTGAACGGATTTACCAAGTGTATTTAAAGCACACAATGTATCTAATGTTTGCTGTTTGTTTTGGGCTCCAATAATGTAATGCAATGTATGAAACTGAACTCTTGTTTAATAATAAATATATAATATGTAACTTTCTTTCTTTCTTGCAGGCCCCACTCCAGTTGGGTCGCATGTGTTACTCTGCTTCTGCGGTAAGCAGCCCTCCTGCACTCATGAGCTAATATCAGTGGTTCTCAAAGGTGGCGGTCCAGGGACCCTCAGGGTTCCTTGAGGCGGAGGTCCAAATGGACCCCTACAGCTCTGTAACTCCATTTGGTTGCATTTGTACACTCAAAAGTTATGGGGGTCCTTGAAATTAAAAAAAGTTTGAGAACCATTGGTTGAACTATATTAACTCATGACTGTCCATTTATTCATTGATAAACATTGATGGATAATATACCATATACATGGCATTAGTGGTGCTTGTAGCAGCCAGTGAAGAGCTTTTAGTAATAACTCTGCTTATACTATTCCCCCAGCCCACCACCAAGTTGTTTATTGACGGCAAGTTTGTCGAATCCAACACGACTGAATGGCTCGACATTCACAACCCTGTAAGTATTTAAGTATTTGTTCTGAATGACACCTAATCCCCCCCCCCCCCCCCACACACACACTCACAGCCCCTGCAGTAATGTAAGATGTGTTGTACATGAGCACAAAAAAGCAATGCAGCCTTGTAATAATGATTTGTCTCGAAGCTACAGAGGGAGGAAAATGAGCTCGTGTGGAAATTGGAGCCCATTCTACACAGCCAGTTGAATTTAACCTTGACGCGTTGATGCATTCATTTCCTTTAACTCCAGCGCTGGAGGCAGTCCGCTCGTTTGTGTTTGCGTTTTTAGCCCTCCAGCAAGGCAACGATTGACGATTGTAGCATTCAAAAACAGCCATCATCTGCTCACACACCCCCGTAGAATGAAATACCTGTGAATTGTTCTTAACGTAACAAAAAGGCCCTGTTATTGATATTGATGGCCTAATGTACGGCCGGTAATACGATTTATTACGTCCTGCAGCCATGCTCTCGAGGTGTAAATGCAGTCTCACCGGATTGTCGTCTTGTCTCGTATGCCGTTTTCTTTGTTCAGGCCACTAACGAGGTGGTAAGCCGGGTCCCCAAAGCCACCCAGGAGGAGATGCTGGCGGCCGTGGACTCGTGCTCCAGGGCCTTCCACTCCTGGTCGGAGACCTCCATCCTCAGCAGGCAGCAGATCTTCCTCCGCTACCAGCAGCTCATCAAGGACAACATTGTAAGGAAAGCACCCCCCCGTGGGCCTTTAAGACCGGGAACGCAGCTGTGTGTAATTTTAAGATTTCTTTGGCTATTCAAAAATAGCAGATATAGAAGAGCATTATAGATCTGCAAAAAAAAAGAAGAAATTGTGAAAATGTGTACAAATCTAAAATTTATATAAAAGATTTGCATACATTTTCATGGATTTCATGGATATTTTTCTAAAAATAGCAGATCTACAAGCTCATAGCGCGGCACTCTGTGCTGCGCTATGAGCTTGTATATCTGCAATTTTTTAATAGCCAAAGAAATCTTAAAATGACAGATGCGTTCCCGAACTTGGGTTAATGGGTTGAAATGGGTTAAACAGGGGGGTCTGAGACCTCTAGGGTGTCCTCAGAGTTTGAGGGGCTGCCAAATCTTTGTGCGATAGATATTAAAGCTGCACTATGTAACTTTCCTCTTCTACCCCGGATTTGAACCCAGTTTCCTGCGCATTTTTGCCATTGAGCTAATAGAACCGGCCAGCTTGCTCGGGATGAATTGAATCTTGACCATCAGGGCAAATTTTGTGTCAGATCCTCTGTCTAGGTGAGACATGACCTTTGACACTATCTAAATGTTTCAAATGAAGAGCAGGGAGACAAAATACAACCACCCCAATGGTATACGTTCTATTGTATGAATATCCTACACTTGAACCCTAGCATCCCTATTCTGGGAGGAACGTTGGCAGAAAATAGAAGATCTACAAGCTTACAACAGGATTGTAGATCGGCTATTTGCGCCGAAGAGATTTGGTGTAGAGTGGGAAAAGTAGCAGACCAAGTACAGAGCCGAAGGTCAAATTTACGAAGTGGTTAAATGTCTGAAATTACACATTAACCTGAATCCAACATAATAGAAAGGTTATGTAAACAAAAAACATTAATTCAATCAACACTGTCGATAGTGCTGTCAAACAACTATGAAGCTAACAAATCTATGAAAAAGTTTAATCTGCACACTGCAACACTTGTATACAGTATGTAGTGGGGGTCCCTGCTTCATCTCTCGCTCTCTTAGCTAAGGGGTCCTTGGCCTGAAAAACGGTGAAGATCCCTGCCCTAGGCAATAATGACCGTATTCCTGATTTGAAAATAACAGATATTGTACATTAAAAAAATGTATATATTTTATTCATGTATTCAATTTAAATATCTCTTACTGGAGGATTTATTACTAGTCCGCACTATACATCATTTTTTTCTTATGCTGATGTGATCTGTGATTGATTAACAGGGACTTGAATGATTATCTGTACATTAGTTATGAGATTGCAAACCTTGGAAATGTCTGTCTGGAATTATGTTTTTAACTAATACTTTAACTGGCGTTGAGTTGTTAAGCATGACCAAGCAATGACCGTAAAATATTTGTTTATATTATTTTTTTTGCAGAAAGAGCTAGCAAGGCTCATCACTCTGGAGCAGGGCAAGACTCTGGCTGATGCAGAGGGAGATGTGTTCAGAGGACTGCGTAAGTAAACTAAAACACACACCACACTAGGGCTGCAACTAACCATTATGCCGCTGCTGTCGGGCAGAAACCTCTTATCTCCACATTCTAACTTTGTTTTTTCGTAAATTAATGAACCACCTACTTGAACGTACTACAGTGTCACACCAAAGCATCAAAAGTAGCATATCTACCAGCTCGAAACGCGGCGGGAAGCGACGCGTTTCGAGCTTGTGGATCTGCTACTTTTGCTACTTCTGAATTTGAATCCTGAAAAGTAACAGTTTTGAACATATGCGGTTTCCGCCCGAAAGATGATTTTATAACTGAATAATTTGCATTCTGCAGGATATTTTTTCACTTATTAAAATGTATCTATGCAACCATAAGATTGTGGTAAAATAATGTAATTAAGTACAAATCGATGGTAAGTGTTGATCACAAGTTATCAAAGCCCAGATAACTGAAATAGCTTTATACATTTATTCAGCAGTCAAAACGAAAACAAATTAAGCATGCACAGCACATGCAACAAAGAGCATGGATCTACATGCTCACAATGTATTATGAGCTTGTAGATCAGATATAACTATTTGACATACAACAAACTGTATAGGCTTTAAGTGGTTAATGCCCTGACCACGTGCTCCTTGTGAGTCACATGGGCGCGGGTTTGAGTCCGACTCCTGTTTCGCGTGCCTCCCCTCTCTCTGCCCTCGGTTATCCTGTCTCCTGTATACTCTCAGGAACAGTTATTGAGCGTCCTCAGAACCATTGCACTGCATGGTGCATTGGAAAAGGGCCCTAAGCATGCTCAGAGAGATCCAATTCCCCCCATGGGAACCTTTTAAGCCCCGTTGTCTTTTAACCAACTTTTCTCTCGACAGGTCTTCATTTATCACTCCCTGATCCCATTGCTCTTGAGTTGATAGCTCAATCTTAATTGGCTTGAGGGTGACCATTATTTCTGTTTGAGCCGGACACACCAGTCAAGCATGCTAAATGAATGTGGTGTAGCAAAGTTTTTAAGCATTCCATTGAAGCCTGACGGCACATGCAGTATAGTCTTATAAAAGCTTGAATAAATAGATTATATTTGAAGTCTTGACATTAAACGTTGATCTTAATGTGACCATCTGAACATCTTGTTAAGGTGTAATTATGCATGCAATAGGGGGGCAGCAAAATGGTTGTATTTCACCGGTGCTGGGTCGAGTCTTGTAAGACTAAGGCCAGCGTAATTATATTTTATTTAATACAAAATCTAAGGGTGACCGTGCTTTCTTCTCTCTGGAATAAACGTACATCTTAAAAAAATTACGCCATGGCTCTGCAGGAGGCTAGCCGTCTATTAGGCGGTCGGTCTGTTTGTTTTTCCGGATCTCTTAAACCGCTCTACCAATCAGTGCCAAATGTCCTGTGTATGCTCCCAGTGGGTTAACTATTGTAACTAAAGTCCAATTCATACTTTGTTGCACAACGGTGTCGGCGCGTCGAAAATAGCTGGCCTACAAGCTCATAACGTGTCGTGGATGCGACAAGTAGGTCTGCTCATCTCAGCACGCTACACTATCGTACGACGGACCATAAATTAAGAACAGGTTGGCCACATGAAGACCGATTCATATTGGACACGCCGTTTCATGGTTCGATCATTTTTTTAAATTGTGCAAGAGGGCACATTTTAAACTACCATATCAAGCACTTGAGAGTTCCATTATGAAATGATTAATGACTCACCTTTTTTATTGCATCAGATTAACAGAGATGCTGTTACCACATCCATTAACTTACTGTGTGGCATACCCATAATACATGGATGGATTAAAGTTCTCAGTCGCCACGACTGATTTCAGTCATTTTTTGGATTCCATACAAGTCAGCATGTCTTCTATGAAAGCATGTTGCACAGAGAAAATAGCCGATCTACAAGCTCTCAATGCATCACAGACGCGCATTGAGAGCTTGTAATTCTGAAGCTATTGTTTTTTAAAGACTGGAGCATTTGAAGTGGTCAAACTAGCAATATGTTTAGAAGCATTTTCCATAAAACCCTAATGGTCTTGGATATTTCATAAAGGCAAAGGTTAAAGCTTCAGTCTGTAATTTCTTTACCTGGTTGGCAGTATGTAGAACAACATTACTAATGCATCATAATGTAGCATTCACCTCATCCGCTGCCACTGTGTGCTCCTCTCTGCCCCCTAGAGGTGGTTGAGCACGCGTGCAGCATCACGTCCTTGATGCTGGGAGAGACGCTGCCGTCCATCACCAAGGACATGGACACGTACACCTACCGCCTGCCCATCGGCGTGTGCGCCGGCATCGCCCCGTTCAACTTCCCCGCCATGATCCCCCTGTGGATGTTCCCCCTCGGCATGGTGTGCGGAAACACCTACCTGATGAAGCCGTCGGAGCGCGTCCCGGGGTGCACCATGCTCCTGGTCAAACTGCTGCAGGACGCAGGGGCGCCGGACGGAACTGTCAACATCATCCATGGCCAGCACGCAGGTAGGAGTGTGTGTGTCTGAGAGAGAGAGAGAGGGACGAAGATGATGTATCGGTTTCGATTGAATACTTTATTAATCCATTAAGACTGGGAAAGTATCTGTGTCATTTTAGAAATAGCAGATATACAAGCTCATAGTGCGGCACTGAGTGCCACGCTATGAGCAAAATCAAAAATGTCCCTTCCCCTGGAACAAAATATTTTTAGATGGTGTTCCGCGGCCAAATGCATATCATTTTGAGGGTCCTTGACATGAAAAAAGATTGAGAACCATTGATATTATAGCGACATAAGTTTTTCCAAAATGTTCGCTTAAAAATGTATATATATTCAAAGATTTGCACAAATGTCAAAAGAATAGCAGATCTTCAAGAGTGCCGCGCTATGATCTTGTATATCTGCTATTTTTGAATAGTCAAAGAAATCTTAAAATGACACAGATGCGTTCCCGGTCTTAATGGATTAACAGTTTGCTAAAAGTACAGAGGTACAGTTGTCCAATAATGCTAAAAGGATAACACAAAAAGCTCTGGGGGCTTGTTTCTATTGTGGTCCTATGTATTCAATTCATCAAGATGTATGACATATACTATACAATAAATCATCGATACTAGGAGCAGTAAACAAATATTTACAGTAAAACTGGGGGGTAATTTCTTTTGGCAAGCTAGAAGACTTGTCTAGGTCCAGTTGCAAATTGCAGACAGGTGCTCTTTTACGGCGGTTTTGAAGGAGGGTTTTTCACTTTTTGTTGGCCATTGGCAAGGCATTCCACATTTTGGTGGCATAATAGTAGAATGAATTCATCCCCATGTTTGTGCAAGTTGCTGTGCTCTGTCGGTCTGGCCAATATATTGGCCATTATTAAAAAAAATTGACGGCATACTGTACATGTGGTATCGGTAGTTATGAGGCCGACGTCATTATAGGGGAAACATTTCAAACATTTTCAAAAATAAGCGGCGAGCTTGTATTTGCGAGCTTGTGAGCTTGTAGATCCGCTAGTTTTTGAATACAGCTTTTTTGTTTATTTGTATTTATATGTTTGCTTATAGATTAATTCTTCTCAAATGTATTAGAAAAGGTATGTATTCTGGACAAATTCCGGTCAGAACATCGGTTATCAGTGGTCTAGGACTGGGTGGGCTCTAGAGAGAATGCATGAAATTATGCTCTTGACTGTGAATATCTTGTGTGAAATATGGAAATGGGGTGTGTGTTGCGTTTAAGTTGAAACTTTTCTCGGGATCATCTACAGTAAACACTAATGATGTGCCCTTTGGTGTATCTCAAGTAAGGGGGATTTGCATAATGTGTTAACACCTATATGTGTAGGTGTAATCTACCATACACCGTAGGCTGGAGGGCATCATTTACAACCCCGTATCCCATACTGTCCTGCCATTATAAAGTGCCTTGAGGGGGGCGTCCGTGAAGATGAAACAGACTGGGTTCATATTCATAATGCCGACCATCCTTAACCTCCTGTCTAGCTGTGAATTTCATCTGTGACCATCCTGCCATCAAGGCCATCAGCTTTGTGGGCTCCAACCAGGCCGGGGAGTACATCTACGAGAGGGGCTCTAAGAACGGCAAGCGGGTGCAATCCAACATGGTACGTGATATTTCAAGTTAATTGCCCAGTTCTAGTGGAGAGGCTGTCTGGGAATGTCCCCAGTTTCCCCCCGTCCCTGGTCTATGTGTCCAAGTCCAAGACACTGTATTAATAGCGCCCACTGCTCCTAATAATAAGTAGGACAGGTTAAATGCAGAGTGTAAATGTACTATGACAAATACACCCCCTTTTCCTAAATTCGCAATTAGGAAATGTCCTTTTCTTTTACAGTCTGTGACCACCCACGCATCACCCTGAGTTGCCATCATAGTGTTCCAAAACGTCTTAATCTTGCTTATGCTATAGAAACCAAACCGGATCTTGGCAACAAATCCCAGAGGTTTGTTTGTTTTGTTTTTTAGGGAGCCAAAAACCACGGTGTGGTGATGCCCGATGCCAACAAAGAGAACACTCTCAACCAGCTGGTGGGAGCTGCCTTCGGGGCTGCAGGCCAGCGTTGCATGGCTCTCTCAACCGCCATCCTAGTGGGCGAGGCTAAGGAATGGCTCCCAGAGCTGGTGGAGCGCTCTAAAGCGCTGCGAGTCAATGCAGGTGAGGTCCCACGTTAACCACATTAACCCTGGTGTCCCTATTTTTGGGCAAAGTTTAAAGAATTTTCCAATTGTGTTTTTCATAAACACAAGCTCATTATGCGTCACATCGCAATGCTATTTATCATATGATGAAGGACAAATTAAGTGGGGAACTACATGAACCCAGCTAACGACCTCTTTCCCAGGGTGCTTGGCGGTGTAGGTCACATAGAAGACGGGACGACCCGGATTTGATTGTCACGTCTCGCATGTGACTCTCCATTTCCCTCCCACTTTTCCTGTCTCTCTACACTATCTTGCATATTTAAAGGTGCTGTCTGTGTCACTTAACTATCATTTTTGATGAGTGATGCCCTCATACAACAACATGTAATACAGACATCATCAGGAGCCTGCTTTTCCCTGTTTTACCATTGTTTTTCTTTGGTCAGTGTAAGGCTTTGTCGGCCAAGACACGGAATTGCAACTTTTAGTATTTACTCTTTCTCTGACATTATGCAAAGATATCGACTGCATGCTAGCTTCTGTGGGCTCTCCAGTGTGGTGAAGCTAGAGGGCTACCCTGTGTGTCCACGCAATGTCATTGACATTATTTAGTGATAGCTGCCAGAATGTTATCAGAACATCAACAAATAATTCATAGATGGTGGTAACAAGCTTAACCTCTTTCAACCTGGCATCACTATTTTGGCCATGTCATTATAGGCAAACATTTTGAAAAAATATTTTCGCTGTATGACATGTGTTTTTTGTTTTTATTTATCATTCTGTGTTGTTATTTGTGTGTGTGTGTGTGTGTGTTGTAGGTGATCAGCCCGGAGCAGACGTGGGCCCCCTGATCTCTCCTGAAGCCAAGGCGAGGGTGGACTCTTTGATCCAGAGCGGTGTGGACGAGGGAGCCAAGCTGCTGTTGGACGGCAGGAACGTGACAGTCAAAGGATACGAGAACGGAAACTTTGTGGGACCCACCATCATAAGCAATGTTACGGTGAGACACCCCTGTCTGCTTTGACGAGGAACAGCGGCTGCACCAGTAGGCTTTACACATGAAATACTGAAAATGTGTCATTGGACAAATATGAGATAGAATTTTGTAGTGATAGCGTCCTTTCTGTGGATTAACCGCTTTCCACCGGGCATTCCTATTTATTCTTATAGTTTTCCTTCGAAACATTGTGAAAATAACCAATCTATTTTCCCTATCCGTGCCAATGAATATGGGGCTTAAATTGTTATCGCTGAGAACAAGTTCTATTTGCTTTAATATCTGGCATGTGCAATCCTGCTATTTGTTCCTTATTGTGGCCTGGAATTCGGGAGATCCGCAATAAACATGACATTAATGCATCAAACCATAGAAAGAAATACATAGAACGGACATCATGGCAACACTGTGCTTCCGTGTCAAATACATACAATAATCAATCCATGGATTCCTCCATGACACGTTTGTTCCATATGAAGATGCGGTAGTTATGGTATTCATACCATTAAGGCATTGTCTTATGCCCCAGCAAAGTAGGTGGCTGTGAACATGGTAATAGGGTGCCTAACCCTATTTTCAGGCACGTGCACACGTGGACATCAAATTGGGCTTGAGCCCCTGCCCTTTTACCAGTCTATAAAAACGTGTCCTCTCCAGACCATGAATACAGCATTTACTATGGTGAAAGAAATGCAAATGCACCCCTTCCCTGGCTGGCTGTACAAGGCTGTTCAAGAGAATTGCCTTTTCCGAAACTCCTCAACTTGAATGCAGCATTTTATGTTGAAAGAATTGCCCCCTCTATGTAGAAATCCATGCTGTAAGACGCATCTCCAGCAAAGGCTTGATTATACTTTGTTGAGCATGGTGTGGCGCACTGAAAATAGCTGCTCTGCAAGCCCACTGTGAGCTTGTAGATCAGCTATTTTCGCTATTACTGCCAAGAGTGCCCTTTTAAACATCTCAGCCCCTGCCCCTCAAACATTCTCTGCACGCGTCCACTACATATATCTGTGCATCAAACTATTGACAAGACCCAGTGATCAGAAGGTATTCTCATAACAGCCACTCATGAGTCATGTCTGATACCTCTCCAGTGGTAAAGAGGATGTATATCGCTGCCCTTGACCTGATACTGGGGTATATACGTCACTACAGATTGTGTGTAGTCAGGTGTGAAACTGACAATGATTAGTCAACCTTGCACTGAAGGACCATCTTATTGAGTACATTGAATAGATGGGGGTTCGTACTAGGGTTACAATAGGTCTAAAAAAAAACTGGTAAATTTCGGAAGGGAAGTTAAGAAATATGTGCGTACAAGAAAAGTGATGACTGCCGAGAGATTAGGTTTTTATCAAATATAATGTAGGAATCGGGCAGGTGAGCGGCACATTCAGATGTCCCCATCAGATGAAAACTACATTCCAGAATTGTATTGTTTAGCCCCTTGACTCTATGAAATTAGTTTGGCCAGTATAGCTGTGGATGTCTTGTCTTTTTGATTGTTTGATTAATCTATGCTAATTATTTGGACCATAAAATGTAGTGAAGTACAACATGATGGTAAATGCTCATCACAAGTTACCTGAACCCACACAGACGTCTTGAAATTGCCTAATATGTTTACCCAGCAGTCCGAAACATAATTATGCAACATAAGAAAAGGAAAGAGCTGCACACTCATGAATTGCTCCGATAACGTTTATTTCTAAATAAATGGTAATTAGGTTTTGGCTTTATTCATGAATAAATGGTGTCGGAGAAAGAAATTTGACTGCTGTCAGTCAGCAACTTAAAAAGTTACTTTTATGTGTTCCCCCTTCACAATAACATTCAACAAACAATATGCAACAAACAAGCATTCATATCTTGGTGACATTGTTAATGGCACATATTCGATTTATTTAGTTTTATAATATTTGATTTCAATTTAACTAAATACATTTGTCAATCCATTATTGATTTAATGGTTTCACACTTGTGAAATGTATGTTACAATGCTGTAGTATTGTCAAGTACAGTATATGATAATGACTTGACTGTGCTGTATATCATTGTAGGTGTGAGTCACATAAAATATGTAAAATAATCACATAAAATAACATCTCTTGTAAACACTTAGACTGAGAGAACGAGAGCAATCCATGGTCTCGAAGGGCGGATCCAAACCCAGGCGTCCTCCGATTGCTTCACCAATCTATGTCCCCGCTCCCCCCCCCCCCCCCCCCCCCCGGTCTGTGCACGGAGCAGGCTGACGTCACCACATTTAGAGCGACGCCCCTCTGCACTCTGGTTGGTTAGGCGTTAACAAGGTCCTAAGACCATCGTTCCTGCACCGTTCGCCCAGACGTTTTTCTTTTGAAACAAAAAAAAGGCTGGGATTCCGAGGCTAGTAAACACTTGATAGAACTAAGATTTGTTTTTAATTGTTCCTCAAGGCTGAATTAGGCTGGTGAAACTATAACACAAACCATCTATCACAGGATTGTGTCCTTGTCACCGAAACAGATTTACTTAAACGTTGCTAATCTAACCGTCAACAAAAAGCCAGTCTCAAGTGGAGAAAAGTCATGGTCAGTTTGACTTTGGCTCTCAGTCAAGGGGTTTCTCTGTGGGGTTTGTGACTTTCAGAAATGTTACCGACAAATAAGTTTGAACCTTGAGTTACTTACAATCAGGAGGATACAGAATGATACTTGAAATCAGACGGATATAGATGTGCCAGGTTTTTGGGAAATATTTTAACACATTTTTGGTTGGCTTTTGTTCTTTCCAACATGTGATTGTAGCCAAATATATGATCAGCTCCTCGAGGTGAGTCAAGGCTTAAGGGTGTGTTTAAAACACATGTTATTTCATTCTAAACTACAGTACCTCACGCATGTTGGCCCATAATGTAGCAGTTAACGTGTGAACTCACACAGAAACAAGTTCTCTAAAGTGGACCTCTATCCTGAACTTTTTCTGCACATGCACATATCCAATCTTCTCCGGCGCAAAATTGTTTTTGTCACAATATTGATGTTTTTGTTGCGAATTTTCTATGTCGTAAAACTCAGACGTGAGATTGATTTCTGCTTTCACACGGGGGGCTATTATTCTCTATAAAGCAAATTTATTGCACCATATGAGAGCTGCCTTGAAGCGGTGAGCTTGTGAGGGGAAAAATGTGTTGCTCATTCACAAAACCATCCGGCCCTCTCAAAGTGACAACCTACACCCATGTTTCCAATCACCGTTCCAGTGTTTGCATTAAATACGCTGCAATCCACCAATGTTTAAATGGTGTGTAAACCTGTAGCCTCCTCAGATTGCAATTTTCTGCTTGCATACTCCTGTCAATAGAACTTAACTTTGTACTTTGATGGATGTAGAAAATAGCTCTAATGTCTTTTGATACATAAAGTTCATGTAGCATGTGGCCGTCGGGATAAGTAGTCTAGATCAATTTGTTTCATTGGTGGATAAAAACAGAATATGTCTTTGATGTGAAGTGGCCCCTGAAACCATCTGGTGAATGGCTTTTGATTCTGGTGCCTGATGGGTGAGGGCTATAATCTTTAATGAGGTGAGAAAATTATGCCTTAAAAACATTTACACCTTATGATGACACTAAAAGCAAACTGATTTACGTCATATGGTATGACGGCTATCATCTAACTTTATTGTAGCTGTAGTTAAGTTATTCTATTCAGAGGAGAGTGGAAACTCGTATTACTACATCATTTTTTACCTTTACACAGGAATTGACACGGGTCCATTTGGGTTGAACACTCAGAGTTAAATTAATACTGAAGATTTTGCACTATAGATGTGGGTCCCAGAGATTTAAAAACGATTGTATCAAATGGAGGTCTGTGACCGAATGCATATCATCTGTCGGGTGGAAACCTCATATGTCCAAAACTGTTACTTTTCAGGAATTAAATATAAAGATAGCAGATTGACAAGTTCAAAATGCATCGTTTCGCCCCGCGTTTCGAGCTTGTAGATCTGCTAGTTTTGATACTTTTGTGTGACTCTGTAGTATGATCAAGTAGGGTATTAACTTACGAAAAACCTAAATATGGAGATAAGAGGTTTCTGCCCGACAGCAACGATGTCAAACTGGGATATTGATATTCAAAAGGTTGAGAATCACTGACCTCTAGTACATTGTTGACTCTTGTGAGACTGACTGCATTGTTCTCCCGCTCTTCCCCCAGTCTGACATGACGTGTTACAAGGAGGAGATCTTTGGCCCGGTTCTGGTGGTGATGGAGGCCAACGATCTGGACGAGGCCATCGGCATGATCAACAGCAACCCTTACGGCAACGGCACGGCCATCTTCACCAACAACGGAGCCACCGCCCGCAAATACACCCACGAGGTGGATGTGGGCCAGGTACGTCTCTCTGCCCACTGTCTCTCACCTATTTGGCACAGCGAGGAGATGTTAACCACTTTCAACTTGGTGTCCCTAAAGATATGGGAGATCAACAAGCATCGTGGCGCGTTGTGAGCTTGTAGATCTGCTATTTTCACCACCCGACACCTTCGTACGACGAAGTATAAAACACCCACTGTTCTGCCGTTTTATTCTTTGTTATGTTTGTTTAGAGATTTGTTATTTAGATACTAGAGTGTAGAGAAGCGGAAAGCTGCATGTCTGTCTGGAATCAAACTAGGAACATTACAATTATGGATTGACGATATCCAGCCAAGGGAAAATAATTAAATAAACTGGTATTGCAGAAAGTAGAATATTTTATATTATAGTTGTGAATATACCGTATACAGAGCACTACATCATAAATGGAGAAATTTAACTACTGTCCAACAAAGCTACTGTAGGTAACAAGGACTCAAGGCAAGGTAAAGACCGATTCATACTTTGTCGCACGACTGTGTCTCGCGGCGAAAATAGCCAACCTACAAGCTCACAATGGGTCGTATCTGCGAAATTAAGAACACACTTTTGTTTACGGTTAGTGAATGTGTGAGTGATTCCAACCTGGTTGACGTGGTCTCATGTTGCTACAGATTGGTATCAACGTTCCCATCCCCGTCCCACTGCCCATGTTCTCCTTCACTGGGTCCAGAGGCTCCTTCAGAGGAGACACCAACTTCTATGGCAAACAGGTAAACAAGGACTATATGTCATGGATGAGAAGACGACAAGAGTCACTGATAGGATGAAGATGATATCGTTGCTGTCGGGCGGAAACCTTGCATGTCCAAAACGGTTACTTTTCAGGAAATGGAAAAAATAACCTACCTAAAGAACAGACAGGCCACTTTAAACCTGGCACCCTACTTTTAGCATGCCATTATAGGTGAAAATGTGCCATATTTTTGCTATTTTCAAAAATAGATGATTTATAAGCTCATAGCGTGTGGCTATCGGACACTTGAACTTGTAAATCAGCTACTTAAAATAGGGCATTAATTTATGAAAGAAAAAGATGAAACATGGAGAGAGTTTCTGCCCGACAGTGACGATGTACAGTAATAGATAAACTCCCACCATGGCATAGTATGCATACATAGCCTTTTCACTTATACTACATTGGCTGCCCTTTGTCGAAGGGATGCTAAACTAATCATTTGAAATCATTTAAAAGAAACATAAAAAAAAATCTCACTTACTCGCAACCCATAAAGATGGGTCCCAACACAACGTTTGGGAAGCAAAAGGGCAATGAAGTTATCATCCGTATAACTCCTGTTGTTCTCCCATTCAACAGGGCATCCAGTTCTACACCCAGATCAAGACGGTGACGTCACAGTGGAAGGCGGAGGACGCCGGGGTTTCGAGCCCGGCCGTTACCATGCCAACCATCCGCTAATGGAACGCACAGAATTGTGATCATACATCTAGCACAACCTTCGATGACTACTGACATATGCCTTAACACTCATGAAGGAGCTATGTTCAGCGAATAGGTACATCAAGTCCTTTTACCATCCGCAAATATGTTTTAGAGAGCACTTCTAGTCATGTATGAGGGTTTTGGGCTTTTTACAAAATGAACTGTTTTCTGCTATTTTGAACTGAAAATTGGACTTACTTGTACATTGATGTTATACAAACACTCCCTGTACAATTCTGTTTTACAATTCCTCCCTATTCAAACACACTACGTCTTTGCAATAGTGGACGGAAGGATGAATGGTCTAATGTGGCACTGAAGGGTGTTGTGAATGGTGTGGTCTCATCCCCTCCATGGGGGTGGGGGGGGTAGTGTTGTTGAACCACTTTCAATTTGGCGTCCCTGTTTTGGGCATGTCATCATAGTGAAAAAGAAAATCTAAACTTTAAAGACAAATGGCCGATCTACAAGCTCACAACATGTAGCGATGCAACAAGTTGTGAGCTCATAGATCGTCTATTTCGCCACCGTAGTGAAAATGGCTGCTTAAGTGGTTCATAGGCTGACACTTCTCATTGTGTCTTCTGCTCCATTTCCTCTCTGAGAGGAAAGAACCATGTTGAATGTCGATTGCTTCCTTGACCCTCTTGTTCCGTCATTACCTTTCTCAAAACCCTTGGCAGGCAAGGTAAAATCTTTATCCTGGCTCAGGTGGCAAATGAAGTCAAGTTCTTCCAATATCTTTCACCTGTTCTGTGTTTTGAGATAAATGTGTAGATGGCTAGGAGAAACAAGCTCTATGGAAGGCAATTATCAGAAGAACATTGACATGCCTGCTGCTGACTGCAGTTTGAAATCATTTTGTAGCTGTTACAACTGTACCTTCTCAGCTGCTCAGTGTCTGAATTAGCATTGGTGTATGTGTGTGGTGCGTGTGTTCTGAATACGTATGTGTGTTACTCAAAGTTTGTGCTGTGAAGCTTAATTTACATGCCATTACACGACGGTGTCGCTTGTCGAAAATGTTTTTTTCAAACTAACACGTTGCAACGTGTCACATAGACATTCCTGGTTGATGTTGTGTAGCGGCCACTCCTTTCCAATGTCATCATGTGCTGATGACCCCTTTATTTGTCGCTTACTCATGCAGCAGCGAAATGTTGGTGGGACATGTTCGGCAAAGACTGTTTGAACGCAACAATACAAAAGATGATGATAATAATAATAATGTCCAGAAGACTTGGCCACTTAGCGGTCATCACAAAGAAGTGGTGTTGTCCTTTATAAGCTCTGTTCTCCAGGTCAGTCCCTTTCTCTCCTCGCTGTGGGAAGGACTATACTCTAGCCTTATTCATGCAGTATGCTCTACCCGGTGAGTCACCGGGGCGTCCCCAATCCCTTTCTCTTGAGCTTGTGGAAGAACGCAACGCGTCTTTAGATTGCAAAATCTCATTTTCTCACCAAGCGACACGTCGTGCTACGGATTATAAATTGGGCTCGATTACTGGTTTTTGTCATGGTGGAGCTGCATTGCAATGTTTTACAGTACATGCAATAAAACTTTACATTTGTTATTGTCTGGAATTATTTTTGTTGGAATCCCTTTGATGAAAGATCATTTTTGTATACCTTGGTGATTAGTCAGACATCTTTGGGAGCAATTAGGGGATTGCTTTTAGGGAGTGTTTTAGTGGATTTTGAACTTTAGCTGCCCAAGTGTTGCTAAGTAAATATTTAAACTAGGGTGCCATTTACGTAGAAGGCGCAGATTACAGAAGATAACTGTAATGTAATGAGTCTGCAGTTATGAACACGTCGCACCCAAGGTTGTAATTTGGCTAAATGACCAGCTTTATTTAGGAATTCTATGTAAACATACAGTATATGTCTTTGTACACAGGAATAAAGATGCCAGTCAAGATGTTTGCTAATGCATTCCATGGACATAAAAGATGCTGCTGCATCAGGTCACGTTATGTTGTTTTGCAATATTCAGTCGGTGTAATTTCAGACGCTTGTTTTGACAGAATGTTCATTAGGTTAGTTGTAAAAATCAAAACATTAAAATATGCTCTTGTTGGCGGAAAATTAATTACTGCAGGCTTCCCTTGACTGCATTAAGTGTGCAGAAAATGGGTCTTGTGGGCTCTTTGCTTAGGTTTACTCAGCATGTTCATTGTTATGACTTCACCTCTGCGCCCTGTGTTGGATACACTGAGGTTGTGGAAAACAAAGTGTACTGCAATTTTTTTCCCCTTCTGCAGTCTAGAGCCCATGACCCAGATGGACACCAGAGCACATTTAACGCAAAAGGTACCCCAAACACTTCACACCCCGTTTTCCACAAGGAGACACTTCACATTTGATTGAGTTTATTTATTGAAAATACAAGTGTATAATGCATAGAAAATACAAATCAATGTCTGAAATCACTCACTATACAGTCCACTATATAGTGAGTTTGTAAATGTTAAGTGATAATTATTATACACTACTGTACAGTATATACCATCTTTGTGGTGAAAGAAAACTGGCGGATGGATGAGAGGACAGAGCAAAGCTAACTCCAATATGCTCAGTATAATGTTGCTGTCGGGCAGAAACCTCTTATCTCCATGTTCTAACCTTTTTTGTGTTTTCTTTGTAAATGAATGCCCTACTTGATCATAATACGGCGTCACACAAAAGTACAGTAGCAGATCTGCAAGCTCGAAACATGGCACAAAGTTTTGAGCTTGTACATCTGCTACTTTGAAAAGTTAACGGTTCTGGAAATGAGGTTTCCACCCGACAGACGACGACATAAAATTATATCTAAATGACTTTTGAAAAGGTGGCTATACAGGTAGCAGTGGCTATACAAGTGGAGGGAATTGCTAGTTGGACATTTAGTGTATTTAATGTACAATATTGGCCTATAAACATACATTGTAAATGTCTAGCATTTTCACACATTCAAAACCAGATATATTTGCAATGCGCTGGAAGCCTCTACTGTTCAATATGAAATGAAATCATAAAATAGACGGAGCTTGAGTGAGGTTACCAGGGTGGACTTCTTCTACTCCTGACATCCCAACACTGCTCAACTGAATGAGTTCTGAATGTTGGGGGCGGGGCAGATTTAGCTGCTATCCAAACACAATTTGAAACATTTATAAAACATAAGAATGCCAAATTATAACGTAAGTACAGTTATTATGGAAAATATTAATATCCAGTCAGGGTGAACAATATTAACATCCAGGATATTAATATAAAATTTAAGTGTTGACAATTTATTGAAAAAGATTGAAGCATAAAAACAACATTACAGATCATAGCCTCAGGCCAGGAGGCCTGAGCTTCACTCCCCTCTAGCCCCCGGCAGAGCAAAAGCACCCAGAGCACCAATCTCATACCCTTCTTATAGTTGTCCTCTCTAACAAAGATGCTGTCCTTGAATGGTCATATTCTATCTACAGGCATGTTACACATCGCTTATAGATAACATCAATGGTATTGCTGAACCAGCTAGAAAGAGAATACTTTAGTGGAAACAGACCTTGGAACAGTTGTTAATGGTAGCAACGGGAGCTGTGGAAAGACCCCTGCTGTGAATTTAAACGCTCAATGGTTCACACACACATTTAGATAGAACAGAAATGATTTTGAACACATTGGCATTCTAAATTTCCCCCCACATTTTTCAGCATTTTCCAGAATTGCCAGTATTCAAAATGACCTGTTGCACTGCCTTTAACTTATCTCCACCAGGACGGCAGACATAGTTTTTGAGTGTGTCTGTCCACAGCTAATACACAGATCAGCGTAGTATTACTTGTGATATGCAGACAGTAGGAATTAATGACAACTGTTGTAGTTAATCATAAGGCATACAAAAATACAAAATTTCAGAAAATGTCTCGCATCATTGTTCCTTTTGATGAATATATATTATGTAGACTAGAGGGAGAGCATAGAGTATAATGATGCTCTCCTTCACAACACCGAGAGAGATCAAAGCTTGTTCAAGCATGCATGTTCATGCCACCTTACTGCCTGGTCACGATAAAGAAAATGAAGACAAAGTCTCAAAAAAGTCTCATGGTTCCACTGCTCCCATTGTCCTCTCAGTCATTCTCCTGTAGCTCCCAGGCAGGTTGGCAAACAGATGTTGTGTGTTGACCGAGGGGAGGGGGGGGGGGGGGGTTGTCCGTCACATTCCTCCAGCTGGCAGACCCTTGTGGCTGCCAAACTTTGCTGGCTAAAACAAAACAAAACAAAACAAAATGTGTTGGCAGATTGGCTGACCCAAACCAAATATGACACCCCTGCTCAGGGTTAACGAATACCCATAGGCCTACCTATCAGCAGAATGTGTGAGCACTGGTTTACCTCTCTGCCCCAGCCCAGCTGTCATTCTCCTCCATTCCAGTCAGTTTACAGTAGCATTTTGCTGCTACTCGTCCTTAAAACTAAAAAGGGTGTACCTCTCTGACCTCATAAGGATTCGGTTCCATTGGGATTCTTTTTTAAACAATTCAGTGCATCAGGAAATCATATAATTTCACCACGATTCGATTATTTTTGTACGATTAATCAATTTCAATATGCTGAAATCACATGTGACTGTGAATGGATTTTTTTCTGTATTTGTGAAATTTCATTCAATTTGATTGTTAATACATTATTTAAATGGCAGGAGCTCTAGACAGCACAATTCTCTCTCCTATTAACCACTTAAACCCTAATATATTCAGTTGACCGGAGTCCCGTAGGTTTCTATAGGACCCCTCCTTTTTTCCCTCTATGCTAAATCTCTTCACCAAAAAAAGCTGCTACAAGCTCACAACACGTCACATTGCAAAACATTGTGAGCCAAATGTTCGCCCTATCCTTTTATAGAAACATGTCACATGAAGAAAAGCTTTAGATCTTATTTTTTTCTGGGCTACAGCGATGCCTTGTGTCAGGATAGCTCAGTCGGTAGAGCTCTCGCCTTTGGACCACAAGGTGATGGATTCAATCCCGGGCACCGACAACTCAGCGTATGAGTAGCATGGCTTGGGTGCGGCAAATCGTGCGGTAAGTACTGGGACCTGATGGTACTGTAGGTGTGGCGCTCCACCTCAGCGTTCCATCTCCCAGGGGTCTAGCGCAGTGTAACGGGGATAGACTCCAATGTTCTTTGCTAATACCGACAATAAGCCTCTCCGACCTACTTACAGTGATGTCTTGACTTGCATGATAAATAAGAGTGCAGGTACTTGAAGGACACGGACATGAGCCAAAACAAATAGTTATTACAAATCGTTGCTGTCAGGCAGAAACACCTTATATCTCCATACTTTAACTTATGTTTTTTCGTAGATTAATGCCCTACTTCGTCATACTAGAGTGTCACACAAAAGTAGTAAAAATAGCAGCTCTACAAGCTCAAAGCGTGTCGCATTGCGATGTGTTTTGAGCTGTAGATCTGACAGTTTTTGGTACTTTTGAATTTTTATCCTGAAAAATAACAGTTTTGGACATGCAGTAGCCTACATGACTATAGTACATGACTATAGAGATGACTATAGTACATGACTATAGAGATGACTGTAACTGTTGCTACTATAAGTTAATATAATTTGTTTTATTTCTCTAAGACTAAGTCCAAGTTCATGATAAGGCTGTATTTAAGTTAATGTGTATGTGTACATTATTTCATGGTTATTTGAGTCAAGTTATTGTAATGCTTTTATTTTGAAGTATCAAAGTCGTTCTGTGTCTCGTTTGGTCTGCTCTCACGTGAAATAGGGTTTACACAGGACTTTTGCATTATGCAATTAAGCAGCAAGAACCAGCAAGCAGCAAGGTGCAGAAGCTCCGTGTCATGCTGGTCACAAGAGACTGTCTAAACTTAAAGATATAAGAAAGGTTATGGTCTTAAGTTATAAGAAAAGTCTATAAGGACCTGAAGACTGAAGAGTACTCCCTTTTTGTATAGCATGCAGCCAATGAGGTATTTGTTTGTCTATATGTTTGCTTGTACTGTTGGTATTTTACTCTGGTAAATGTCTATTTTTACATGCTGTGCATGACGCCATCTTATGTTAATGTAACATGCTTATTATGTTTATTGTTTCGTTTTCACGGTGGATTGGAGGGATTGAAGTTACCTTCAATAAATCAGTAGCAAGGAAACCACTTATGTCTGTCTGTGCTTGGAGGGAGTTACAATGACTATAGTACATGACTATAGTGTAGTGCATGACTAGAGATGACTATAGTACATGACTATATAGATAGATAGATGACTATAGTACATGACTAGAGATGGCTATAGAGATGACTATAGTACATGACTATAGAGATGACTATAGTGCATGAAATCCCTGGATTGATTTATGAACTAAAGCGTCTAGGCAACGTTCACCCATGATTGATTATTCAGGTAGTTCGTAACATTTTAATGACTTTGGAAATACTTTTAACAAACATATCTAAATGTCTCTGTTTATGTATGATATGGCTGAAGCTGTGACTAGATAATGATGTACGCAGTACATTAGGCCTATAAAGCCGTACAGAGAAATACTGTGGTTTGACAGAACAGCAACTCTCTCCGCAACGGAAGGACATTGAATTTATCTCTGTATTGAAAAAGCAACTCGGAGACTAATAACTGAAGTTACAGCATGTTACTCAATCATATCTTATTGACACACAATCTTAGAATGTTCCCCAGCTCTTAGAGAGTATTGGTATTCTAATTATGGTAATACGTCCTGGAGTGTCCCATTCACCTATGACTTCATTAGTACGGCCTTATGTGGGATATGTTTCTCAATTTGCTGTTGTGCTACAGTTTAAACATCGTTAACCTCTGTCTAGACGAGGCCAGTGGCTAGAGATGTGACAGCACGAAATCAGCATGACGGATCACAACCACAGTGACCCAAACACAAAGGAGAAGGACAATGACTGGATGAACGACGGCAGACCTGTGACACCACCGGCATTGATGACGAGGCCCGCAGAGAGGAGGTGAGACATCAGGGTGTCAGAATGACAGCCTCGTTTTCAAATGCACTACAGGACCGCATGTCCCCATTCAACAGGGTTGCAGTGGAGAGAGTGAATAAGATACTGTAGTTGTAGCACATATTAATGAGCATACTGACCATGCAGGTCAGTGCCGGGTTCAGAACCACTGACTTTTAAGACCCCCGCCCCAACCCACCCATACAGTATATACCGTACATTAGTTAAGTGGTTCGCAAAGATTTTCATGTCAAGGATTCCCAAATTGCTTTGTATTTGGCCACGCACCCCCATCTGAAAAGATGTTAAAGATATTTTTCTCAAAAATAGCAGATCATGGATCGAAGGATAGTGCACTGAGGGAAGGATTCACACCAACTCAGTTGGGTCTGGGTGATAGTATGGACAATGTTGGGAATTTGATTAATTTGTACTTCAACAATCTTATAGTGCAATAGATGGCGATAGTCCAATGTCTATGGATGCCAACCACCATTAAAGTCCAAATAAGGAAGTATAATGCAGCCACAATTGGAACGGTTAACTAATATTTTGTGGTGTATGAAATGTTTGTAGATAGATCGTTAGATTTTTATTATAGTGTCCTGCACCACAAGATACCCAGCACACACAGGCTTATACTGTAAGACACTCACACAATGTACATACACCAATATACACCACAAACAGAATACATAAACATATTGATTGTCCAGGCTGTGAGTTACAGATACATCGTCCTCCAAGCAGTTTGAAATTCAACACAATTAGCCTAGGTAAACGGCTCTATTCTCTGTCACACACGGCTGACTCATTGTTATTTTTTAAGTGCAAATAAAGAAAACACTTGGTAGTTGGCATGAGTTGTCCAGCCTGTATATGGGCATATACTGATGATATCCAGAGATGGGCAGTATTCTGTAATCCTAATACCTTTTTGTATTTTGTCATTTGTATTTGCCTGAGACCGAAAATAGATGTAATTTGTATCAAGATACTTTCAGATCTAATTTTATTCAAAAAAGTCATTTTATTCTAAATGAATTAATAAAATAAAAACAAATTTTAAACATTTACACAGGTTTATATTGTGGCATAATTAAATCAAAAAACACAATGTGAGATGTCACTTCTACTCCGCCTCTGATTGGCTTACCCACCCTCAGAACAAGTATCCTGGTGTCAGTATCTGATCAGTATCTTGGTGTCATTATCCTGGTCAGTATCATGAGCGTTGCTCATGGTACCATGGTACATGATATGCAGAGGAAGGAATGTGCTGCAATTCATCCATGTTGCCAGAAATCACAAGAAGAAGTAATTTGGTGGATTGAGACTGAGCTCAGAAATTCCCCTTGATGGTTTGTTTGTCTCTCCTGTTGAGGCATGGTCAGTAAGAAAATATTTAAACCTCTATTCTCAATGGTATAACGGACCTGAGTTACAACTGTACTCAGGCCGCTTTTTTCGGTCTACACCAAATCTATTTGCCAAAAATAGCTCATGCGTTGTGAGCTTGTAGATCGGCTATTTTTGATGAATTATTATAATTAATTTCATGCTTGCTTATTTTCTGTTTTCAATTCCACCTTTTCTTCAGTAAAATTGGCCTGTTCCTTGGAGTTTACTTTTTTTTTAATTTCCTGCATTGACATGGGAATAGAATAAATAAATAAATAAATTAAATTGTTCACAAGTATGGGGACCAGCAGCCTGTAATCAATGATCATTGATTTGACATGCTGCATGCCATGAGTGTACAGTGGTATTCAGCTATTCAGATAGAAGCTGTGGTCATAATACTGTACAACACTGTTTGAGAAAGTAGTTGAAAAGTTTATAGCCACTAATTATTTTAATGTAACAATCCAAATTGACAATGTACTTGATTAAACAAAACCTTCTATAGTCTTCTTGGCTCATTCAAACTGCTGTACTTTTGGTCATCTCAAACTAACAAAGGATTAAGCTTTGACAATAAATGTAATACATTTTAATGTCATTACTAAACGTCTCTGTTTGCTCTGAATGAATGAAATAATTCTGGGTGCCGGAATTGTGTCATTCCGTCACAATGAACCGGACTCTGATCATCGGTGGATGTATCTGGTAGATTCAGTCATTCTGTCAGGGGGAGAGGTGTTTGCTGTGGATTTTTATCTTTTGACCTGCCACCTCGCCTTGAACTTTTAAATGTAACCTCCAAATTGTATTGATGTGAAAGGCCTGGTGGCGCAAGAGTAAAGGTGATGCCTCACCATCTGAAGGTTGTGGGTTTGGGAGTGTCCTGGAGAATCTTTAGTTTTGGCCTTTGTAAGGCGAGGAGCATGGAGGCAGCCCACCTGCTTTCATTTTACTATTGGGAGGAGCATGGAGGGAGCCCATCCCCAGAGGGAAGAGCATGGAGCACACCTCCAGGGGGAAGAGCTTATACATATTAATGAAAGTAGTAATTTATGTTTTCCCCAATGATTGCTTTTTACATTATTAGTTTGATTTTATTGAGGCCTTTTATTTCCTGTCACCTGATCAGTTTTTAAGCATTTCATTCATATCAGTTTGATATCAGTATTGGTTGTTTGAGTTGTTTTGGTTTTCAGTTGTTTGAGTTTTTATTTTGTTACAGCTGAGTTTTGAACCTATGACCCTTTGGTTTATAAACCCTTGATTTATTTCTTGAGCCACACTGGCATAGCAGTTGCAAATGAGAACGTAAAACGTAAAAACCCACCTTTTAGAATTTAGATGGAGAGTAAAACATTTTCTTGAGGAGATTTGAACCCATGTCACTTGATTTATAAACCCATGATTTATTTGAAGGTTTGAACCCTAAACCTTCTGCTTGAAACTCCATGGCACATGTCTCAAGTCAAATTTAGATTTTAAGGTGAGAATGTTATTAACAGAACTCTTGAACCACAAACCTTCACATCTCATGAGCCACATAGTCATGGAAGACTTTACCTTTTAGAATTTAGCTGGAGAGTGAAAAATGTTCCTCAGCAGTTTTGAACCCTTATCCTCCAGTTTAGGAATCCCTGTTACTTCTCTTGGGCCACAAAGACGTGGACGATATTAGTTAACTAAATAGTTAAGCTCATAGTTGAGCTCATAGGTGAACATTTTCTAAGCACTGGCATCAAACTCAGAACTTGTTTAGAAGACACAGGTAACAACTAAATACTTAAGCATATAGGAACTGAATGCAGGATAAAATGTTTAAAAGCACTGTTGTCCATCCAAGAACATTATGCTTTATACATTATACACATCACACACATACAGTATCAGGGTTATATGTGTACATTGAACCCTACTGTCCCTATTCTGGGGCAAACATTCAGTGAATATAGCAGATCTACAAGCTCATGTCGCCTTGTTACGCATTGTGAGCTTGTAGATTGCCTATTTTCTGCAAAGAGATTTAGTCTAGAAAGAAATACTCGCAGATCTAGTATGGAGCCCTGTGGGACCCCAGTCAACTACGTTCATAGGGTTTAAGTTATTGTTTCTCAGCGGGCGGCACAGCCCCCCAGGGGGCGTGCAGAGAAGTTTAGGGGGAGCTGGAAGCAATGTATTTAATGGGAGCGCTGAGGTGATCTTGGGGGGCGGCGGCAGTTTATATGTTCAAGTGCACATTTATTATCATAATCATCATTTTGTATCATGTCAGCATCATGGTTAGCATCATGTAAGGATCATATCAGTAACATGGTTAGTATCATGTCAGTATCATGGTTAGTATCATGTCAGCATCATGTTAGCATCATATCAGTAACATGATCAGTAACATGGTCAGTAGCATTGTCAGTATCATATCAGTAACATGATCAGTATTATGTCAGTATCATGGTCAGTATCATGGTCGGTAGCATTGTAAGTATCATACATCAGTATCATATCTGTAACATGATCAGTATTTTGTTCAGTGTCATGGTCAGTATCATGGTCAGTGTCATGGTCGGTAGCATTGTCAGTATCACGTCAGTATCATGGTCAGTATTACGTCACAGGACTGTGACAGGGCTTTTACAGGGCTGTGACTGATATATTATGACTCTATGCCTGTGACAGTGCTCATTAAAGTTGTTATGGTCTGGTAACATGTTACCATGTTGACAGGGCCTGTCATTTAGTGCTGTGAGAGGGGCCTGGTATGACGGGGCCTGACATCCATATACAATGCTAACTCATAATCGTAACGGGCCTTTTTTCTCTCCCTGGTCAGTAGGGGTGAGGTGTTTGATGTGGATTTTCATCTTTTGATCGGCAACCTCCCCCTTCAACCTCAAATATGACCTCGAACGTGTCATAATGGGAAAAGCCTGGTGGTGCAAGAGAAAAGCTGAGGCTTCACAAGCTCAGGGTCTTCATTTTCTGCCTTTGTAAGGTGAGGAGCATGGGGGCAGCCCATCTGCAGAGGAGGAGCTTTTAAGACATTTACATATGAAGTGATTACCTTTTCTACTTGTTTTGCTTTTTATCCATTGTTTCATATTATTAGTTTGATTTGGTAAATGTTTTAGATTTTGATTGAGGCACTTGAGTCACTTTTGAGTTTTTGTTGAGGCTTATTGGTGTTTTAGTTTTTTTATTGAGTCACACTTCAGTTTCTTTGTTTAACGTCTTCTGTTAGTTTAGTTGTTTTAGTTTTTATATTGAGTTTGTGTTAGAGTTTTGAACCCTAAACCTTCAATTTATAAACCCCTGTCTTTTCGGGTTTGCCACAGACACCTGGAAGATACACGTAAGAACCAAATACTTAACCTTTTAGAGTTCAGATTACCTTTTAGAGTTTAGATGGAGTGTGAAAATGTTCCTTAGAAGTTTTGAACCCTAAACCATCAGTTTATAAAACCCTGTCATATTCTTTGTGCTGCAAAGGCATGGCAGATACATGTGAGAACCAAATAGTTAACTTTATAGAGTTTGACCTGTTGGAGTTAAGATGACGTGCAATTTTTTGCTAATACTATATTTATACTTGATGAATTAACGTTTAGACCTAATCATGCTGTACCCTAAAAATCTATTCAAATAATTAACATTTTAAAGAGAGATTACTAACGCTAGCATGCAGCTGCTAGCTTCATTAGGGGTCCTTCTCTCTTGAAATAATTTCCTCTTCTTGCACAATATACAAAATGGCTTCTTGAATGGTGGTTACATCACCTTGACAATTCAGTTAGCTGTCTGGACTGACATTATTCCCCAAATTAATTATTATATTCAGAGCTTTAGTGATCCATTACTTGCTAGGTGTGATTGGGCAAGGTGTGAGTGGTCTCTCTCTCTCTTTCTCTTTCTCTCTTCTCTCTTCTCTCTTTCTGAGAGAATGGGAATGTCACTCTTTTACTGTCGCTTTATGTCTGGATAAACTCCAGTCCAATGCAATTTTAAAGAGATAGTCATTTTTAAGTAATTAGTGGTTATTATTAAATGTAGCTATTTTATTGCTACTTTTAACTTTTTAATGGATCCTATGTAAGTAAAGGCTGATGAGGGGGGGGGGGGGGCAGACCCCGTGGTCAGTATGACCCCCCCCCCCCTGGAATCTCCTGTTATAGGACGATCTGTGGTTGGCAGGAATGACATATACTTTGGCAATTTGAAAATAGCAGATCTACAAGCTCACAAGTCAACACAATACATTTGAAAAGATGGGAACTTCTGCATAATGAGTATAGTTTTACTTTTGGTACTTTAAGTATATTTTAGTGCCAATACTTTTGTACTTTTAACTTTCTTCTTAATGCCAAACTTGTACTTGTAACAGACAATTTCTACAATAGGGTATTGATACTTTTACTTAAGCTACAGTACTTGAGTAAATGTACTTAGTTACTATCCACCACTGCAATTACACATGTAAAATGCATCTCAGGTCCAGGCAACACACATCCACTTACCGACGGCAGAGGAAACCACACTTAGTGATTTTTTCGGATTTAACTTTCGTTTCGGTAGTGACACAAAAACGTTTCGGTCGTGACACAATGGTGAAAAAATAAATTTACTAAGTCCAGAGCTCGATGAATGAGGGCGGAGTGTGTCATCAGTGGAGATCTGGCCCACCTGGATTGTCCTCTATAAAAGAGGTGGCTGGACTTCACTCCTGTCCTCTCTCTCACCATGAAGCTCACTGGGAGCACTCCAGCCTTTTGGATTTTGGTTGTAAAGGACAAGACCACTTTGGTAGAGGTTTGGGTTGTGTAGTTAGTTACCATGCCATGATGTTAGCCTGGGACCAGACGAATCTGCGAGTGCAAAAAAAAATTACACTCTGCGATTTGGGTCTGGCACCGCTCCATAGAGAATCCATTTCCTGTTCCAGGAGACGTGGGGAACCAATCAGGGCTCATTATTCGAATATGGGAGACTGTAAGTGGTAGTTGGTTGTAGGTCATCACCTTTAGTTTATGTCAGGTGTGTGTTTGGGCAGCCTGGCATTCAGTGAGAGAATGGGGGTGAGCTAGGCTCAATATTTTGAGTTTGGGTTTGAACCCCTAACCTCTGGTTTGAGAAGCAACATATCTCTAGCTCAGGGGTGGGCAACTCTGATAATGGAGAGGGCCACTATATTTCCACACTCACTATACCATTCTACGTATGTCACACAAAAGTTAGGACGCGTTTTGAGCTTGTAGATCGGCTATTTTAGCAATTTTTTTTATTAGAATCCTGATTTTTTTCTTCTACTTTTGAATTGGGATCCTGAAAAGTAACATTCGTATTTAATTTGAAATGTATTTAGTTATACTTAGGAGTACGTTTAAGGCAATTTAAAGTTGATTGGTAGTGACTTTTTTTTTGGTCCCTAACATTCATCGAGCTCTGGACTTTGTAATTTTTTTTCCGTTTCGGTAGTGACACAATGGTGTCACTACCGAAACGAAAAAAAAAAAGTTCCTCCAAAAACCTGTTAGGAGTACGTTTCAGGCAATTTAAAGTTGATTGGTAGTGACTTTTTTTTGGCCCCTAACATTCATCGAGCTCTGGACTTAGTAATTGTTTTTCCGTTTCGGTAGTGACACAATTGTGTCACTACCGAAACGGAAAAAAAATGACTCCTAACAATTTAAAGTTGATTGGTAGTGACTTTTTTTTGGTCCCTAACATTCATCGAGCTCTGGACTTAGTAATTATTTTTCCGTTTCGGTAGTGACACAATGGTGTCACTACCGAAACGAAAAAAAAAATGTTCCCCCAAAAACCTGTTAGGAGTACGTTTCAGGCAATTTAAAGTTGATTGGTAGTGACTTTTTTTTTGGTCCCTAACATTCATCGAGCTCTGGACTTAGTAATTATTTTTCCGTTTCGGTAGTGACACAATGGTGTCACTACCGAAACGGAAAAAAAAATGTTCCCCCAAAAACCTGTTAGGAGTACGTTTCAGGCAATTTAAAGTTGATTGGTAGTGACTTTTTTTTTGGTCCCTAACATTCATCGAGCTCTGGACTTAGTAATTTTTTTTCCGTTTCGGTAGTGACACAATGGTGTCACTACCGAAACGAAAAAAAAATTGTTCCCCCAAAACCTGTTAGGAGTACGTTTCAGGCAATTTAAAGTTGATTGGTAGTGACTTTTTTTTTGGTCCCTAACATTCATCGAGCTCTGGACTTAGTAATTATTTTTCCGTTTCGGTAGTGACACAATGGTGTCACTACCGAAACGAAAAAAAAAATGTTCCCCCAAAAACCTGTTAGGAGTACGTTTCAGGCAATTTAAAGTTGATTGGTAGTGACTTTTTTTTTGGTCCCTAACATTCATCGAGCTCTGGACTTAGTAATTTTTTTTTCGTTTCGGTAGTGACACAATGGTGTCACTACCGAAACGGAAAAAAAAATGTTCCCCCAAAAACCTGTTTATTAACCTTATGAATTTATTTACAAAACATTGGACATAAAAAGACAATAGAATTGTAATACTAGTCATCAAGCTACTAATATAGACTGAAGTAATTAAAGCGGGTCATGTTTGCATGTTTGGAATTGTAACAGCTGAAATCAATAATATATCAGTATTCTGATATTAACTTGCGGGCCGCTTTAAGTGAGGGTGGGGGCGGCGTGTGGCCCCCGGGCCGCCAGTTGCCCATGTATGCTCTAACTGCACCACTGGGGTTTCTTAGTTGTCTAATGTCTTGTATGCTCTTCGGCAGTGGTGGGAGAAGTAAGGCCCAGCATCCCTATTCTGGCGGCAAACATTTGTCAAGATTTACAATGTGTCGACGTGTTGTGAGCTTGTAGATTGACAATTCTTTGTGAAAAGATTTGGTGTAGATGGTAACAAGGCAAGCGGGAAAGTAAAGTTGCAACTTTACTAAGAATAGAGGGTTTAAGTGGTGAAGTTAATGTAGAAATACACTGTGCATCTAAATACTAAAAGGATAAGTATTTCCTTCTCATCTGAATGTTTCATGTCTCTGCGGCTCAGGAGATGTGTCACTGTTTATGAACCAAAGAGTTTAAGGTTCAAAGCTCCTAAAGAACATTTTCATTGTCCATCTCAATCCTGAAAAGGTGGTTTAAGTATTATGTTCTCAGTTGCATGGTTCATGCCACCATGGATCAAGAGAAAACTCTGGGGTTTATAAACCGAAGGTTTAAGGTTCGACACATTTTCACTGTCCATCTAACTTCTAAAAGGTGGGTTAAGTATTACGTTCTCTTTTGTGTTATCCATACCTGTGTGGCTCAAGAGATAAACACAGGGTCTGAAAGCAGAAGGTTTGGGGTTCAAGGCTGCTGAAGAACATTTTCACTGTCCATCTAAATTCTAAAAGGCGGGTTAAGGATGACGTTCCCAATTGTACTTTCCATGCCAGCGTGGCTCAAGAGTTAAACACAGGGTCTGAAAGCAGAAGGTTTGGGGTTCAAGGCTCCTGAAGAACATTTTCACTGTCCATCTAAATTCTAAAAGGCGGGTTAAGGATGACGTTCCCAATTGTACTTTCCATGCCAGCGTGGCTCAAGAGTTAAACACAGGGTCTGAAAGTAGAAGGTTTGGGGTTCAAGGCTCCCGAAGAACATTTTCACTGTCCATCTAAATTTCAAAAAGGCGGGTTAAGGATGACGTTCCCAATTGTACCTTCCATGCCAGCCTGGCTTAAAAGATAGATCAAAGGTTCACAAACTAAAGGTTCGAGGTTCAAAGCTCACTCAAAACAACTACTAAATAAAAACTAAAAGGGTAATACAACAAAAAAAACAATGGAGCTGTGGTCAATACAAACTGGTGATGAAAAAAAACAATAAAAAAATGTCTCAAACAAATTCATGTGAAAAAACATAGAGGCCATAAAATCACAAAAAATACTAAAATAAAAATCTTTAATGAATATGTAAATGTATTAAGCTCCTCCCCCTGGAGGTGGGCTCCCTCCATGCTCCTCCCTCTCCTACCGGAGCTAAAAGAGGGCGTGAGGAGGGAGGCGGGCTTCATCCATGGTTCTCGCCTTAAAAAGACCGAAAATTGAGATCTTCCCTGACCAAGATTCAAACCCACCACCATCCACTTGTGAAGCCTATGCTTTACTCTTGCACCACCATGCCTTTCACATTTATTAGGATTTCGAGGTTATATTTAAAGTTAAAGCGAGAGGTGACAGGTCAAAAGATGAAAATCCACAGCAAACACCTCTACCCCTGACAGAATGACTGGATCTACTAGATACACCCTCTGATGATCAGGGAAAGGGTTCATTATGACACGACTGAGATTTAGGTTGTTTAAAACCATCTGTTAGAAAACGTTTACTCTGGCTGAGTCTGAACCCAGATTGACACTTTCATTGCAAGGAAACAGAGAGATGTTTCGTAATGTCATAAAAAATCATACCCTTTTTGACATTTATAAATTCCTTAGTTTCAGATGATCAAAACTATAGCAGTTTTGGTGTTAAATCAAGTAGGCTACATTGTTCTCACTTTGGACTGGACGTTTCGGTAGTGACAATGGTGTCACTACCGAAACGAGAAAAAAAAATGTTCCCCCAAAAACCTGTTAGGAGTACGTTTCAATTGTACTTTCCATGCCAGCGTGGCTCAAGAGTTAAACACAGGGTCTGAAAGCAGAAGGTTTGGGGTTCAAGGCTCCTGAAGAACATTTTCACTGTCCATCTAAATTCTAAAAGGCGGGTTAAGGATGACGTTCCCAATTGTACTTTCCATGCCAGCGTGGCTCAAGAGTTAAACACAGGGTCTGAAAGGAGAAGGTTTGGGGTTCAAGGCTCCCGAAGAACATTTTCACTGTCCATCTAAATTTCAAAAAGGCGGGTTAAGGATGACGTTCCCAATTGTACCTTCCATGCCAGCGTGGCTTAAAAGATAAATCAAAGGTTCACAAACTAAAGGTTCGAGGTTCAAAGCTCACTCAAAACAACTACTAAATAAAAACTAAAAGGGTAATACAACAAAAAAAACAATGGAGCTGTGGTCAATACAAACTGGTGATGAAAAAAAACAATTAAAAAATGTCTCAAACAAATTCATGTGAAAAAACATAGAGGCCATAAAATCACAAAAAATACTAAAATAAAAATCTTTAATGAATATGTAAATGTATTAAGCTCCTCCCCATGGAGGTGGGCTCTCTCCATGCTCCTCCCTCTCCTACCGGAGCTAAAAGAGGGCGTGAGGAGGGAGGCGGGCTTCATCCATGGTTCTCGCCTTAAAAAGACCGAAAATTGAGATCTTCCCTGACCAAGATTCAAACCCACCACCATCCACTTGTGAAGCCTATGCTTTACTCTTGCACCACCATGCCTTTCACATTTATTAGGATTTCGAGGTTATATTTAAAGTTAAAGCGAGAGGTGACAGGTCAAAAGATGAAAATCCACAGCAAACACCTCTACCCCTGACAAAATGACTGGATCTACTAGATACACCCTCTGATGATCAGGGAAAGGGTTCATTATGACACGACTGAGATTTAGGTTGTTTAAAACCATCTGTTAGAAAACGTTTACTCTGGCTGAGTCTGAACCCAGATTGACACTTTCATTGCAAGGAAACAGAGAGATGTTTCGTAATGTCATAAAAAATCATACCCTTTTTGACATTTATAAATTCCTTAGTTTCAGATGATCAAAACTATAGCAGTTTTGGTGTTAAATCAAGTAGGCTACATTGTTCTCACTTTGGACTGGACGTTTCGGTAGTGACACAATGGTGTCACTACCGAAACGAGAAAAAAAATGTTCCCCCAAAAACCTGTTAGGAGTACGTTTCAGGCAATTTAAAGTTGATTGGTAGTGACTTTTTTTTTGGCCCCTAACATTCATCGAGCTCTGGACTTAGTAATTTTTTTTCCGTTTCGGTAGTGACAATGGTGTCACTACCAAAACGAAAAAAAAAATGTTCCCCCAAAAACCTGTTAGGAGTACGTTTCAATTGTACTTTCCATGCCAGCGTGGCTCAAGAGTTAAACACAGGGTCTGAAAGCAGAAGGTTTGGGGTTCAAGGCTCCTGAAGAACATTTTCACTGTCCATCTAAATTCTAAAAGGCGGGTTAAGGATGACGTTCCCAATTGTACTTTCCATGCCAGCGTGGCTCAAGAGTTAAACACAGGGTCTGAAAGTAGAAGGTTTGGGGTTCAAGGCTCCCGAAGAACATTTTCACTGTCCATCTAAATTTCAAAAAGGCGGGTTAAGGATGACGTTCCCAATTGTACCTTCCATGCCAGCGTGGCTTAAAAGATAAATCAAAGGTTCACAAACTAAAGGTTCGAGGTTCAAAGCTCACTCAAAACAACTACTAAATAAAAACTAAAAGGGTAATACAACAAAAAAAACAATGGAGCTGTGGTCAATACAAACTGGTGATGAAAAAAACAATAAAAAAATGTCTCAAACAAATTCATGTGAAAAAACATAGAGGCCATAAAATCACAAAAAATACTAAAATAAAAATCTTTAATGAATATGTAAATGTATTAAGCTCCTCCCCCTGGAGGTGGGCTCCCTCCATGCTCCTCCCTCTCCTACCGGAGCTAAAAGAGGGCGTGAGGAGGGAGGCGGGCTTCATCCATGGTTCTCGCCTTAAAAAGACCGAAAATTGAGATCTTCCCTGACCAAGATTCAAACCCACCACCATCCACTTGTGAAGCCTATGCTTTACTCTTGCACCACCATGCCTTTCACATTTATTAGGATTTCGAGGTTATATTTAAAGTTAAAGCGAGAGGTGACAGGTCAAAAGATGAAAATCCACAGCAAACACCTCTACCCCTGACAGAATGACTGGATCTACTAGATACACCCTCTGATGATCAGGGAAAGGGTTCATTATGACACGACTGAGATTTAGGTTGTTTAAAACCATCTGTTAGAAAACGTTTACTCTGGCTGAGTCTGAACCCAGATTGACACTTTCATTGCAAGGAAACAGAGAGATGTTTCGTAATGTCATAAAAAATCATACCCTTTTTGTCATTTATAAATTCCTTTGTTTCAGATGATCAAAACTATATCAGTTTTGGTGTTAAATCAAGTAGGCTACATTGTTCTCACTTTGGACTGGACGTTTCGGTAGTGACACAATGGTGTCACTACCGAAACGGAAAAAAAAATGTTCCCCCAAAAACCTGTTAGGAGTACGTTTCAGGCAATTTAAAGTTGATTGGTAGTGACTTTTTTTTTGGCCCCTAACATTCATCGAGCTCTGGACTTAGTAATTTTTTTTCCGTTTCGGTAGTGACAATGGTGTCACTACCAAAACGAAAAAAAAAAATGTTCCCCCAAAAACCTGTTAGGAGTACGTTTCAATTGTACTTTCCATGCCAGCGTGGCTCAAGAGTTAAACACAGGGTCTGAAAGCAGAAGGTTTGGGGTTCAAGGCTCCTGAAGAACATTTTCACTGTCCATCTAAATTCTAAAAGGCGGGTTAAGGATGACGTTCCCAATTGTACTTTCCATGCCAGCGTGGCTCAAGAGTTAAACACAGGGTCTGAAAGTAGAAGGTTTGGGGTTCAAGGCTCCCGAAGAACATTTTCACTGTCCATCTAAATTTCAAAAAGGCGGGTTAAGGATGACGTTCCCAATTGTACCTTCCATGCCAGCGTGGCTTAAAAGATAAATCAAAGGTTCACAAACTAAAGGTTCGAGGTTCAAAGCTCACTCAAAACAACTACTAAATAAAAACTAAAAGGGTAATACAACAAAAGAAACAATGGAGCTGTGGTCAATACAAACTGGTGATGAAAAAAAACAATAAAAAAATGTCTCAAACAAATTCATGTGAAAAAACATAGAGGCCATAAAATCACAAAAAATACTAAAATAAAAATCTTTAATGAATATGTAAATATATTAAGCTCCTCCCCCTGGAGGTGGTCTCCCTCCATGCTCCTCCCTCTCCTACCGGAGCTAAAAGAGGGCGTGAGGAGGGAGGCGGGCTTCATCCATGGTTCTCGCCTTAAAAAGACCGAAAATTGAGATCTTCCCTGACCAAGATTCAAACCCACCACCATCCACTTGTGAAGCCTATGCTTTACTCTTGCACCACCATGCCTTTCACATATATTAGGTTTTCGAGGTTATATTTAAAGTTAAAGCGAGAGGTGACAGGTCAAAAGATGAAAATCCACAGCAAACACCTCTACCCCTGACAGAATGACTAGATCTACTAGATACACCCTCTGATGATCAGGGAAAGGGTTCATTATGACACGACTGAGATTTAGGTTGTTTAAAACCATCTGTTAGAAAACGTTTACTCTGGCTGAGTCTGAACCCAGATTGACACTTTCATTGAAAGGAAACAGAGAGATGTTTCGTAATGTCATAAAAAATCATACCCTTTTTGTCATTTATAAATTCCTTAGTTTCAGATGATCAAAACTATAGCAGTTTTGGTGTTAAATCAAGTAGGCTACATTGTTCTCACTTTGGACTGGACATTAAAAAATATGTCTTAAGTTTTCAACTATAGTTCCTCAAACAGTGCTGTATTACAGATCCTCTATGATTAACTGAATTAAGTTTAAGAAAATACCACTTCGCACTCATGGCATGCAGCATATCAATCAAATCAATGATCAATTATAGGCCGAGCTCCATACTTCGTTTTGAGGTATTCTAGTGACTCAGGGATAACAAATTACATATATTCAACCACTTAAATGTAATGTATTTATTGCAACAACCAACCAAGAGTGTTGCAAACGGCTGAGTTCGTAACAAAATGAGGAAACTCACACAAACAAAGAACGTTTAATTTTTTTTATTAAAACCAACTTAACCCTATATGGGTAACCGGTGAGCCTCAGGGCTCAATACTAGTGTATTTTCTGTTTTGTGTTATTATGAGGAAAGTTTTGACTGAAAATAGCCGATCGACAAGCTCACAACGTGTCGCAGTGAGCTTGTCGATCGGCTATTTTCTGCTAAGGCTGAAAATTTGGGTTGTGTAGTTACCTTGCCATGATGCATCTCCAAAGGTGGGCAAGAAATCTAAAATAATTGCTCCATTGATAATAAAAAAATATGCTCCTCATTGAATTACATTGTAGGCTGAAACAGCTCTCAAAGTCACTCTTTTAGCACAAACGAATGCAAATAAAGTTGATTCAGACTATATAGAACATCACCAAACCCAGTACAGTTTGTTTTTTAAATAAAAATGCTAACATCCTGTTGATTTTACTATTTTTATTAAAAAGAACTCGGACTGGATCCGCGGATCTGGATCTTCAAATAGTAAAATCAACAGGAAGTTGACATTTTTATTAAAAAAAAAAAACAGTACTGGGTTTGGTGATGTTCTATATTGACTGAATCAGCTTAGTTTGTGTTCGTTCACGTGCTAAAAGAGTGACTTTGAGAGCCGTTTCACCGTACAATGTCAATGAGGAGCATATTTTGAATGATCAATTTCTATTCAATTATTATACACCAATTATTTTAGATTTCTTGTTCACCTTTGGAGTTACATCATGACAAGGTAACTACACAACCCAAACCTCTACCACAGTGATCTTGTTCTTTAACAAGCAAAATCCAAAAGGCTGGAGTGCTCCCAGTGAGCTTCACGGTGAGAGAGAGGACAAGAGTGAAGTCCAGCCACCTATTTTATAGAGGACAATCCAGGTGGGCCAGATCTCCACTGATGACACACTCCGCCCTCCAATCATTCTGAAACACATGACGCATGGTTAGTAACCATGACAACCACACCAGTTATCCTGACAACCCCCAGGATTGTCACAAGAATTAAATATAAAAATAGATAGCTGTGCTGTAAACAATTTAGGCTGACAAGAACAAAGTATTATGGCATTGAATAGCTTTCTCTTTTTTAACAACAGGACTGTATGGCATTTTGTTTAAACTAAAGTATTGTATGACTTCATTTTTTTATGACACAGTTGATTTCTTATACCAGGGGTCTTCAACCTTTTTAGGCCAAGGACCCCTTAGCTGAGACAGAGATGAAGCAGGGACCCCCTCTACATATTGTATAAAATTGTGTTTCAGATTAAACTTTATTGTTTACTTGGTCTGCTCTTTTTTCCCTCTACACCTATCTCTTTGCCAAAAATAGCCGATCTACAAGTTCACAATGTGAGTTTGTAGATCTGCTATTTTTGGCTAAAGTTCACCTCAGAAAAGGGATGCTAGGGTTCAAGTGGTTAAGGTAAAAAAAATCATATCACACAAAGATTTGGCGGACCCCCTGTAGTAACTCTGAGGACCCCCTAGGGGTCCCGGACCCCCTGTTGAAGACCCCTGTCTTATACTATACTATATATACTAACAAGCTAAATCAACTCCTCCAAGGAACAGGCCATGTGATGTAGTTGGCAGGGCTTCATTGAAGAAAAGGTGACATTAAAAACAAACAACATTAGGAAGGGGGGCAAACAATAATTGACAATTATGAATTATGAATTCCACTTAATTAACTTACAATATCACTGGTGTTCAGCGTTCACTTTTAGGCTACGGAGTTGGGAAAAATTCATCTAAAACTTAAAATGCAATCAAAAATCCATAATTCAAGTTGCACAAAGACGTGTCTTTTCAACAGACGTCTCTACCCGCTGGGCACATAATACTACAACGCCCAAACGCCGTGCATACGCCGTCCATACGACGTCCGAGTCAGACGTGTCTCGACGAAGTTTCAACGTATTTTTTGCAAAACAGCTGCTGACTGAGGTTTGACTCGGACGTCGTATGCACGGCGTGTGCACGGCGTATGGGCGTTGTATTGTGCCAGTGGGTAAAGAGATATCTGTTGAAAAGACACGTCTTTTACAACGTCGATACGACGTCGTCGCAAAACGCTGATAGGATGGATTACTGACAATGAATTACGAAATGGTAGAATCCCCCCCACCGTGGGGCCCACCCCCTCTAAATTCAATAAATCTAAGATATGATCGCTATTAACTACCTGAGACATCATCAGCAGAGATTCTAAGGCAGTTCTACTCTGTAGCAGCAAAATGAGGAATAATAATAATAAAAGACTGTCTTGCTAATAAAGCGTCATGTCTCTCATTTTTTACAATGTATTTGATATTACCTTTTTATTATTATTTTTGTTTAAAAACTCTTTATTTTCAGAAGTTTTATCAGACAGTACATAAAATCAAATACACACACACACACACACACAGTCACACACACACACACACACACACACACACACACACACACACACACACACACACACACACACACGACATCATATAGTCCAGTCAGAAGTGTGACATCATGGTGAGGATGAGTTGTTTACTGCTTTTACTTAACTACTCATTACATTGTGTCAGTTTGGTTGAACAAAGAGCCTGTGGTGGGGTTTAATTCAGGTTTCCCTTGGTGGAACAAGTTGTAACCGTCGGGGTGACACAGACTGACAGCTGTATGGACCGTTATGTCAGTGGTTAGTTATAGGTACCTACTGGAGAAGCTAATAGCTAACTGCTAGCTGATGTAATCATTTGTAATAACAGCTAATGTTAGTGTCTGTGCTGTTGTGTAACTCTGTTGACAACACTTGGTGGGATAGGAAAACAAAGTAATACACGTTGTACAACACATGACATGACTGTGGCACTCTGTGTCTGGGCGAACATTTTTTGCTTAAGTAAAAGTATCAATACTGCAATGTAGAAATACTCAAATACAAGTACAAATTCCGGAATTCAAAATGTGCTCGAGTAAAAGTACACAAGTATTAGTATCAAAATGTACTAAAAGTATCAAAAGTAGAAAGTACTCTTTATGCAGAATGTCTCATTTCACACGTTTTCAAATGTATAAATTGTATAAAAATCTTTAGTAAATAGCAGATGAGCTTGTCGATCCGAAATGTACAGTATATAGGGCTGAAGTGGTTAATGTATGTTTTGTAATAATAATTAAAATCTAAGTAACTAGTGACTAAAGTTCAAATAATTATAGTGTAAAGTAAAAGTATAATATTTGCCTCTGAGATGTAGTGGAGTAGAAGTAAAAGTAAAGAAAATTGTACAGTACTTGAGTAAATGTACTTAGTTACTTTACACCACTGGTGCAGATAACTTTTTAACTGCAAGATAACATAACATGGACATGATTAAAAATACATCTTTGTAAACTTAATGTTAGATCATACATACAAGGCATAGCCATAGCAGCTGGATTTGTTTTTATTTTATTTAAACTTTTTGGAACCACAGACAGTGGTTTGGTGTTAAGCTTGGAGGGCTTTTCTAGGACACGTCACACGATACATACATACTACATACTTATATATTAGGCCTGCATACAGAGTGTGTGTGTGTGTGTGTGTGTGTGTGTGTGTGTGTGTGTGTGTGTGTGTGTGTGTGTGTGTGTGTGTGTGTGTGTGTGTGTGTGTGTGTGTGTGTGTGTGTGTGTGTGTGTGTGTGTGTGTGTGTGTGTGTGTGTGTGTGTGTGACTCCCAGAGTGCACTAGTGGTATATTAATAGAGTCCCTGGCCTGATATGTCTCCATTGGTTATCCTGACACTTGACTGACGTTGCTCTTCCTCTGGATGGCAGACTGTGTGTGTGTGTGTGTGTGTGTGTGTGTGTGTGTGTGTGTGTGTGTGTGTGTAATCCAAATTGTATCTAAATGTTTCATGTGTTCTCATGTTCTTGGACATGTAGGTTATAAAATAAAGCGTTATTTTTGGAACATTCATAACCATTTATGATAATACAGGCCTTAGACGTGTTTATAAGCATTACAATTAGACATATGTGAAACCCATCTGCTCTATTCTGTATGCAGATGTTCATAAGAAACGTACACAATACGCAATATTAAAAAAAGAAAAAATGGTGAAAATAGCATATCTGCAATTTGTGAAGACTTTCACCTAGACATGCCCAAAATAGGGACGCCAGGTTGAAAGTAGGTTTTAAAAAAAATATATACTTTTATTGCAATTAGTTCATATTACAGTACACATATTACATTACATTTATGTACATCCGGTGTTACAAACTAAATAAAAATGCAGTAGACAAAAACATGATTACACAAATCCAAGTCTGACATGAGGTTGAAAAAATACCCCCAAAATTAGAACCTTTTATATGGATTATTCACCTCACGTTACCTTGAATTCCTGGAGTAGGCGTGCTACTTTGTGCAAGAGTTGCTGTTTGTCCGGAAATGTTTTATACTGTAATTTAAAGATTTGGAGTGTTTTTTGGATGTACCGAGCAAGTGAGCATAGTACTGTAATCACTGGCTACAGTTTTGCTCGTTTTAAACTTGGCCCCAGTTAACTTCAGCTCATCAAGCATTCTCTCAGTTTTTGGATTCTTCATTCACCAAGGAGCAGGCCAAGTGAGAAAAAATAAATCCTGGGGAAAAAATGGATATACAAATGTTCATTTTAGGGGTGAGAAGTATTACTTTAACAGCTTCTGATTTAGTGTGCTGTTCAGTGTGGAAAAACATGTTCTTGGAAGCATTGCAGTGAAACTCATCCACATTTGGCACTAGTGTCAGTGTGCTCCAATTAATGGATATTGGAGGGAGAGCTGAATAGTGTTATGCTGAGTCGAATATGCATTGTCTCTTTGCCACAGGGAGTGTGCTGCGAGCTGATCATGTTTTTTTATACAGATGCAACCAGAACTTAACATTCTGGAGCCCCTTAAATGAAATGCACAAAAAAGTCTACACTATACTGCAATAACAGTATTGTGGGGTTTAAATATGAAGGTTAATATATCTTGCAGAATGTGAGAACTTGTAGAACAAAAATCTGAACTTGTACAGTACAGTATGTAATAATAATGTTAATAGTAATAATAATACATCAAACTTATAGAGCGCCTTTCTAGGTACTCAAAGATGGTTACATAAACAGAACGAATACCTTAATTAAAACAACAATTAAATAAATGAAAGAAATGGGGGGTACAGAATAAGACTAAAAGCAGATCAAATCTAATTGGAAAACAATGGAAAAAGGATTAGTTTGGGGGAAGGCAAGTCTGAAGAGGTGGGCTTAGGGTGATCAGCTTTTATGTGGGTTGGAAGTGAGTTCCACAGAGAGCGGGTGGCAACTGGGAAAGCCCTGTCACCCCAGGTTAGGCACTTAGGTCCTGGGGGCTTCTAGGAGGTTGGCATCCCTAAGGGAGTGGGAGGGGACATAGTGGTGGAGGTCGTCAAAGAGGTAGAAGGGACTTCAAGGGAGCAGCTAGGTTGTTGAGAGTATTTTGAAATGTATTCTCGTGAAAAAAGCGTTTGTCTTCGGATTCCTGAATCCTCACTGGTTAACCCCCCACCCCCACAAACATACAAGCTCAGATCTTTCCTGTACAAGTTTTCACATGATATTCTAAAACACATTTTCCTTCATGTTTAATGTCACTCGTCATAGTGATGGATCTGGCGACTCGTTGGTAATCTTAGCAAATATCACCCACATAATTCCTATATGCTTAGTCATACGACGAATAGCAAAGATCTACAAGCTCACAACATGGAACATTGCGACACATTGAGCTTGTAGATCACATGCACAAAGCCACAATCCTGGTTAGAATGGGACTTTTTAAAACTTGAACTAGCTATTTTAAGGCAGCCTATCAATAGTTCTACACATGTGTATCAGCTGATTGTCATGATTCTTCTCTGTGCAGGGATTGTGTCAACAAACAAGTCAAACACGCGGAGGCGTTCCAGTGAGCCACTGCAGGGATGTTCCTCTGTGGTTAGTTATAGTGGCTACGAGGGCGTGGTCCAACACCAGGCTACATAACTTTGTTTGGTTAACTCACCTTACTGCACTTGATTACGCCCTTACTACACCTCTGTTGCCGGTCACTCCGGGACATCACATTTCATAAGAGCAGACACTATAACCGAGCTCCTCATTCTCTGCGTCGTCTCCTTGGTTCACTTAAGCCGAAGGAACTCTTTTGGCTTCATTTGATTTTGAGCAATTTTTTTTTCATCATCGTGCCTCAACACCAAGCCTTGTTATTATTATTCCTCCGCTGATCTCTCCTCCAGCGTGAAGATGAGGCCCGAAGTGCCTGTGATGCTACTGGTGCTGCTGGCCGTGGTGGGGCTGAGCCATGCCCAGGTCAAGACCTCTCTCCTGGAGCTGACCAACAGCATCGGCAGCCTGCTGCCCACGCTGAGCCGCCCGGCCAACTCCAGCCGTATCTTCTACGCGGTGATGTTCGACGCAGGGAGCACGGGGACGCGCATCCACGTGTATACCTTCATCCAGAAAGACTCAGGTAGACTCATGTGAACCGGCCTCTCTTGGCACACATTGCTTTTAGTATTATTAGTTTATTTTCTTACATTTAAAAAAAATAATTTATGCTTGAAAATTACTGTGAGCTCCTTCTTTAAGATAATTGCTGTGTATGAATACGTTTTTTTTATATTGAATGCAGCAGTCGTACATGTTAGGTGCATTTATTGTACAGCAGCAGAGATTTTAATACTCCCATGACATTTGGAATGTATTTACATTCCACAAGCAAGCTCAACAGTATGCTATTGTACATACTATGTCGACTGACAGGTGGGAATCCCTAGCCCTATTGCACAACAGCAAATTTATACCTGCAGATTATATTGAATTTAATCTGTTTTCCAAGTTATATAAAACCAATATTTTGTCAAATACGAGTCAACTTGAATTGTCTTGAATGAGATCAATGCTGCACTGTATGTACTGTATACCAGGTTATTTCGATTTTAAGGCCTCCGAATGTTTTGAATATCTGCTGTATAACTGATGCGTACTGTATATATGTTGTATCTTTTAGCGGAGCTGCCTGTTTTGGACAATGAGATGTTCCATTCCATAAAGCCCGGCTTGTCGGCATATGCTGACTCACCAGAGATGGTGAGTTAATTGTCAGTACTAATCAGTTCAGTTGAGCTGAATAAAAAGTGCTGTTTTCTCTGAAGCTGCATAAAGAAAACCGTCAAAAATGATTTAAGACTTGGGGCCCGATCAGACAGGATGCGTTTCAGCAGCTGGGGGCATCTTTTTGTAATTCTTATTTCAACTTTTTGTGAAGTTTTTTTGCATTGCAGTGCACCAAGCGTTTTTGTACTCCATGCGCTTCATGTTTTTGGTGGAAGAGAAAAAGGTGCTGCAAGCTGCTCTGCTTTGTAGGCTGCACATAAAAGGCAGTGCGGTGCACCCTGTGTTTTGCAGCGTGCAAAATGCATCCTGTCTGATTTGTGGTATACTGTTTGGTTCTTTTTTAATTCGATGTTGTTTTGCATAGCACTGTTATGTATCGAGTGATTTCCATCTGTCCCCATAGGACAGTCACACAGTGATGTCCCTCTGTCCCCATAGGACAGTCACACAGTGATGTCCCCTCTGTCCCCATAGGACAGTCACACAGTGATGTCCCTCTGTCCTCATAGGACAGTCAAACAGTGATGTCCCCCTCTGTCCCCATAGGACAGTCACACAGTGATGGCTCTCTGTCCCCATAGGACAGTCACACAGTGATGTCCCCCTCTGTCCCCATAGTACAGTCACACAGTTATGTCCCTCTGTCCCTATAGGACAGTCACACAGTGATGTCCCCCTCTGTCCCCATAGGACAGTCACACAGTGATGTCCCCCTCTGTCCCCATAGGACAGTCACACAGTGATGTCCCCCTCTGTCCCCATAGGACAGTCACACAGTGATGTCCCCCTCTGTCCCCATAGGACAGTCACACAGTGATGTCCCCTCTGTCCCCATAGGACAGTCACAGTGATGTCCCTCTGTCCTCATAGGACAGTCACACAGTGATGTTCCCTCTGTCCCCACAGGGCGGTCACACAGTGATGTCCCCTCTGTCCCCATAGGACAGTCACAGTGATGTCCCTCTGTCTTCATAGGACAGTCACACAGTGATGTTCCCTCTGTCCCCATAGGACAGTCACAGTGATGTCCCCTCTGTCCTCATAGGACAGTCACACAGTGATGTTCCCTCTGTCCCCATAGTACAGTCACACAGTGATGTCCCTCTGTCCCCATAGTACAGTCACACAGTGATGTCCCTCTGTCCCCATAGTACAGTCACACAGTGATGTCCCTCTGTCCCCATAGTACAGTCACACAGTGATGTCCTCTGTCCTCATAGGACAGTCACACAGTGATATCCTCTGTCCTCATAGGACAGTCACACAGTGATGTTCCCTCTGTCCCCATAGTACAGTCACACAGTGATGTCCCTCTGTCCCCATAGTACAGTCACACAGTGATGTCCTCTGTCCCCATAGGACAGTCACACAGTGATATCCTCTGTCCTCATAGGACAGTCACACAGTGATGTTCTCTCTGTCCCCACAGGGCGGTCACACAGTGAGGATGCTGTTGAAGGTGGCCCGGAAGACAGTCCCTCGTTTGGAGTGGAAGAGGACGCCGGTGGTCCTCAGAGCCACCGCAGGACTCCGGCTGTTGCCTGAAGACAAGGCCAAAGCTCTCCTGGACCAGGTAAAGGAGCTACAGTACACACTGGCGTTGACTGAAGCCTAATCGGCATACGTTGTTAGCTTGTAGATCAGTTATTTTTTGGCAAAGCTTCGCCACCATGCCATGGGATTATAAATTAGGCTCCGGCGGCGTGGTTTGAAGAGCCAGGAGGCAGGGGGAGATAATGCGAAGCGCAGCGTTAGTCTCTTGTACTGCCTGGAGTGATCATCGCCACAGAAAGCTATCCTGACTTGACTGTTATTATGGGAAGAAGAGTAGCAGGGCAATCTGCACAGCCTGGTAGAGATGAGGGGGGCGGGGAGGGGGGATGACAGGTACTAGAGCGTTGAAGGAGGAACAGCATTGTTATCAGGAGCGCCGTGGAGTGAGCTTTAGTGTGGAGAGGGCTCTCACAGAGAGGATAAAGCATAATGGATGGCCCCCGGGCATTGTGGGAGATATATGATACTTTATTAATCCCCCGGGGAAATTAATTAATCCCCATCTTGTGGAGGGCACGTCTGGAGGGGCTACCATTACTGCAGATAACATTAAGTCAATTTTTCTCGTCCTCGCTTTATTTTCTCACTCGCTTTATTTTTCACTTTCTGTCTTAATTCTTTCTTTCACTTTACTTTTTTCTCTCGGTTTTACTCTTTGTAATTTTCTCACACTTTGTCTTTCTCTTCATTTCTCTATTTGTTCTTGATTTTTTTCCTCTCTCTCTCTCCCTCTCTCTCTCTCATCTTCCTCAGGTCCTGGATGTTTTCCATGAATCTCCCTTCTTGGTGTCAGACGACAGCGTCAGCATAATGAACGGCACGAATGAAGGTAACGTCTGGTCACCTTTGGCCCCAGCAAGCAGCAGTCAAAGCCTTTCATCAGCTCCCACTGTCACGCTGCTTGTTTCTGCAGCACCTCCACAGTGCCATCAGACCAATTCTAGCATGCTGCGCACATTTTCTTCATGAACTATTTATGACATTAGCTAAATTACAGTAGATTATTGCCATGTTTTATGATGACACTTTAGAAAATTGAATTGTTTTGGGGCAACAGGGCTGTTGTGACCTGAACAGGCTGCAATTATGTGGTGAAAAGATTTGATGTTCTTAAACCACACGTTGTGCCATGGTGTAATTGATTTGTCAGCGTTTCAACCTTGTTTTTGTGAATTATAGCTCTGGTTCCAGGTGTTTGCACTTGTTAATGTATATGTTGTAAGCATTGCAATTTCAAATGAAATTATGTGGTTATCTTCCCTGAAACGGTCTTGTTAGCTTTTCTTGAAAATGACTGTTATCCATTTCTTTTGCTTTTGTTTGTTTGCTAATTTGCGTTGTAGGAATCCTGGCCTGGGTAGCCATCAACTTTCTGACTGGTGAGTTCTGAAAAACCCACATGACCTGCTATGTACATGAATACAGTATTTGAGATAAAACATTGTTAATCCCAGAGGGGAAATGTGGTTGTCTCCGTAGCCAAAGTTATGTAGCTACAACTAGCATTACTCACAAATTACACAACCAACAAAAACAGTTCCACTCAAAACTTCCCACGATCTGAGCACCTCCCCACTAAACTAAGAACACATGACCTCATATATTATAACTGATAAATACCTCAATATTAAGATATGAACCCTCGTGCAGATCTACAAGCTCACAACGTGTCACAACGATTAGGTGTAGAGGGGAAAAAAGAAGCAGACCAAGTATAGAGCCCTGGGGGACCTCGGTCAACTAAGTATATATAGAGTTTAAGTGGTTAAGTGAAGGTTTCAGCTGCACGTATAATTTCACATATTCTGCAGTTATATTTTCACCAGTAGATAGAAGCTGAACGTGTTTACCTTACAGTGTGACTGAATGATTTGGCTCATTATCAGCTACAAAGCTGAGTTTTCGTACCCCTGGTTACATAATGGGCCTTTTGAAGATAACATCTTAAGTGTAGCGGATTCCTATCTTCTCTGTGTGTGCTGCAGAGTTCACCGCTGGATTAAACCAGGGACCTTTTTTTCTCGCTTTCTTTTAGGTCACCTAAATTCACAAACTAAGAAGACTGTGGGGATCTTAGATTTGGGTGGGGGATCAACCCAGATTACCTTCCTACCGAAATCAAAGGTTTGTCGCCTGTATTTTAATTAGCTTCTTTATTTAATGTATTCTTGTTTTCTTTATTTTAATTAGCTTTTTCCTGTCATTTCTCTGCGAGTTGTTTTGAAATAATGTTGTATTTTTGGTCTGACATACAGTATTTGATATCCCTCCGTAGAAAACAGTTGAAGGCGCCCCGTCGGATTACATTGCCAGATTCGATATGTTCAATTCCACGTTTGAGCTATACACTCACAGGTAATACGTTTTTAAATGCAAATAAAAACGGTAATAACAGTATGACAAGTAATGTGTACTCATTTCCATGATATGAAAGCTTTGTTGTTCCATCTTCTGATGTATGTTGGCCTACTTAAGAGACAGCCATGCTGAAATCTGATCTCAATTATATTTGATTGTTTGGAAGTAATGTCAGACTTGATTCTTATTTTTTAGAATTACCCAAATAGTGAGATGTTCCGCCTACATCATTTTAATTGGCTTCCACAATAGAGCAGTTTTCTTGCATTTGGGACTCCAATTAAAACCTACTGTTGTGAGTCAGATGACCTATGTGCCATTGCTATTTCCAGAGAAGCAACTAAGGAACTCTCCACTTAAATCACAAGTTTCAACCTGCCATCCGTATTTTGGGCTTAAATGCCTTTGTATTTATGGAAATAATAATCCCTATGTCAATATAGGCACAAATCTTTTTTGAAAATAGCAGATAATACACAAGCTCACGACATAATCCATAATGAGCATTTAATCTGTTTGGAGTGTCATTAGTACATGGATCATGTGACAGTGGGGCAGGGATATCTAGTTTGCAGAGTACATTATATTGTGGTGTGACTGGGGTGGGGGTATCTAGTTTGTTTGCCGAGTACATTGTGACAGTGTCTTATTACCTTTTTGTTCTTTTCACTCATTGATTCCCTGCAGTTATCTGGGCAACGGGCTGATGGCAGCGCGACTGGCAAGCCTGGGAGCTCTGGGAGCAGAAGGTACATGAATGAATGGTTATTCGGTTTCCATTAGCTGGGACTCCACGACGCAGGCGACACAGGGGTTTCACTTTCCTGTGTGCGCGCGCACGTTTTTCGAGTGTCAATGCTTGAAGTACCTTTTATTCCTTTCATCTTTTCCTCATAATATTTAAAGGTTGTGTTTTTGTGTTTGGGGTGAGGGGTGATACAGGGGTTTACTAAGGTCAAATCCTCCTTTCTAATCAGAAATTCTAGTGAGATGCTGAGAAATAATAGGGAGTGCCATGGATTGCCAAAAGGCTTGGGTGGAATTCATTGTCGATCTGTTTGACTCCGTTCCCCTGTCTGCGCCGTAAGACCACAGAAACCGGGTGTGTGGTTTCTTGAGCCAACCGAGAGATTAAACACACTCTTTGTGTCCTTCCTCACTAGATGTGGAGTGGCGGGTCTTCAAGAGCTCCTGTCTGCCAAAGAAGTTCAGGGATGAGTGGAGCTTTGGAGGAATCACCTATCAAGTCAGCGGGATCCCAGATGGTGCGAACTGATGTGCTTTGAATACAAGCACGCAATCTGTTGCTTGGGGTTAACAAATCAACATCAGTGTGGAGAAAGCCATTTAAGATGCTCAACGCTCTCACAAAGCGTTGTTTACTACAAATATAAATGTCCTTGGGTTGATGGAAATGGTTCAGCGTTGACAGCAGGGAAGGGGTAAATGTATTGCAGATTTTTATCTACTAAATGTAGATGCCTTATGGGGCATTTTGGAAGGTTCCATATGTAACGTTGTGTCTCTGTCCCTTGCATCAGGTTATGCAGGATACAAGCTGTGTTATCAGGAGATCATCAAAGTGGTAAAGGGGATCATCCACCAGCCGTACGAACTGAAGGACAGCGGTGTCTTCTACGCATTCTCCTATTACTTTGACAGAGCTGTGGATGCAGGCCTCATCGGTGAGCGAATACACACACACACTCACAGCAGGAGGTCGCCCCCCCCCACACACTCTAATTGCAGACAGAGACAGGGAAATATGATTCATCAGCAGCTGAATCGGTGGGTTTGACAGCCTATAGGTGTGTAGTTATTAGACTAATCACTATCCTCTCTGCCGGCCCGAGCCAAAAGGGCACGCACACTATTATTAGCATGATAGAAGTGTGTGTGTAGGCCTACTTTCACTGTAATTAATGGCGTATAGAATTAGCATGAGACGCAAATGACCCCAATCACCTCTTGTTGCAGACGGGACCCAAGGAGGCAAGCTGGAGGTCAAAGACTTCAAGAAGAGGGCTAAGGAGGGTGAGTCAAGCGCCGAGTGCTGGAACGCACGGCAATGCATAACGTCGCTGTCGGGTGGAAACCTTGTATGTCCAAAACGATAACGTTTCAGGAAATGGAAAAAATAACCTGTGTTCCATTGTAGTTATTTAGACACAAGCACTTGTTAATACTTCATTGGTTCAATATTAATAAAACCCCACAGACGCTTAACTTTCACTGTTATCATTTTCAAAAATAGCAGAAATAGCCGATGTACAAGCTCAAAGCACATCACAACAGGTTGCGGCTATTTTTGCTACTTTTATGACGAAGTAGGGCAATAATTGACGAAAAAACATGACAAGTTGAAATATGGAGATACAAGGTTTCTGCCCGACAGCGACGATAATCACTATTACATACCTGCCATGCACTTGAGACGAGGGAGCATGTCAATTGTCTGCCGCCCGCTCCGCCCTTCAACTGCCCTATTTGAAACCAGGACCTCGGCCCACACAGCAGCATACAGATGACTGATTATCCAACCCGTTAACAAAGGCATCACTTCACTGTTTTTGTTCTCTTTGTGTCGGCTCAGTCTGCAACAAGATGACCAAGTATGGCACGGCCAGTCCCTTCCTGTGCATGGACCTGACCTACATCACCTGCCTGCTCAAGGACGGCTTTGGCTTCAAGGAGAACACTGTACTGCAGGTAAGACACACATCACAGTAATAATGTAGTCCAGACTCTAGAAACAGCTCAGGTCGTGTTACTAATTGAATTTGTACATTGTAGACAGGGCTGGGCAATATATCTATGTGACAATACTATGTGATATGAGTAGTAATAATAATAATAGCGGTAGTAGTGGTATAGTAGTACTATTACTGATATTTCTACTACTATAGCAGTAGAAGTAGTAACATGCCATCAAACATAATCAAACGGTCATATAAAATGTTGTCAAAAACCAGCAAAACTATAATGCTATAGCATGTAGTCAAAATTCATCACAAAAGGTCATACTAACAGTGATACTCAAACCCATGAGTGATTTTAATTGACCCCCCAATGAAAATCAAATAATAATATCATTCAATCTAATTGACGCATATCATCAACTTTGGGTATTTTGGGGTGATTAGCATGTGTTTGGACACTTGACTGACATGAAGAAGACATGAACTGTGATGATTGTTAGTATTTAATTAAATCAACAGCATGTTAACCTGGCCTGGTGTTGAGATGGGACATTTTTAAAGTTTGACACATGTATAAAAGTGCTTCGACTTGCTTTTCTACATATTTGGTTCCTATCAGTTAAGACTTAACTACAAATGTCTCCTATGTTTAAGTTGATTGTAAAAAGCAGTTGATTCGGCAACTCTGTCCCGATAAAACTATTGCACAGACAAAAAAAAACCTAAGAAACGTTACACAGACAGACATGTTACTTTTTTTATTTTATTATTTCAATAAATACAAAGGCATTTAAGTGATTTGGTGTTGTTATTTTCATTATTTGTTGTTCTATCCCCCCCTCCCAGTTGACCAAGAAAGTGAACAACGTGGAGACGAGCTGGGCTTTGGGCGCCACGTTTCATCACTTCCACAACCTGAAGATCCACTGAGGAGGGAGGAGCAAGAGGATAGATATACTGCTCATTTAGTTGGTGCTCAATCATCAAGGGTACTGAATAATGGCCACCGCCTTCTCTGTCTACCCCGGACGTTTGCTGTGTATTTTATATGGGGCTGTAAAAGAACTCATGAGTAATTGTTTATGTCTATTTTTTGGAACGCGATTCCTCTTGTGTGTTGATATATCGAGTTGTAAACGAGCCACCTGTTGTCTTAAGCCCGAGTTGCACTTGGTTGCGCGCCGTTGTTGCACACCGAAAATAGCAGATCTATAAGCTCTACAAGCTCAAAGCGCGTTGCAAGCTTGTAGAGCTGCAGTTTTTGGTGCATGACACTGGTGCACAATTATTAAGTATAAATCGGACATTACACCGACACCAGCTTACTTGACAGTTTTTGGTAATACGCGCAGTAAATGTTTTGAATGCGATTCATCTCAGGGGTTGGTATATCGAGTTTATTCACACGCCGAAAACAGTCAACCTCACAACACGCAGCACGATTCGTTGCGAGTTTGGAGACTGGCTTGTTTTCGGTGCACAACACCAGCACGTAACCAAGTATAAATCAGGCATTACATAGACACCGGCTGAAACATGACAGTCTTTTGCTAATACGCGCACAGTAAGCATATTTCTTTGCATAATTTGGCAAAAACGTGTCCTCATTTGCCAGAAACTGATAGGGAGTTTCATGGTCCATGGATGTCCTGTGGTGTAGCCCTTTCCATAAGATGACTGGCAGTGTGCTCCATCATTTCCATGCAACAGTGGGATAGACTGTTGGTGACAACTTTACTGTAACCGAGTGTAGAGGGAGTGGTTCTCAAACTAGTTTTTTATTTCAAGGACCCCCATAACTCAAGAGTGTACAAATGTACACATTTGTACACTCTTACAGACCTGTAAGGGGTCCATTTGGAACCCCCTCGAGGGTCCCTGGACCCTACTTTGAGAACCACTGGCGTAGAGAGAGTGCAATATGTCTGGCACATTTCAAGTGGTAATTTTATAAATTATTATTAGCCGCTGGAACAAAACAAATAAATGGCATTCGGAGTTGTTAATTTTACATTAGGAAAACCGCTGTTAACCTTAAATGTACATGATGATGAAAATGCAGGTATCTATACATTATTGTGTTTTCATAAAACATAATTTTTACACCCGTCTTTGTATTTCTTTGGGAGTACTTAGTTTTCTTAAAAAACAAAAAAAGAAACTTGAGGAAAAATGTCATTTTGTACAAACTTTAGCATTTTGTGCTTTTTGTCAAAATAAAACCGTTATTGGCAGCTAATTACATATATATCTACAAGGGTGACAGTCAATGGTAACTATTTACAGATAGACGTCTTCATGTTAAGTCCATTCCTTTTGCTTGACTGACCGCTCAAACATGATGTGAGGGGGAAACAACTGCATTATGACGACACTATAGCAGAGCCACGGTGACCTGTTCTCCATACGTTGCATGGCCCTCGGATGTCATCGTCACCAGCTCATGAGGTTGAGAGAGAACCACCACAGAGTCTGCAGAACCTGGCCAGAAAAAACAGACACCATGTTCAGAGAGAGAAGAGACGTTACGCTAAAACTAGAGTTTCCCAAACAATGGTGTCGGGAGTCTTTTTCAACAGAATTTCAGAAATGTATAATCCATAAATTAAAAGAAACTTGTAAGAAATAGTGAAATTAGCAGATCTACAGTAGAGTATCTGTGTCATTTTAGAATGTTGCATTGTCTATTCAAAAACAGCAGATATACAAGCTCACAGCGTTGAGCTTATACATTCTTCTATTTTTTTTTTACATGTTTTAAAAATCTGGAAAGAGTGAAAACTACTGATTTAGAAGACATTTGTTGAATCTGCCTCAGGTCTTAATGGGTTCAGTTTGGGTCCCGGCCTCCTGGGAGACAGACACCACATTTCTCTTTTGAGTCTCGAGCTAAAAAGGTTTGCTGCGCTAAACATCAAAGGTGTCTGTGACAGGGGGAAACGACTCGTAACAACCTCACCGAGGTTGAACTACGACAGCGAGGTCCTCCTCTTAGACATCCATTCATTCCTGGCTGGCTGAAGGGAAATGTTAACGGTGTTTGACAGACACTTGTCACATTGCAGGAATGTGTTGCTACAGTTGTCCTTGAGTTTTCTGCAAGCTGGCGGCTGGCTCTGCTGCTTGGATTTAATGAGGAATGCTGACAAGTCATTTTGGGGAATCTGAAGGACAAAATGGAGTAACTTTTCCAAGTAAATGGGCACTACTCCAGCCAACCGTGGTACTTTGCTAGTATTTGCCTTGCATTTTTCACAAGCCTCGTTCAATCTTAACTAGTCAAGACAGGCCAAAACCTACAGTAAAGCCTGAGTTATACTTGGCTGCACGCAGGTGATCTACAAGCTCAACATGTTCTGCTGTGACGAGTTGTGGGCAAAAATGCATTTTCTGCTTTATGTAAAGCACACTGAATTGCTGTTGTGTTATGAAATATGCAATAAAAAATGAATTAAATTGTATTTAAAGCAAAAAGTGGGGTCCAGGGACTCTCTGGGTTCCTTTAGGGGTGCTAAAATGGACCCTTACGACAGTGTACAAATGGACCCAAATGGACCAGTTAGGGTCCTTTGGTTTCATTTGTACACGGTCATAGTTAAGGGGGGTGCTTGAAATGTGCAAGTTCGAGAACCACTGGGTTAAAGACATTAAGTCAAATAGTCATTCCTGCATGTATGACATGACTGTTTAGGTGGGATGCGGTCACTCTAGGTATGATGAGCTGTGACTGTGTAGTTACCATCACCATCCTCCTCTGCCGGTGACGCGTTTGTGTCACATGTGATCCTACGCCTACCTTGAGCTCTCAGCAACGCATGATGAAGGTTCATGGGTTCCACCGACGTCGTCGTCATGGTGACCATGCTGTCACCTGTCTCCCCATCAGCCTCCAGCAAGCTGCTTTGGGTCAGAGCCTCTCCTGTCAATCACACACACACACCGCTTCAATTATGTGCCCATACAACAGCACCCACAGTGACACTTGGGGAACAGGTAGGGGCCGATATAGGGATTTCTAGACCCATTTTAAACAGCCATAGTGGGGACTCAAAATCACCCACACTCCACACAGGTTTAAATTATTATTAACCACCCTACTAAACCCGCATTGCGACATGCTGTGAGCTTGTACATCAGCAATTGTCATTGAATAGATTTGGTGTAGAGCAGGGGTCTTCAACGTTTTTAGGCCAGGGACCCCATAGCTGAGAGAGAGATGAAGCAGGGACCCCCACTAAATATTGTATAAAATTATGTTGCAGATTAAACTTTGTTCATATATTTCATACATACTGTAGTTGGATTCATGCTAATGAGTATTTTCAGATAGTTAACTTTTTAAACTCTCAATATTTAGTCAGCTTGACCGCTCTGTAAGTGGTCTGCTCTTTTTCCTTCTACACCGACTCTCTGAAAATAGCCGATCTACAAGCTCACAACGCCTTGCAGCGCGAGGCGTTGTGAGCTTGTAGATCTGCTATTTTCAGCAAATGGTCCCCAACCACACAAAGATCTGTCGGACCCCCTGTAGTAACTCTGAGGACCACCTCTTGAAGACCCCTGGTGTAGAGGGAAAAAAGGGGGCGGACCAAAGTATAGAGGCCTGGGGGACCCCCGGTCAACTAAGTATAATAATAGGGTTTAAGTGGTTAAATAATAATTGTTGTGTTTGCGAGTCGTGCATTTCCCCGGCGAGCTTGTCTGTTGTACACTTGCGTTTGTGCATCCTCCTGTTATGTTCTGATGAGTGCAACTCAGCAGTTTACTGTACATAAGACTCTGGATTGTATGTCATGCACAGAGATAAACAAGTATAACAAACTTCGCCTTATGTGTCGTTTGCAAAACAATACATGATTTAGTTGACTATGATGGCTGAATTTTCTCTTTGCTTTGCCAGGAGAAGCGTGGAGGTTTGGGGCACATTTAACCCATTAAGACCGGGGACGCACCTGTGGCACCGAGTGCCGCACTATGAGCTTGTAGATCTGCTATTTTTTTTTAATCTTTAAAATCTCTGAATATGTATATTTTTTAAAGCAAAAATATATATGTTTTTACTCAAATCTTTGCTTCTGGGGGTCCCTGGAAAAATATGTTTTGAGATGGGGGTCCGCAGCCAAATACATATCATTTTGGGGGTCCTTGACATGAAAAAGTTTGAGAACCACTGATATTATAGCAACAAGATAAGTGTTTCAAAAAACTGTTAGGATTCAGAAGACATTTGTAGAGTCCCCAGAAGCAAAGATTTGAGTTACAAATGTTCGCTTTAGAATATATATATATTAAGATTTGCACACTTTCACGATTTTTCAAAAATAGCAGATCTACAAGCTCATAGCGTGCTTGTATATCTGCTATTTTTGAATAGCCAAAGAAATTAAAAAAATTACAGATTCTTTCACGGTCAAATGGATTAATAGCTCTAGATTTCACCGGGATCAGCCTGGAAACATGCACAACAGTACTATATTTATTTATTTATTTATTTATATAAAAACATTATGTCCTCAAAAATTCCTCGAATACAATGTAATGCAATTGTATACAATCATGATTCACTGTTGCCTAAATGCTGCACAGATCAGATGATCTTTACAACTAAATCTAACAAGGTTTGTAATAAGACAATATGACAAGGAAACCATGATATACGGTTGGGTTGATGCGCATAGTCTGCTTTACTCAAACAGACCACTTTCTGAATATTTTGAAACGGTTTCAATACCCATTTGCCACACTTTCAATACCAGTCCTGCATTTTATGTCTCTTCTCTTGTCTCTGACCAGTGGTTCTCGCATTCCTCACCTTCACAACTCATATTATTTCTCATCTTTAAAATGCGTGGCGAATAAAAAAGTATTTTCTGATACACGGCACAGAAAGCACTGGAATATTGCCGCAGCTCGGGGGCCGCATTTCATTTGAAATGTTTCACAGAACTAAATCTGCCTGTGGGAACAGGGTGCCATTAGACCTCGTCTGGAGTCTCGGAGCGCCAGAGGAAAGGTCACTCAGGCACCAGGCTCCTCTAGTCTACACGCAAAGAAAAACATTAAGTGGGAGTCTGGCAAAGTGATGAAGAAGCTGTGACCTTTTTCTACACAGCCTGACTAGTGACTACACACAATTTTCTGCCCATGGTGGATTACAGACTACTGGTCTGAGAATGACAAAGCAGTTGCTTGTTATCACAATGTTAGGGTTAGGGTTAACATTTTGTGATCAGTAAAACCTTATTTTTTAGACCTTATTAAGTTGTACTTAATCTGCACCTAAAGGCGTACTATTTTGAAATCAATGCCCCAAATGTGTAATGGCTGTCACGATTATGACATTTTCCTTGATTAATTGTCATACAAATAATTGCGATTAACAATTTAATTGTGTGGCTTTCAGGCCATGTAAACAAAGGTTGCAAAGGGCAATTGTGACAACACACAAAGAAATTATCCAAATATCAATAATCAAAATAAATAATGCATTATGGCCAAAATACGGAAATATTATCTCAATTATTTTTGAAAATGTTTCAAAATGTATGAACCTCTCTGTTCACAGGGGAAACTTGTGAGCAGATCGGGGTGTGTTTGGTATCATTTACATCATGTCCACTCTCGCCAAAGAGACAGTTCTATGGGGACTTGGCTGGCACAATTAAATGTATCGTTCTTAATTGGGACTTCTTGAGGGTGTGTGCGCCAAGTGCACAGTTCTGCCTGTGGTGGGCCTCTGCAGCCAGAAAATCGCTCCCACTGCCCCCATTAAAAAGATCCTATATTCATCAACTCATCCTATTGTTGAAACCAAATCCAATATAGGACAGCATTGTTAATTTAGGCGATACAATAACAATAACAACTAACAAATCATTAGAGGAACATTGGAGCGATACTGGGATTAGAACCAAGAATAAACCTACTGTAGGTCCCATTACCAAAATGATCCACCACAGCTATTAAGAACTTTTTCAAAAGACATAATGCCTGTTCTAAAACTGAACACGAGGAATTTTGTCCAGTGACTGCAAGAAAAATGAATGAGTTCTGTAAAGACAAGCGTAATGAGGGGTATCTTGTTATTGCTCATATACACTTGAGAGAGATTCAAAAAGAATTATGTCTGCTGTGCAGCCAGTCACAGATGTTTTTCCAAACCTGTAGGGCTTGTGCGGAATCTGAGCCAAATATGTGAAAAATTAAAGTGCCATAGAATTCATCATTTAAAGAACTGAACATCATGAACAATTCATGCTGCAGTCTTTGATGTAACAAACCATGAAACAGCATCTGTACTTGGGCTGAGTATAGCTAATGCCCAACACTGCTTTTATTGTGTGTGTGTGTGTGCGTGAGTGCGTGTGTCTGTGCGCAGGCGTACAGGCACCCACACAAGTATATTATACTTGTGAGGACCAAATGTCTCCACAAGTACAGTAGAATTTGATTGATAAATAGACATTGTAAGGAACTTTTCCCTTTTTAGTGAAAGTGTGTGTGTCTGACCTGTTTCTCTGCCCTCACAGATGAGTCCCTCCTCTCCGTGTCTCTTCCTCATGTGGACATTTCTGCTGCCGGACTGAGAGAAAGTCTTCCCACAGATCCCACACTGATGGGGCTTCTCACCTGGTTATTATGGGTCACACACACACACACACACACACACACACACACACGTTTGTATTACTAATTATAACTGTACTTATAAGGACTTGTTTCAATTGACTACATTCCCATTCACCATTACAAATCGTTGCTGTTGGGCAGAAACTGCTCATCTCCATATTTTGTTTTTTTTCGTAAATTAATGCCCTACTTGATCATACTACAGCATCACACAAAAGCATCAAAAGTAGCAGATCTACAAGCTCAAAACATGTCGCTTCGCACAATGTTTTGAGCTTGTCGATTTTTGAATATGAATCTTGAAAAGTAACCGTTTTGGACATACTGCATGAGGTTTTCCACCCGACAGAGACGAGATCTAACATTGAAGTGGTTAAGATCACTTTAGCCCCATTGTAATACTTTGTTTTATGACCCTGTCGCGCACAAATAGCACAGTAGATCTGCTATATTTTAGTTAGTGATGGCATCACTGGGTGGTGGTGAGTGGCATCACTGACATAATTGGATGGTGGCAGAACTACAGACAAGAGTTTCAACTGTACAGTATGTGTGGTTCTGTTATGTGTCTGTATGTGTCTGCAGCTACGAGGATCTCCAAATGGCTGAACAGCGAGAGGCTGCCAGTGAGGAGAACGCAGTGTATTTTTAGAGCAGACGTTCATAGTATTCATTGTTTGGTCCAGGGAATGTTCCTGTAGCTGGTGTTTTTTTTTTGTATGTACTTAATCCATTAAGACAGGGAACGTGTCTATGTCATTTTAGATTTCTTTGGCTATTAAAAAATAGCAGATATACAAGCTCATAGCGAGGCACCGAGGGCCGCGCTATGAGCTTGCAGATCTGCTATTTTTGAAAAGAATTGCAAATCTTTGAAAATATATATATTTTAAAGCCAACATTTGTAACTCAAATCTTTGTTTCTGGGGGTCCCTGGAACTAAATATTTTTTAATATTTCATATTTTTTATATTATTTTCAAAAAACTGTTGAATGAATGGGTTAATACAATAAATCGTGAGTATTCCTTCAACTCCAAAACCTAAAACGTAGCACCCTTGGAGAGTTATGACTAACAACACTGAACCCACATTTCAGGATTCTCGGTTGGCTTTCTTTCCCTGACACATATATCCACTTGTAATCCTGAAATATGAGGTCCTCCAGAGCTCTGCTCCTCAGCCCTCCTCGGCTTATTAAGAAAAGTGTGTCCCACTCACCAGAATGAACGAGCATGTGCTTTCGTAGACTGGAGTATTCTGCAAACGATCGCCCACAACCATCTGCTTCGCACAGAAAAGGTTTCTCTCCTGGAAGTATCCACATACACACAAACATATATGTATATATCGTATCTGTCGGGTGGAAAAATTGCAGATCGACAGCTATGCTATTGTGTGACGCTGTAGTATGATCAAGTAGGGCGTTAATTTACATAAAAAAAAAAAAAAAGACAGCAACGATATACATTTATAGATAGAGTATATACACACCCAGCAGATACATATTACGTTGAAGCAGTTTGACTTATTATCTTACTTTTATTTGCCAGTTATGGCATGGCCTGACAATGTTAGCAACGTTAAGCTTGAGTAAAAGGTCTAAGGTCACCCTACAAAAGGTGCATGTATCAAAAAAAGACCTAAATATCAATCTCATGAACTCGTAAGGTTCAGATAGAGCTTGGTTGGATATAAAACCACCGTGCATTAACAACTGGAAAATAACAGTTGTAGAGATCAAAGAGATGGAAAGAATTACTTTCGTGAAAGCGTGAAGATGGATTTGAAAGAAACTGGGGTAAATGGGTCTCAGAAATATATGAAGTATAAAAGTTAATTTAAGAGTGCTACAGGAGCACTGCCCCCAATTTAATTTGTCCTTATTTTTGCTTTATTCGTTTTTCACTTTTTTTCTTCTATGGACTCAGTGGGGGGTGTTTATGATAACACATTGAATAATTGTCAGATAGTAAAGTCTTGTAAAGTCTTGTATGTCTGTGGCTCTGACCTGTGTGCGTGCGTTTGTGGTTCTTCAGGTTGCCGGCGGTGGTGAACCTCTTTCCGCAGTTCTTCTCTTTGCAGATGAAGGGCTTCTCTCCGTTGTGGGTCCTCATGTGAACCTGCAGCCTCTGCAGCACGTAGAAGCTCTTCCCACAGCCCTCTGCCCCGCACCGGAACGTACGGTCGTTCCTTCAACGCCCCAAAAGCAGACAACAAGCACACGTATAAAACACAGGAGACTTACTCAGGAGTTTATGGATTAAAGCAAAAATAAAATCTCACGACTGAAAACATTTGTATGACCAAGTTCTAAATGTGTGATTTGTGAAAGCACTGTTCCCTAAACAATTAACATAATATGTAAAATGATGATTTAGTAATATTGTTCCTGCTGTTCTACATACTGCCAACCAGGTGAAGAAATCACAGATTGAGGCTTTTATATTAAAATTTCTGAGACTATTAAGATTTTATGGATGATGCTTCTGAACATATTGCTAGTTTAACCACTTCAAATGCTCTAATCTTAAATAACCAAAAATAGCCTATTTACAAGTTCTCAATGCGTCTGTGGTCCGGGCCCTTAGGCTCTAATGTAGCCTGACAGTACATTGCGGGTTCGAGTCCCGTTCCCGACGATCTTTACTGCATGTCTCTCCCCATCTCTCTCTCCCTGTTTCCTGTCTATCTCCACTGTGAACTATCAATTAAAAGGCAGAATGGCCCGAAAAATATCTTTAAAAACAAAAGAAGGCTTCTGTGGAATCCAAATTACTGAGATCAGTCGTTGTGACTGAGAACTTTAATCCATGCAGTTACTCAGAACTTTGCCTTCATAAAAGGCTAATTTACCGCAGCTCACCACACTTATCAGGCAGGCTGACCGCAAATCGCTTTTTTTCCAAAACTGATACAATGAACAAGATCAGAGCTTCCTGCATTGCACAAATTGCATAAGCAGTCTTCTCCTCTCCGCTTTGATGCCGTTTTCTGTTGCCCCGGCCAGCTGCTGCAACCACAAGTAAATCAAAGAATGTGTAAACAGTCTTACTGCCAGCAACCTCCCCAACTTGCCTGCTAATGATTCTGCACAGTCAATTCAATCCACCTTGTTTATGTTTGATACAATTCAATATCGGGAGATTAAATTCAAGTATTATAGTGATGCGCTTTCATTTTCTATTTTTTTAATTGGAGATGTTGCGGTCGATTCAGTAGTCAAAGTAGATACAGCAGCTAGAGAAATGCTATCACACAAGAGAATAAGGCAAACAAAGAGAGTATTCAAGGAGAAATTTTGATTTAACATCTACAATAAAAGAAATCAACCTGGGGTATGCAAGATGAATTTATAAATACATTTTGTTAAATACATTTAATTGTTTTGGTTTGTTTTTTAAGCAATTTCATTATGGTGGGTGATAGCCTTTTTATTTTCATTCGTAATAAACAGTTAAACGCTTTAGGTCATGTCAGTTGACAACGGCAAAGGCATATCTGCCTAAGTCAAAGGGATGACTTTTGTAACTAGCATTAGACATAGGCAATAAGGAAGGATGAATCAGCAATGAAATGACGAAAAAGCACATTTTGCCGAAGTCAAGAGATGACTTAGGCAGATAGTGTTTTTTTCTCCTTTTCCAAAAACCTTAAAATAAGACTTAGGCAATTATGCTATGAGGCTAACAATATGCAGTACCTTTACTGCATAGGGATAAGCGGTAGTAGCTGACTTGGGAAAATGTGTAAAGAAATATTTAAAAAAAAGGTTTGCTCAACTCAAAGCTGCTTATGGGACTACAGCGTGTATGCCCATGACAATCTTGTGACTTCGTTATAAGTCTGCTATGGGCTTCGGTCTTTAGGGCTGGGCGATATGACTTCAAATCAATATCAGGATTATTTCAAACTTTTGCCTCGTTTAAGATTAATGGACGGTCGGCTATTTTCACTTTTTTTCGTACGCCACCATTGTACAACAAAGTATAATATTAAGTGTTTAATAACACTAATCAATTTAGATGATTAAAAAAATATATATATTTTTTTGTGTTGATTCTTTGAAAAGAAAAGCAAAATTTGCAAGATTAAGTCGGTTTGGATATGTCTTGTGTTAAATGCCCAACCCTACCGAAACTAACATTATAATAATAAGCCTGTTATGTTCTCCAGAGAGTCCCTCTTCTTACCTGTGTGTTTTGAGGTGGTATTTGAGGTGAGCGGGCCAGGTGAACGTCCTACAACAACCCTCGAAAGAGCAGCGAAGGATCTGCTTGGAGAGCGGGCGGCTCACCCGAGACAATAGCTCGCGCTGCTTCTCCCCGTCTGGCGTGAAGCTGTGTGTGTGGTCGCCTAGGCAAGCCGGAGGAGAAAGAAGCCGGAGGAGGGAGATTGAGAAGACGAGGATTCCATAGGAGTCTGGAGCCTGGCTGTATAGAACCAATCATCTGGGACAATCTCAAGACCCACTGAAGGGCTATATGGTCTCTGTCAGGCGGAAACCTTGTATCTACATATTTAAATTTTTATGTTTTTTTTTTACGTATATGAATGTCCTATTTTGTCATGCAAGAGTGTTCCAGCAAAAATAGCAGATCTACAAGCTCACAAAGAGTTTGTAAATCGGCTATTTAAAAAAAAAATAAGTGTGTCTGTGTTTTATAAATATTGAACCAATGAAAAGTATTAACAAAAACCTTGTGTTGCAGTCCAGTCTAAATGTAAAATCGCAAAAATAAATGATTATTATAAAAAAAAAACTACATTGAATCCAATTGGAACACAGGTTCTTTTTTCCCCATTTCCTGAAAAGCAACGGTTTTGGCGTACAAGGTTTCCTCCTGACAGGGACGATATAATACATGACGGCTATACTATGCTGAATATGGAATGCAATCACTCTCTCTTTTAAACTGCCAGGGTATTGGAAGGAATTTATCAGCAAGAATCACACCGACGCCGAGTCAGTGGTAACGTCTGTCTGTAACAGACACATTGATGCTGAGGGGCACCTACTGTACAGGACATAATTTAATCATTGGCGGCTGGAGGGGTACTTATACTAGCTCAGGGACTGAACATTTTATTCCACACTGCACTAAGGCACGCCGTGCTGCAGACATTGTACTCCACACTGCACTGAAGGCAGTGCAAAGACCGAAGTACTGAGAGACAATATTTTTTTGTCTGCTGCATTAGCTCAAGGCCTACTACATACTGTATGAGCCAAGACTCTGTGGCGCAGAGTACAGCTTGCTACCTGAAATTCCATCAAGTTGCTTTTCTACAACGGCCTTTAACATTGAGACCTTTAACATGTCTCCTAAATCTCAACAGTTTTCTGAAAAACGTATGTTTCTATATCAGTGGTGCTCAATCTTTTTCATGTCAAGGACCCCCAAAATTATATCTATTTGGCCACGGACCCCCATCAAAATATTTTGTTCCAGGGAAGCCCCCTGAAGCAAAGATTTGAGTTAAAAATGTTCGCTTTAAAAATATATATATTCAAAGATTTGCACACATTTTCACGATTTTTCAAAAATAGCAGATCTACAAGCTTGTGCCGCGCTATGAGCTTGCATATCTGCTATTTTTGAATAGCCCAAAGTGTAAAATAATGCTATTTAGCTCAAATCTAAAAATGACACAGTTCCAGGTCTTAATGGGTTAAAAGCTTTGACAAATTACGTTCTAATTGCACTGTTGACAATGTATCCCCTATAGATAAACTTCAATGGTTATCTGCTTGTACTGATTAAGATAAAAAAGAAGACATTTACTGCTACTGACGCTTGCAGCCCTGGCATCTTGGCTGGCCCTGGCATCCCTGGCAAGCTGTGCCCGCGTGGCAGCGATCAGGCTGTCGTGCGCCAGCTCCTGCACCCGTAGGTACCAGGGAGCGCTGCCATCCATCCCGTAGTCCCCGGACGAGACCCCGTCGTCGTCGTCCTCCCCTGCTCCATCTGCGGAGAAGATCAGCGGCTCTGACGAGGTGCTGATGCCTGAAGATGAAGAGGGAGCGATATAAATAGAAAAAAGTTAGTCAACAACAAATAGTGAGCCGTAATGCGGACGCGCTAATGCTTAAAGGATCAACCCGGGGGTGTGCCAAGTTTAGCCCACTGGCTAGGACTCACGGTATGCTTAAAGGAGTAGTTCACCCAAAAACGACTTCTTTTCTATCAATTGCACACCCCATGAAGCCTTGCATCCATGGATTTATTTTTGCTAATAATTAAATTCCCGTCTCCTACCGGCTAATGTATCCGGTAGGAGACACAAAGTAGATTATTTGTGTCTCCTACCGGATACACACCCGGTCATCAAATTATTGTCTTAGGAATGCCACAAAAAAAAATATCCATGAATTCAAGGCTTCATGGGGTGTGCAATTGATAGAAAATATGTAATTTTTTGGGTGAACTCCTCCTTTAACATTACTGACGACCATTTTACAAAACATACCGTAGATTTGAAGTGCCACTGGATTACCATTCATTTCAGTAGAGTAACATTGTCACCATAGTTTTGCTATTATGCGTGTTATTGTTATCTAAAGACCACAATGACGTACAGCCTCTTCAACTCACTTCAACAGCAGCACGTTGCATACATAGAGAGGGACAGAGACACAGAGAAAGACGCAGTTTATTTCATATCATGTCATGAGACAGTATTATTAGGGCCTGCATACTGGCAAAAAGGTGCACTCTCCTCAGCGCTTACAGCAGAGTACCGCACAATCAGATATATCTCCCCCAAGTGGAATTTCTGCCCCTAATCTTTCTCTTTCCACATTTGAATTCCATGCTATCACGACAACACAATCTGCCCCTCTTTGCATCATTGTGCTCAATCATCCCCAGGGGCCACTTGGGGACTTCCTGGAAGAGTGAGATTCTCTTATCGGCTCTTTCCGGAAGATGGCACTCCCCCCCCCCGCATTCTAATGGGCAAGTTCAACCTACCGCAGATAAGTATCTTCTTGTTAGGTCTGTTCTGTCTTCATTCGACATCTCCTTATCTCCTTCTCCTCCTACGACATACAGTAGGGTTCTCTAGAGGTTCTCCCTCGAACCTGTTACCCCCTACACCTCTGATTACCACTTCATAACCTTCTCCGTCTCTCTCTCGCCAATGTGCCACCTAAACCTAGCCACCCTCAAACTGTTACCACTCGACACAACGTGAGGTCTTTAAACATTTCTCTATTCTTCCATCCTCTCCTCTCTCTTTCGCCAATCTTTCCACTAATCAAGTGCCTAACTCACTCAACGCCAACATATGCCTGTCTTCCTTCTCTCCCCTCTCTCCAGATGAGGTCATAAAACCGGTGACATTTTCAGACCTCATTCCTTTCTGGATCTTCTAGGCCGTTGCCCCCGATCTGCTCCCTTTCATTACCATCATCATCAACACATCAGCAACCTAAGGCTGCATCCCATCTGCATTCAAGTCAGGCAGAGTTACACTGCTCCTCAAGAAACCAACCAACAAAGATGAAAAGGATTATCTCTGTTGTGCCTTCATTCACAGAATCACAATGGATCCATAGACTGGCAGATAGCAATTGCACAGATTATACAAGCATGGGCATTTGCTTTGTGTTTTTAATGTTTGCTTCACCTTTGGCAAGGTTTAGCAGGACATAGGAGGTGCTGTCTGACTGCTGCAGGTCGTGGAGGATCCGCGGAGGGCTGGGTGGGCTCCTCGGGTGGGAGTGGGCTTGGACAACCATGGGGCTTCGCTCTGAAGCACCCCCGAACTCCGATAGGGAAGGAGTGCTCTCGGGCTCATGGCTGAGGCCGCCATCTGGGAAGAAAATCACCAAAAAAATCTGTTTAAGTTTTTAAATGAACTAAGTTGTTACCTTAAGGCAGAATAATTGAGTATGGTTAAAGGCCGCAGAGAGTGGGTAAAAAAAAAAAGGATGTACATTTACACTCCAATTAATTTGAATTAACCTTTCAACTGTGAGTATCGACAGTTTCAGAATGTAAGCAGCTGACGAAATCGCTCTTGGGAGATATGTTGGTCTTTTATTCATTTCTTAAATGTGTCTGGATTGAGGCCAACAAGTAAGTTGACCGTGATTTGACTCCAACCCGAGACTCTTTACTGCATGTCATTAGCCTGGTATCCAGCCTGCTTCGCTACGTTCGGCGGACTTTTTTTTCTCTCTTCCCCTCTCTCTCTCTCTTGACTTTCCTGTCTCTGTTCATTGTCTGAATAAGGCATAAAATACAATTAAAAAAATGTCTTGACTGTGCAATTACCTCGACTGGTACCGCAATTGCAAATCATTTGTAACCCAGCGATACCCCAAGAAATGTTTTCTTCCTGTTTTTATGATTAATCTTTGACTTTTGAAGCTTTATTTGTATAGGTGTAGAGAGACATTAAACTGGGGGACTGTGATGGCTGACTCAGCAGCCAGGGACACTAATACATGCCAGATATGACTGATTCTTTGTGACTGATAAGGAGCAGAAACCTTGTATGGCAGAAACCTTGCATCTCCAAATTTCAAAATTATAATGCCTATAATGACATGCCCAAAATAGGGACAACCAGGTCGAAAGTGGTTACGTCTGTCTGTGGGTTTTATAAATATTTAACCAGTGAAAAGTATTAAAAGCTTGTGACTAATTAATAACTTCGGATCCATTGGAACACAGACCCCCCCCCCGAATTTCCTGATATAAAATACAAGGTTTCAGCCGGACAACAACGAAATACGGTTAGTTCACGAAAACCAAGGAAATACCCATGTATTCTTTTATCTTGTGTTTTTTATTCATCTATATTATTTATATGGTTTTATATTTTTTACGCCTTCTTTTAATCAAACCTATACCTTGCACTGCTCTGTTTTTATTTCCTACATTCTGCTGGAACATCTTAATTTCCCTCTGTGGGATCAATAGGTAATTCTACCCATCACTAACAATATGAAGCATAATAATCTGAATCAAGTTCATTTTGTGTCGAGCACAAACAGTACCCAGTTTGTCCTGGAGCAGAGATCTCTCTCTTGCAGAGTTTCAAGACTCTCCTCAATGCGCTTAAGTTCTGAGGCCTTCTTAAACCTAGGTTTTTGGAATTACATAACAATCCCGAGGTAAGAAATCTGTGTGTGCATGCGGCAATAGATGGAGAGAGAGAGATTCGTCATAACCTTTGAATACACACTATACCTCTGCAAAACGTCCAACTGAAAAGAGTCCATGCAATGACACGGTTAGGCATAACATTAAACTATAACTGTATAACATCTAATTAGGAGTTTGGTCAAAACACATGTACAGCATTGTAGCCGCTGCTGAAAAGTAAAAGCATTTTGGTCTCACTGTTAAAAGTTTTGGATAAAGTCCATGTATATGGCACATGACTGATGAGAGAATGGCCATCACCAGTCCAAATTAAAACATGCCTGGACTAGATCACTAGTTTTACATTATAATTCAAATGCTTTGCCGAGTGCCAATCCGTCTGTATTATACACAAAACCTTTTTGTCTGGTGAAAACCTGAATAGCCTGTAATCAACCACGTGGTAACAGGCAATTCAGCGTCTATAGCCTCTGTGACAATGACTGTAGTTTTCTATGAATAGTTGTGGATTTGGAAACGTATTGTTGTCTCTCCTCAACTGTCTGGCAGTAAATATTCAGGCATGAATTTAGTGTTGACTCAGATTGCTTTCCCACTGCAGGACCTGAACCCAATCATTGCGTATCTACGTCATTACGCCCTCCTATCGGATGGCTTTGGCTGAGCATGGTTATGCCACCGTGCTGACTAGCCACAGTTTGAATCATTCCATGCCAAACTGTGTGCGCATGGAAATGCAATATGAACAGTTATTAACCGTGCTCAGAAACATATTCTGAGTGAATTGAGCCTTTACATTTCATGCTAGGACATAAGAATATCATTTATATGAGACAACAGACAAAATACACACAAAGGCCCTAACCTTTTATGGTCATAATGAATGTTAATCCAAAGACACACAGAGCCCTGTCAAACCCATTAACTTTAAAGCGTTTTAGCGGCGCTAGCCGGATCCTGCTCTATACCTGACTTTGTCCGTGTTCACCGTCAACGTTCTGATTGGTCAGACCCGTCAACGCTCTGATTGGTCAGACCCGTCAACGCTCTGATTGGTCAGACCCGTCAACGCTCTGATTGGTCAGACCCGTCAACGCTCTGATTGGTCAGACCCGTCAACGCTCTGATTGGTCAGACCCGTCAACAAAGTGATTGGTCAAGCTTCACATGACACGTGTGTTTATAAACACATTAAAAAACATATCGGTGACAAAATGATGACAAAAACATATCGATGACAAAATGTATCAAAGGCGCCGCTACCTTCACACAGGGTGTGATTTTTTTTAAATAGCTGACCTACAAGCTCACAACACCTCACGGTGCAACACATTGTGAGCATGTAGATCGGCCATTTTCAAGATCATTTGAACATTTTTGTGGTTAAGTGATAAGTGAAAGTCAATAACCACATGACTTTGCTGCCATAGCGCTAAAGTGTAAGTGCCAACTTTGAGGTTTTTCACCCCATACTTGTGGAATCAACATGAACATGGCTGGTGTGGCCTGGTGGCTCTAAAATGACCACAAACTTGTCAGTAAGTGGCCCGAAAGCTCTAAAATGACCACAGACCTGCCAGTACCAGTGAGCTGAAACAACATCTCTAAATGAGAACAAACCCGTCAGTTCCAGTGGGCCAAAACAAAAGCTCTTTATGACCACAACCCTGTCAGGTCCAGTGGCCTGAATGCTCGGTCCATGGGTATTCTACAGGGGGTCCTCGGAGTCATTGCACGGGGGCTGCCAAGTTATTGTTTGATAGTAACGTTTTCTTTTCCCCAATATTTAAATGTCTGAAAATATCCAACAATATTTTAATGAGATGATAGGGAAGCTGAGAGGGATGGCTTGTTATTCCTGTAAATTGCTTTAAAAATACAGTTAGAATTAGCATTATCATTATCTCCAAGGCTACCTCTGTACTTTTTGTCATCTTTCTGCCATCTTACAGTATACATTTGTATACTGTCAGATATAAGGGGAGACCTTTGAGAACCATTGATCTAAAGGGTCATAAAAGGGTCAGTTCCAGTGGGCTGAAAGCTCTAAACGACCACATACCTGTCAGTTCCAGTGGGCTGCATAGAGAGCTCCCAGTGGCTGTCAGCAGAGGCAAGCAGCAGTGCTTGGACTCCGAGTCCTCCAAACCCTGTGCCAATGGGATGGAGGCGTTCTGTACAAACTGCACCAGCAGCTGATGAGAGAAACAGAGGAACCGATAAGCTATTATAGACGCATGTCATTTTAATGTTCATACTCAAATAGGTGTGCAACAGGTAAGCAGACTTATTGATTTAATTGATTGTAAGACCAAAAAAAATCCATTTATAATAATAGAAATGCAATTCTCGATTATTTGATAAATCAAAAATGTAATCGATAGAATAAATTGCTACGCCATAGACTACAATTTGAGTTAATTACTCAGTTAAGTACAAAACAGGTACTAGGGATTATAGGAGGGCAGGTCACCTCAGGTTTGGAGTCGAGCTCATCGGAAAGCATGGGTCAGACTTCTGAAACCTGCAGGAATGAGATAGGAAAACCATGACGACCACACATTATACACACATATGAGTGGACCGAGGTTCTTCAAACATGACAACAACCAACCAGCAGCACTTACTTACCCCCAAGTTTACCCGTTACTTCTGTTGATCATATATTATTTTTGTTTTCAGTCATCTCTCGCTCAAAACCATCCTACAGCGTCTACAAACGAGAACATATGGGATCAATCAACAAGTCAAAAAGAAAATAAATATAATTTGTCTTACCATTTGTCTACATGGCAAAGTTATTGTATATTATATGCACTACCTTTACAAGCTGGAGACGATGCTAATTTTCTATGCAACTGTGTAAATAAATAAATTACAAAGGTCAATATTCAAAACACTTTGTAGCCTAATATAATAACAATAATAATAATAAACTTTATTTGTATAGCACCTTTCATGACATCAAATACAGCCCAAAGTGCTTTACAATAATAAAAAAAGAGATCAACAAAAGAAATATAACACAAGATTTAAAAAATAAGATCAAAAACATGATCAAGAACAAATTAAAAGGAGGCCAGATACAAATGTAAACAATACAAGAAAATAGCAAGAACAAACCATCACTACAGAACACAGTCTAAACATTGCTGCGAGCTAGCTTAACCTACAGCTGTGCCAATACTAGCCGGCGTGTTTGTTATTGACATTCTATGCTAAGCTAACTCTGCTAAGCGGCTAGCCACTTTAACGTGTCATACTTTGTGTCAAAGACAATCTTTGACGCGGGACACTTTTATTGTTATTACACCAGCACTAGTACTGACCTGTATCACCCATATAAAGGTTAAAATACAGTTGTTTCCCTTGTTGACTGTAACTTATTGACAAACATACGACAGAGAGAAATGTCTACATCTACCAGTGGGCTGCGAGCTTGTTTTCTGTGTTGCCAGATGTTGTGAGAGATTTAAGCAGCCAGGTCTATGAAAACAAGCCAAAAAGAAGCCACATGACCACTTGTCTTTATTGGCTATTTCAAAATAGCTGATCTACATGCTCACAAGATCTGCTATTTTCAAAAAGATCTTGAAAAGAAAAGGTGAAATATTTGGAATGTATTTGAAAGTTAAACCTTTTTTCCAGATGGGGGGGTCTTCAGAGAAATACATTCATTTGGCCATCCTTGACATGCAAATGTTTGAGAACTGGTTTAAACAATAATACCAAATTGGAAGCAAGACCAAATAATTACACTTTATAAACAAGCCCAAAACCTGCAACTACCAATATTTACAAGCAACTTTACAAGCCCAAAGTCGCTTACAATAAGCAGACATGGCAACACTGCGTGTTATACGGAGAGCCGAATGGATCATGAATTGTTCAACTTCCGCGTTTCTTTTATTTTTCATAAATTGCCACAAACCAAATTTCTAAAGCCTGACTGCCATCTCGTGTTGAAATGTGGTAACTGCAGGAGAATAGTAAATCGTGCACCCAGACCATGTAATACTGTCACGATATCGCCGCGGACAGAGAGGTGGATCCAAATGCAGGACGCGACACAGTATAACGTTGAAATAATGTACTTTACTTTAAGTTCAGGGAACAAAACAAGATCACCTCTCACAGGAGGGAAACAGACAGGAACAGAACAACACCGTAACAATGATTATCAACCAGCAAAAGGCCACCGGCTGGAAAGTCTTAAGTAGCCAACATAAGTCATTAGCCCAAGGGCTTGCAGCCGGGCGTGCTGCGGGTCCAAGCTCAGACACACAGGCCAAAATCAGAGTCAGAGAGGAGGAGGGGGGCGGGGCCGAAACCCCGCACCGTGACATAATACTGTACGATAATGTATAATTATTACACTGTAGTAAGGGCGGCATACAGTGGTGGAAATAAAGTACATTTACTTTTACCACGCTGGAGGCGCTTTTTTATTTTACTTGAGTATTTCCATTTACAAATGATCTATACTAGTATACTTCTTTATGAAGTAGCCTAAAGGATTATGAGAAAATGGGCCCCTACCTAGCTGGACAATGACATAGACTTGTAAAAGGCCCTCACCTCAGGCGCACTGACTTGCAGTCAACACCACAATAACTATTTTGAACTCCAAGAGGAATCTACAGCACACATGCACAAGCTCCCCAAGAACACTAACACCATTTTAACACACTGCATCTCAACAGGACTTTAGAGCTTCCAACACATACACACCACGTCATGCAGCACAACATAATTTGCACACCGCAACAATGGAAATAAGCCACTGGCTTGTTTGCGTTTTATATAATGGCTTTTGATAATGGTGTGACAATGTATGTATTTTTTACATAATGTGTATTATCAATACAGAGGTCAAAGTCAAAGACATGCTGTTAAGCACTTTCTTTCTGCATGCCCCTCTAAAAACATGACAGCTTCTTTCTTTTGTGACATCTACAATGTGAATGTGTAGGCTTACTAGGCTATTCCTTCAGTTTTTCAACAGAACCTTTTGGGCTCTGTTATTGACATGAATGACTACACCCTTTGACTAGAAATGCAAAGTTAATAACAGCGACGACAAGTCACACAAAAGTCTGGTTTAGGGGCCTCCTGAGGTCTTGGGCCACTGGGTCTGGGCCTGGTAGGCCTGTGTGGTAATACAACCCCATTTATTGTACTTTTTACTCCACTACAATTATTTGACAGATTTAGTTGCTTTGCAGAAATCGATACAATAACTAGCACTACACCAGAGCTTCTCAACCTCTTCAATTTCAAAGGCCCCCAATTTGATATTCATTATGCCACAGACCCCCATTGGATAGGATTTATTTTATTGTATTATTAATCTCTGGGACCGCCATCTACATTGTAAAAACCTCAGTGTTAATTTAACTCTGAAAGTGTACAAATGGAACCAAATAATATGGTTCCATGTATATACTCTCTGATTTACAGACATGTAAGGATCCATTTGGTTCCTAACTATCAATAATTTAGCTGGGGACTCCCTGCAACCCTTTCAAAGGGCCCTAAGCTGAGAACCACACTGCACTACACCTTGCATACTCAGCCAAGGTGAAGCGGTCACACCACCCCACCCCTAGAGCAGTGGTTCTCAAACTTTTTCATGTCAAGGACCCCCAAATTGATATTTATTTAGCAGCGGACCCCCATCTGAAAAGGGTTTGTGCCAGGGACCCCAGAAGAGAAGATTTATGTACACATTTCTTTTTAATAAAAAAAAAATGTTCAAACTGTTTAAATATGTTTTAAATACTGTATGTTTGATGAGCCTGTGGATCTGCAATATTTGATTTGCCAACGTATAAATGGATAAAGTGGCTAAAATGATTGTGATGCTACATTAACTACTTTTGCTGTGGACCCCCTGGAATCCGCCCAAGGACCCCCGGGGGTCCCTGGACCCCACTATGAGAACCAATGCTCTAGAGGGTATGACTTATGATTGCCATGGATGGAGCTGATGTTCATAAAATTACTGTGCTCATCTTAAAAGACCATTAAAATAACAAAAAATATCAATAAATAGTAGGCTAGAACTAACTTGAATGAGCATAGATGGGATCTAGAGCAGTGGTTTTCAAAGATTTTCATGTCCAGGACCCCCAACTTGATACACATTTGGCCATGGACCCCCATCTGAAAAGACTGTGTGCCAGGGAACCCCATAAGAGAAGATTTATTTTGTTGATAATGAAAAAGTTTCAAGAGGTTTTTTTAAATAGCCAAAGTATATATTTTTTTTTTTTTGCTGGGGACCTGCTGGATCACCCCCAAGGAACCACTGATCTTATCTAGGATAGCACAGCTGTGGCTTATGAGGATCTATGTAAACAGAGCTTCTGTTTGGGCTACAGTGAATCGATGTCAGATGCTGTATCTAATAAACAAATGTGTTGTTGTTGTGGTGCAACGCTGTGCCAGCAGACGCGATAAGCTTTTGACTCTAAAGTAGATCCCGACTGATGTTATCAGCCACTATTGGCTTTTCAGATATATATCACTTGTCAACACTTGCTCTGCTGGTAAATCACTGTTAGGCGGTGCAAGACAAAATTTGATTTCAGCGGTGACGTGCATACATTTTTTAAACCATCAATATATATATTTTTTTTTGACAAGTAAGCCTTGATTCCAAATGAAATACCAGAATATGTGTGCTGTGGGATACCAAGTGAAAATTTGAACTCAAAGTTTGTTCTTGCTCAACCACCATAAAACATAAACGTCTACTTTATTACAATGAAGAACAAAGCAAATATCATGGCCATTGAAATAGTTTTGTTTTTCTTTTCTTTAATCTCACGCATCTTCCCAGTTTCTTACAGTCAACAACACATAAATAAAACAAGTATCCCATGGCATTTCAAACCTTCGCTTTGACAAGTAAACAAGGATTTATTTATACACTCAAAAGCACACGACAACAAGACCAGAATAATATAAATCAATACCTTTAAAAGGAAATAATGAAACATTACTTGAGGTCTCAATCATAAGGCATCATACATACACGATCGTAAGCCAGGTGAGTGCATTGTAATCACCATAATACACCTGGTTTAAACTTCATACAATCTTCTAACACATGAGGTCAAACTGTAGAGCAATGTTTTTAAATCGCAACACAGACATGAAAAATGTATGCGTTATTTTATTTATAACACATTGGCATAATAAATTAAAATAATGCGTGTAGGTTCCATATGAGGTAATGTAGATTTCATATGAGGTAATGAGGTTAATTTGATTAACAGGATTTTGCTATGTACTGTACGAATAGCGCTTATCAGCTTATATTGTGCTTATAATGCCTTACAAGACACTTCAAACAAAGTGTAATCCTAAAAAACAGACCTTTGCAGACTGTGTTCCATATGCGCCCCAATAGCTGCCTCAAAGTACCTCTCAGTATAAAATTGCTGGGGAGCTACTCAGTGCAAATGCAAAACCCTTTAAACTAATATCATGTTTGATATTAAGGCGTAATTCTACACTGTACACACAGTAAAAAAAAAAGAGAAAAGAAACACAAAATTACAATGGAGAAATGCCATGGCCCAAAATCTGCAAGTATTTACAATGTTGAACCTCAGTGTTCACTTTCTGTTTGTTATATATAAAAACACACTTGAATCAAAGTCTTCTTGATGCAGCACTGCTGCATTTCCCTAGTGGAATTGTCTTGAGGGCTGTTTTTGCCCACATCGATTCGGTTTAAAGTTTCTCCCGGAGAACACCATCACATCCACGCAATTCGTCATTCCAAATACAAACTCTGAACAGACACAACTGTACACTTTGTAACAAGTGATGCAAAATGGACACAATTAATTAAATCCCCTGCCCTAAAAAAGACACAAACAACCCCACAAAGTCATAAATAAATATTTTGTGATATAAGCATGTAAGAAGTGCAGTTCACACCTCGATGGTACCTGACAGGGGAATGCTTGAATCAACCCTTTGCTACACTCCAAGTATAACCGGCATTCCATCAACATGATGGGAACGTTTAGAGAGAATGTGGTGGCCTATCGCAGAACTGTTTCAGAATACAGCACAAAATCAAATAAGACTCGAGGCACAGCATTCTCCTGTTTACGAGATGTAGATTGGTCAGAGCATACCCGCTGAAAGAGAGAGTTGAGGCATTCTTGATATCGCCGCAACGCGATCACATGGTTCATGTATCGCATGTGCTTCATCGACACCCATTATTGAGGATTCAATGATTGGAAGTACACAGTAGTGTTTGGAACTAGTGTTTGGTCTCTCGATGGCAAGCATTACTTCCGCTTTCTTCTTGTTCTTTTTATCTCTGAGCACACCGAAATCAACTGTAAGTTGGTTTTGGCAATAATTGATTGAATATCATATGAATATTACATTAATTGAACTGAATATTATATGATTTATACAAGGGATGTCTATGGGATTGTCGTAACTCTCTCAATAGCTCTGGGTCTGAGAAACCAGACACATTCAGTGCGACATGAAAATACTGTCGTGAGCCCGATATTATGCTCTCGCCGATAAAGCCACAGTGTCATTTCAATGACAAGCATATTTTGGAGTTCTACTTTCTTTTCTTTTCTTTTCTTTTGAAAAGCTGCTCTTCAAGAATCTACACAGCTGCTGTTGAGTTGAAGTGCACCTCAGCATCAATGGGGCTAGAGCTGATTAGAAGTATCATATTTCACTTCAATTTTAGATCCAGACACATTGTGCTGTGCACTTGCAAGGGAAAAATAATATCCATCCTCATAGATTTTCATCTACAGAATGTATTCATCCCCCAGTGGCGTTTTATTTTTAAGTCTGCAGTGCCTCTTGGGTCTTATCCGCACTATAGATATTAAGTCAGTAACTATAGTTAACCTTATGACGCATGGTGAAAATAGCTGATCTACGAGTTCACAAAGTGTTGTTTCGCTTCGCTACGAGGAGCTTGCAGAAGTGCTGCTTTTGCTTTTTTGATTTAATTTAAAAGATTTTCAACTTTGATGACATGCCCAAAATCGGGACACCAGGTTGAAAGTGGTTAAGAGGAAGTCAGTGGAAGTGATGCAGGCATGGACCACCAGACCAATGACTGACCAGCGACTGAAAGCAGACTGCAGCCAGAATGTAGGTCACATTATGCTATGGGTGGGGGGTGGAGGACGGGTGGATTTGTGGGTCATATTACTGCCGGCTCAGCATGTCTTTTGTGAGCTCCAACAACCCCCCACCCTTGTTTTCCCCCAGTCTGAGTCTAAAGGATTACCATCTGACCTTTAGTCTAGGTCTAGTCAGTGGTCTAACCCGTGGAGTTGGTTTGGACAACCATCTCTTTCTCTTTCTCTCTCTCCCTCTCGCGGTCCTCTTCCTGGAGGCTGCTCTGCAGCCGGACAAAGATGCTGCTGTCCCCAGTCTGAAGGGCCTTGAGGAAGAGCTCGGTTTGCTCCTTGAGCCGGTCCAAGTCTGTCTGGGCGCGGCGGTTCTGCCGGACCAGCTCCTTGGTTCTGAGCGTGATGTCCAGCAGCCCGGACTTGTTCAGGATGTTGTAAGTGTTACAGAAACGCTTCCGCTTGGCGTCGGGCTCGGCATCGAGGTCGGCATCGTGTTGCTCGCCGGCGTCGACACGGGGAGCCAGGTCGAGGAGTGGCGGGGCCTCAGAGTCTTCGAGGCAGTTCGAGGGAGTGAGACACTGGCTCGGAGAGAATCCCGATCGGCTGACGGCAGGCGAGGGCCTTTCACTGGCAGGGCTGCTGGAGCAGCTGCTGTCTGTCAGGGGCACAGCGAGGCGCCGAAGAAGCAAAGGAGGTACAGGGCTGGAGGCAGGGGTTAGACTGGCTGTGGAGGAACTTCTGCTAGAGTAAACGGACAGGCTTCTCTTCTGGTGCTTGTTCCTGTGATGAGAGCGCTCCCGGTGGCTGGAAAAGTCACTTTTTACGGAGCCTGAGGAAGACGAGGAATAACCGGACGAGGAAGAAGAGGAAGTGGTACTTCTTCCCGAGGCGCCGTGGCCGTGTCCGGGATGGGGTGCGATTTTGGGGTACGCCTTGAGGATGGGGAGATACTTCTTGGGGCGTCTGTGTTTCGAGGAGGCCTCCTTAGAGCGAGAGACCACCGGTTGCAGAAACACCACCTGAGGCTGCTGGACCACTGGCTGGACCACCTCCACAGCGGGACTGAACGCCCAGGGCTTCAGAGCGGGCGGGTTCTCTTCAGGCTGGAAGAACAGCACAGTGACAGTACAGACATTAGAGACAGGTCATTCAGCAGGCAAACCTCTTCAGACTAGCTTAATCTCTTCCTCATCCCTTATAATGGAAAGAAAGCACACTTGAGCTATGTATATCAAAAGGAACAACTGGCAAATACATGGAGCTATATATTATTAGAGCTAGACTGATTGTGTTGGCCAATACTGGCCTATCGCAGATATATTGGTATCGCCGTGTATGAAGATTTTTGACTGAACTGATTTCATGTTGGACAATAACATTTAAACCCTAATTTTATTACAATGTTTGATGACCACATTTTTGAGGGGTCATTGCAAAACTATTGTGTTTATATATCTGATATATCAATAGACAATTTTAACTCCCTAATATCAGTATTATTATTATATGCCAGTATCGGTCAGAAATATCTACCTACTGTAAAATTATTAGGAGACACAGCTACATGCTCAAAACTGCATTGTTATGCAGTCCTTATTGGATAAACAAGCGTGTTATGTGTTATTCCCCCTCTTTTCTCCTCTCTGAACAGACTGACTGTCCAGAGGCTCTTAGTCTTGATCATGTGATTAGTGGGTGTCCCTGCCCCAGATTTAACCACTTAAGCCCTATACTTTGTCGCACAACAATAGCCAAAGATAGCCGATCTACAAGCTAAGCTCAGCTGTGAGCCTGTAGATCTGCCATTCTGGAAAATAATAGTAATAATCTTTCGCGTATAATGACATGCCCAAAACAACGGACGCCAGGTTTAAAGTAGTTAAGGGAGCCTGAAGAAGGAGCTCTCTCTTTCAGGCGAAGCAACCTTCCTGCCGTATTAACGTTTTGTTTCTTGTGCTCATTGTTGTGTTTTTGTGGCTTGTTTGTTAGTTTAGACACGGTTCTGATAGTTTAGGGGAGGAAGCTCTAGTTCTGAAGGACTATAGCGTGGTTGGTTCAAATGGCCGGGAAATGTGTGGACACTTGCTACAGTGCACACTCTCTGGTAAAGATCAGGATGTTTATGCAGCGCGGTGTCCATGGCCTTGATTATGAGCATGTCAAAGTCGAGTTTCTTTTGTTGTGGCTGTAACAAAGGGGAACTATAACAACAAGCTGCTGTGTTTCAAACGCTGAATGTATATAAACAGGAAAGCTGTTTCAGTTCATCATATCAAGTGATAACGCTCCCCCCTGTTGACTTGGGATTTGTGTAATAGACCAGTGTTTTTAAAGCAGGTGAGTTGAAAGCATTGAGTTAATGTCAGAAACGATGAGGCAATGTTAGTCTTGTTTCTGATGTGGTTTACTCGCTGAACGTTTGTTCTGCAATGTCCTCTAGCACCAAAACACATCATGCACTGTGCTGTATGTCTGAGTTGCCTACTAGCTTGTGAGCAGCACTGCATTGAATGGTAACTGTTTTGTGCTGGGTTGTCACTGAATCATGTGAGCCAAAGCAGATTACTCGTATGTACTCCACAGTCCACACTGGACTAAGGACATGTTGCGCTTTCAAACCTGTTAAGGGTCATTTTAACATCTACTCAGGCTTTTGTGAGCACACCAGACAGTTTTTAATTTGATCAGAAACGCCCCCTACCTATACAAACCCATTGTAACTTCAAACTCCATTTTAACCATGATTAAAATTTGTATAATGTCTTGAAATTGAAAAAATAATAATAATAATTTAAAAATAAAATACAGTTAAAAAGTAATTGAAGAAACATGGTCTCCTCACACATTAGAAGCACAGTATCAGTCACCAGAACCAAGGACGGGTGTTTTCGATGAATTCATCATGGTTAAAATAGAGTTGGAAGTTACAATGGGTTTATATGGGAAGGGGGCGTGTCTGATGAAATTAATATAAAATATCTGAATACTGGATCAAGCAACTTAAAAACTGTCTGGGGTGTTCACAAGAGCCTGAATAGACGTTAAAATTACCCCAAACATGTTTGAAAGTGAACTATCCCTTTAATTTTTAGTCTACGTTAGTGGTAGAACATAAATCTATTATTAACCATTTTCAACCTGCAGTCCCTATTTTAGGCATGTCATTATAGGCAGACTTTTTATTTATTTATTCCAAAATAGCAGATCTACAAGCTCACAGTGCGACACATTGTGTGCTTGTTGACTGGCAATTTTCACCTGACTTCATTTGTTGTACGAAAATGTATATAGGGCTTAAGTGACCCCTTTTTGTTTGTTCTCTTGTGTGTGTGAGCAGAATACCTGCTTGAGTAAGACATTGTTCATGATGATCACAGAAGAAAGGTTGGAGTAGGAGCCCCCCACCACTGCCAACTGGGAGGGCTGTGGTCCAGAGCTGGAGCCCAGAACAGCCCGGGGAGAGTCCTCCGGTGAGTCTGCGGTGTCCATAGCGCTCACTGAGCCCACATCTACAGGTCAAAGAGGGGGAAGGTAAGAAAGTGGGTTGCAACCATGTGACACACTGCACAGTGAAGGCACAGGAGACTGCGGGGAGGACAGCGAGTGGTGGAAGAAGTACTCAGAATGTTTTACTTTAGGTAAAACTAGCGACACCACAATGTAGAAACAATACTCTGTTACAAGTCAAATCTATTCAAAACATAACTTGAGTAAAAGCACAACAATGATGGCATCTAAATATACTTAAACCCCATATGGGTAACCGGAGTCCCTCAGGGCTCAATACTAGTATCTTTTCTGTTATTGTTTTGCTGAACATAGCCGATCGACAAGCTCACAACGTGACGCGTCGCGTTGTGAGCTTGTCGATCTGCTATATTCAGCAAAAGCTTTCCCCACAATACCGGTGCTGGGGTTTAAGTGATTAAAGCGAAGGATGAACCAACCTGAGAAACCGGAGTCCCTCTCCGAATCCACTCTCGAACGCCCAGACTTCATGGTACGCAGTTTGCCTGCTGGTCTGATGTGACCCTCTGCCTTCCTCTTGGTGCTCATCATCCTCTTGTTCCCTGCAGCGCTGATGTGTGTGTCCTTGTTTCTGGAGCTCACCACATCTACATCAGCATCTCCTGACCTATAAAACGTTGAACCTGGAAGAGACGAAGCTGAGTAGCTTCTTTTTTTTTCAGGTCGTTGGTCACAATGGGTTTTGCGGTGGAGTATTTTCACACACTAGGTGAGTATTATCACACCAGTTGGTTCTCAAAATGGCTAATTTCAAAACATCTTGAACATTTGTTTTTGGTTTGGGAACATTTTTAAATATTTTATACAAATCTTGAATGGGGGTCCCTGGCACACAATTCTTTTCAGATGGGGGTCTTTGGCCAAATACATATTAGTTTGGGGGTCTTTGACATGAAAATGTTTTGAGAACCACTGTATTACACAGAGGATGGCTATACCTACAGTATAACACACCGAGAGGCATGGAGTGAACTGTTAATTTGATGACAACTCCATCATCAAATTAAACTGAACTTTGGGGGGGACAAACATGCTACTGATTGCAGTAAATCATTGTTTACACACAACACAAGCACCCCACAAAATCCATCCAGCCTCTAATGTTTTCTTGAAGCCACGATGTGTGTGAGGTCCCAAGAAGGGACAGAACATGCATTTTGGGGTCTATTGTACATGAGCTAGGACATGCATGGGTAATGTTCATATTAACAAAAACAATACCAGTCATTCCTTCCATAAATGACAGAAAACATGCAGTAAACTGGAATACAATAATAGTAGGATCTGCAGTGTGCAGATCTGGTTTGTATCTATATGTATAAAACATAACATAATAGTAGGATATGCAATGCAATGTGCAGATCTTGTTTGTATCTACTATATGTATAAAACATAACATAATAGTAGGATCTGGAGTGTGCAGATCTTGTTTGTATCTACTATATGTATAAAACATTAATAAACAACTGACCCCCCCCCCCCCCACCCCCAATTGTTTACTGTACATGTTTTTCTTTTTGATTACTACTCGAGTCACATATTATTGTATATTATTGTTTGTCTTTAAGTTTAAATGTTTCGATGAATTGAATACACAGGACCCCAATGGAAACAAGCCATAGTGCTTTCTTATAGGTTATCCTTTTAGCATCCTTTTGTATAGAACTGTACCTCTGTGCTTTTTTTTGCAAATTGTTAATACATTATTCAATCAATCAATAAATCAATCAATCAATAAATCAATCAATCAAAAGCAAGCCTACCTTTTTTTGTGATCCGTTCTTCCACGATCTCGAATCAGCAGCAGCAAATAAACCCAGGCCAGGACGTAGAGAGTGTGTCTGTCTGTGTGTGTGGATGGATGCTGTATGAGTGTGTGCTAGTACTACTCTGTGTCGTGCTATGTGTACAAATCCATGCTGGAACGCCGTGTTCCACCAGCTCCTCCACGGTACAGTCCACGGGACCAGGCTGTCCTACGCTCCTCCCCACTGCTGCAGTGTTGCCATGCCCGCTTATTATAAGCCACTTTGGGCTTGTTTTTCTGTGAAGTTGCTTGTAAATATTGATAGTTGTTGGGGTTTTTTTGGGCTTGTTTCTAAAGAGTAGTTGCTTATTTGGGCTTCTTTCCCTAATGTTGTTAAAACCAGTGGTTCTCAAACATTTTCATGGCAAGGACCCCTAAATTAATATGTATTTGTCCACAGACTCCCCATCTGAAAACATTTTGTGTCTGGGATTTGTGTTGTTAAAATGTTTTAAAAAGTGTTGGTTATTTATTTTATTCATTTTTTATTCCTTGGAAAATAGCAGATCTACAATCTCACAACGGTGAGCTTGTAGATCGGATATTCTGAAAAAGCCGTAGCCTAGTCGCTTCTTTTGGGGCAATTGTTTTCATAGACCGGTTGCCTATTTCTCTCGCAGAATCTGGCAACGCTGGACACGGGGCGGGATGCCGATGCAACAACCGTGCAGCGAGGACTTTCTCCGTGGATTAAACATGTGTATAATGGAAGTATATCCCACGATTCTCTCCATAAAGGAAAGGATAGTATGCATATGTACGGGATAGCTGTGGATTTGTTCACATTGATCCACAATGTTCCAGACACAGAGTAACAACAACACGAGAACCAGGATAAGATCCTTTGTAGTTCAACTTGCCATATTTGGACTATCGGGGCGTGGCTTCGCCCGTAGTAGTTCTGGTCGCGTCACGCACTCCCCCCGCCCACTGCCCGCCCACTATATGCCTTCCCCGGTCTCCGATTGGCTGGCGCGTTTGGCACCAAGCCAGAAAACGTGAGCCAAATCAAATGTATGGGAAGCTGAGGACATTGTGTCCACGTTATGATGAACACACACACACTACTCACTGTACACAGTGCAGGCATTTCAGATGTACAGTCTGGGGAACCCAGTGACGTGGTGTGTGTGTATGGAGCGTAGTGTTCTGGTTGGTGCATTGCATATTAACAACCTAGAGGAACTAACCGCTGGGCGGTGAGCACTGTGTGCATGTACAGTAGTAAACAGTACACTCCCTCACTGTACTCACTGTACATAGAGTCCTCACGTGCTCAGAGGGATGCTTTGGTTGTACATGCATGCACAGTGCTCAGCTGTGGTACAAAAGGAGGTGGGGGCTTCTGGTGTGTGTGGCGCGTGCCTTGGGGTACTGATACTGCACATGATGTTGAGGTTGAGGTACAAGTTGTTCCTTGCCAGTAAACCCATACTCGTGCATGATGCACCCATTCTTTCACACATCTAGGTGTACAAAAAAGGGAGAAGTTCGGAAACAAGTTAACAAGAGGAGATGGCGTACACTATGTTCTTAAAGTAATTAAGGCACTCATTCTTAAAGGCTGGGCGATATAGTATATTTTTTATCCAAATACCTCAATATATAGTAATGTAATAAATGATAATATAATATGTAATAACAGCTAGAACAATCAGGTAGCTTAAAGGAGTAGTTCACCCCAAAAATGATTTATTTTCAATCAATTACACACGCAATGAAGCCTTGAATTCATGGAGATTTCTTTGTTTTTGTCGCATTCCCAAGCCAATAATTTGATGACCGGTGATGCCCGGCAGAGTCTATCCGGTAGGAGACTCACTGAGCAGCCACCCGGTCATCAAATTATTGGCTTAGGAATGGAACAAAAACAAAAAAGAATCCATGAATTCAAGGCTTCATGGCGTGTGTAATTGATAGGAAATAAGTAATGTTTTGGGTGAACTACTCCTTTAAGTTCAGAAAATTACATCACTTTATTGTAATGCACCCTTTGAAATTAGTCCCATATCAGGATACCAATATATTGCCCAAACCTAAAGTCAATCCTTCTTGCTCTGTCTCTCTCTCTCTCTCTCACTCACACACGCACCTTCTTGTAAAGATACTAGAGTACACTCAAAAGTCTTATCTGTATGAGACAGCGCCATGCCTATTGACCCCCAGCTGTGAGTACATCACGTGACTATAACTCATTGTTTGAGCACAATAATTACAACAGTAATTCCTTGTTTTTCTTTCTTAAAGAGGCAGTGCCACAGGCCTATTACCCCTACATAATGATTGGGTGTCAGTAGGCCTATACTGTATCAGGGGAGTGGGAGGGAGGGTTCTTACAAAAACTGTAATTTTATGTGTTCAAAGGCTGTATTTATGTGGACACAAAACAACAGTTCCTTAACCAGTTATTTGTGGAAAACGTTCGCAGAAAATAGCAGATCTACAAGATCACAACAGCGTACGTAGATCGGATATTTTCAGCAAAGGTATTTCATGTAGAACAAAACAGAAAAGACAATAGTAACAAGAACGAGCACACCATTCAAGGTAATAGGGCGACTGAATAGAATATGGCGGCCACGTCCATTGAAGTTCAACGGAGAAGTAGCACCCTGTTCTATTCGGTTCATCAAGCTACAGTATATAGAGCCCTGAGGCACTCCACTCAACCAAGCATAGGGTTTAACCTATTAAGACCTGAGGCCGATTCTTCAAATGTCTTCTAAATCTTAACAGTCTTCTGAAAAACATATGTTGCTACATCAGTGGTTCTCAAAACCTTTTTATGTCAAGGACCCCCAAAATCAGATGTATTTGGCCGCTGACCCACATCTCTAAATATTTTGTTCCAGGGACCCCCAGAAGCAAAGATTTGATAAAAAAATATATATATATTCAAAGAATTTTTCACAATTTTTCAAAAATAGCAGATCTAAAAGTTCATAGCGTGCCACAAAGTGACACGCTATGAGCTTGTATATCTGCTATTTTTGACTAGCCAAAGAAATCGGAAATGACACTGATGCTTTCCCGGTTTTACAGCGTCAGCTTGCCTGTACACTTCCATTCTACGGGAGCAAAGGTGTAGAGCTGCCCGTTGCGATGCGTTGATGTGTGTGTCCAACGGGTCTGAAGCATGGAATTCAACATTGGTGAACTCTGACTGGGCGTCAACCAATAGGAAATAAGCGCTGTGGTTGTCCCCACTTGGCAGCCACTTCGCTTGTAGTTTTCTTTCAGAGAGAAAACGAACTACTACACACTGGCACTGCCCACAACCCCCAAGACAACGGGACAAAGGGACAAAGGGAAATCCACGCATCTGCAGCATCGGCGTCTGACGCCAATGCGTGATCGTACCCTGAGAATGAATTGCAGGTTGGGACCGTAGGACCACCCACTTGCAGTCTCACCAAAACACTACTCTCGCCACCCATCTGCTTGCTTTGCCAATGAAAATAGCAATCTTTTTTAAATTGCTTCATAACAACAATGCTTGTGTAACTAAGACATTAGCTGCAGCAACTAGTGTGTTTTGCATGCATGGATTACATAGATTCTGAAGAAATTCCACATTCTCTTCACTGTACATTTCCTCGCATGACATGTATAATTTTGAGAAACTTGATTCAATAGAAATATTAATGTGATGGAGGGTACATACATGGTCTTGATACGTCATAAGTCCAGTCTGTTTCTATTCGTCCATTTGTCAGAGAAGCTTTGATCTTACAAAAAGAAACTTGAAACATGAAAATACACAGGCAAGACATCCTCGCACATTTTTGGGTGGTCTAATAATCGACTCAATAGACGAATGAAAAACAGAAATAGTACCACAGCCTCTATTGTCGCGGAATAGATAAATAGGTCACTGTGACTTCTCATGTGGTTCCTAACAATTTTTCCTCGGAAGCTCTTACACCTAACAAAAGCTGAGACCCCCTACGCACACACATGCATCGCTTCGCAATGCGTTGTCAATAAAATGACATGCCCAAAAAAGGGATGCCAGGTTGAAAGTGGATGAATGCAAGTTATGTGTGCAACGTGTTTACAATGTTGGACTACCTCCTGACAGATAAGGCCTCATGCCCCTCACGCCCCCCACCCCAACACAAAACTCACAATCAGCATATCTGACACACATTTTATTCAAGCATTAAATTGTAGCATTCCATAATTACACAGAGTAGATTAAATAATACGTGTTCAGTGACAGTGCCAATAAATAATATCTTCATGACACTTGGACACAAATATCCAAGTGGCCAATTAGCATTCCATTCTTTTTTTAGCGGCACCCTTGGAGAAACGATCAGTATGCAGCAATTAATTCATTAATTTTTTAATGTTTTCACGAAAATGAGTCACTCTCTATATATGAGTGTCTTGCACAGTGGTGGACAAAGTACTTGCGTCAATGTATACACTGTAGATACTCCTGGTCAAATATGACTCAACTACAAGTGAAAGTTGCTCAGTCAAATTTGTATTTGAGTTTAAGTACTGGAGCACTTACTGCACTTAAGGAGCACTACTGAGTATTCCAAAGTACATGCTTTTAAGTATTCAAAAGTACAAATGACAAAGTACATTTCCTTTTTAATATCAATGCATTGCCGAATTAAACCTTTCACTTTTTCCCAAAACAATTTTAAAAATCCAGAATTTATCTAAAAATATCAACAATAGAGAAATAGTGAAAATAGCAGATCTACAAGGTCACAATTCATGCGTCACATCACAACATATGAGCTTGTAGATCTGCTATTTCCACTATAGCTGAAATAGAGCTTGAATGGTAAATTCATACTGTACTTTTTCCATTCCTAGAAATGGAGTGGAGTCAAAAGTAGAATATTTGTCTTTGAAATGTAGTGGAGTGAAAGTCATAAGTATCCAAAAACACAAATACTCAGGTAAATGTACTTTGTTACTGGACCACTGGGGAAGGGTATCTGGTTTCTCTTTGAATCCTGGCATTGTCCCACAACTGGTGGAGTCCTAATCATTTCTCCCCTGACAGCTGATGGTGCCATTCGTAAATGCAATTAGTTACATTTTGCTGTCTTTGTATCCTGTACCCTTCATTGTAATTTCACAACGGGGGAACTGGCATTTTCCAAAATTAGATTAGCCTGAGAACTGTTAGCAATGTTGATGAGTGTTGATATCAATCATACCGAATGAGAACTGATATCCATGCTGGGATTCTTAATTGTGTGTGTGTGTGTGTGTGTGTGTGTGTGTGTGTGTGTGTGTGTGTGTGTGTGTGTGTGTGTGTGTGTGTGTGTGTGTGTGTGTGTGTGTGTGTGTGTGTGTGTGTGTGTGTGTGTGTGTGTGTGTGTGTGTGTGTGTGTGTGTGAAAGTAGGAGTGGGAAGGTAGGTGTGTAGTGAGACAATTAAGTGTCGATATAGTGACTGTCCTGCAAAAGTCTTAGATTTAATCCCCACCGCAACCATATGTTGAAGTCTCTTTGAGCAGGACAGGGAGGAGGACCCTATACATACTCCCTCAACCTGAATGACTGTCAACTTTATCCTTAGAAATAATGTTAAAAGATAAAATCACTTTAATTTAAACCATGTCTGGAGACATGAATATTTGGTGCACTGATGATGTGAATAAACAGCATACGTACTGTAGAAAGCGAAGGTTGACCAGTCGCAGACTCTGACGGACACACTGTGTGTGTGTGTGTGTGTGTGTGTGTGTGTGTGTGTGTGTGTGTGTGTGTGTGTGTGTGTGTGTGTGTGTGTGTGTGTGTGTGTGTGTGTGTGTGTGTGTGTGTGTGTGTGTGTGTGTGAAAGTAGGAGTGGGAAGGTAGGTGTGTAGTGAGACAATTAAGTGTCGATATAGTGACTGTCCTGCAAAAGTCTTAGATTTAATCCCCACCGCAACCATATGTTGAAGTCTCTTTGAGCAGGACAGGGAGGAGGACCCTATACATACTCCCTCAACCTGAATGACTGTCAACTTTATCCTTAGAAATAATGTTAAAAGATAAAATCACTTTAATTTAAACCATGTCTGGAGACATGAATATTTGGTGCACTGATGATGTGAATAAACAGCATACGTACTGTAGAAAGCGAAGGTTGACCAGTCGCAGACTCTGACGGACACACTGTGTGTGTGTGTGTGTGTGTGTGTGTGTGTGTGTGTGTGTGTGTGTGTGTGTGTGTGTGTGTGTGTGTGTGTGTGTGTGTGTGTGTGTGTGTGTGTGTGTGTGTGTGTGTGTGTGTGTGTGTGACCGGTCCAAAGAGCTGTTGTTTCTTCACGTTGAACTGTTGAACTGACGTCAGAATCAATCAACATCCTGCTAGGGGGGTGGGTGCTGACACCTGATGTACACAATCAGACAAACACAGATTACAACAGGACTGCAGTGCTATCACTACTACTACGCTGTTAAATCCTAAACTCAAGAGGCATGTGCCTGTTTAAATGTGCCATACAGGCACCCTTAAACTTCACTATTTATTAGTAATAAATGATTGTTATCTTTGTGTTTCAAGCAGGGATTGATTTGTCAAGTCTAGACGAAAATAGTCCCTGGAGAAAATATTTACGAAACTAAATTCAAACCTCCATAATTGTTTTTACCACACAAAGCGGTTTGGCTAACAATGTTTTAATAAGATGGAAAATGGTCAGTATATGTACGATATACAGTATGGCCAAAGATGTGAACAGACAATGAAGTGTCGACACCGGTATGGTCCTTAAAAAAATAAATAAACAAATGTAATAAAACAATAATGATACAAAACATTCTACAAATTAAAAAAGTTTTTTTCTGAAGAAGTGCATTTTCAGAAGACAGTACTTCCAACGGTAATGGTTAAAGAAAACAAAAGCCAGAGCTTATCAGCACCACACTGAGAAACCATCAGGTAACACAAAAACACAATTGTTCATTATTTCAGATGTCTCTATCTATCTGAAAGAAATGAACAAAACCAGTACACCAGTGTTTGCTAAAGGAACACAGGACCCGGAGGCAAATAACTGGGCTCATAGTCACAAGATGGGACGTGGAAATGAAGAGCGCCTGGAGGACCGCCAGCTTAACGAGGCCATCGGTGCTGCCAAGTCCCATTACAACGGGCAGACTGCAGAGTCATTTGGCTAACTGTGACTCAAGCTTATTATCGCCAACGCTCAATGGACCCACAACAAGCAACAGGGGGCATGTAGACCCCTCCACCAAACCATCTAATGACCTCAATTCTTTTGACTACCCCGCCCCCTCCCTGCTCATCACAATGAAAGAATGTTCATACGCTTTTACAAAAACAAAACTTCAGTGAAATGTGCTTGATGGGGCCTGACTGTGACCATACTGTAGGTGTCACCAGCCTCTTAATTGAGCCTTTGTCCAGAGTAGCTGTTACCATGTGTAACAGCTGATGGGGAACCTAAATAAACTAAGTAAACTAAACAAAGACTCTTCCTACTTTCAAGCCTACTTTATTCTCTTTAGTTCGAAGGTGTTGCTTGACGACAAGAAGACTAACAATGCATTAGCTAAACTAGGAGATTGGTTCTTGTCTTTACATTTTTGGAATAGGGCTTACGTGGGAGGGCAATGAGTGTCGTTGCAAATGTAAGAACGCGGTTGCAATGGAACAGAGAGACCTGAGTGATACAGTTCATTCCTGTGCATAACACAGCGGTCATCTATCCTTCTAGTTGACACAGTTGCTAGCGCCCTTCCTGTGTTTTCTCCTTGGGCCCTACTGTGGGAGCTACCGTCAGCCATGATGAACACCCTGCCCTACACAGCTCTCCTCCACGTAAAGCCTAATTTATAGTCTGTCATACGATGGTGTCTCTTGACGACAAGAACCGCTTTTCAAATGATTTAACGCCATGCCACGAGTAGCCTGAAGAGACACCATCATGCAAAGGAGTATTAATTAAAGCTTAAGACAGAGACAATGCCGCTATGTTCCAGGGCTGCAGGGGAAGCCTTGACTGACCTTCCTTGACGGAGCCAATTTTTCTGTCTGTGTTACATACAGTAATATGCTCCGGGTAAGAACAGGGCAGGCCTGCCGTGAACCAGACAACGTTCAACAGGAGGACATTATGGACTTCGGCCTGTCTGAGCCGAATTCCTCCCTTAATTCTGCGGGTTCAGGCTCGGTTTAGATTCTATCCTTAACAAGATAAAGAGAATCATCATGGCCTGCTCAAAGACCAGTTAAGATTGTTTCAGGTTCCAAAAGTGGTACAATGGTGACAGAAACATATTATCCATCAGTACACCCTGGGCTTTATCAAGAAGAATCAGCTGAATAACAAGTAGCTGTAGAGAACAGACTGCATCCTGCTTGACATTTAAGCAATATCACAGGGAGGAGGAGTGCTGTTATAACTGTGTGGCAAAACTGCTGTGATTTGGTCATTGGCACAAGGCCACAGGCTGCTTCCCTTTCCTTTGCTGTACTCTTCTTCCTTTTATGTATATATGCTACGGGTCCATTTGGGTCCATTTTAACACTCTCAGAGTTAAATTAACATTGACAAATGTTTTGTTTGATTCTAAATATTCGGCAACCGTGGACACAAACACAAAATGGCCATATGTGGCCACTAGATCATAATGCATGTCTGCCAAGGAGGACAGCTGAGAGGTAATGTGACGCTGCACAATCTCAACTCATCATGGCAGCATTGCAGAAACAGTGCTTAATGTACCCATACATGTCTGACTGTTGAAGCCAAAAGCCTGATTTATACTCTGTTGTCCAACAAGATGATGCAACACATCTAAGGTTAAATGAGTCACTGTTTGAAGGGGTGGTGTGTGTGCCTGCGTGCGTGCGTGCGTGCGTGCGTGAATGACTATATGGTAGAGTGAGAGAAATAGAAGATACAGACAGATAGATACAGAAAGAGTGAGTAAAGGACACTATAATCCAACTCATGGAGATAATCAATCTCTTACTTGCCACAGTCTTTTAGTTTCTTCCTGTGTTTCCTCCTCCTCCTCGGTCTGCTCCTCACAGACTGACTGCTGCTGGGAATCAATAAACATATAAATGTACAGAACTCTGAAGAATGATGATGCTGCAAGATTTCTTTTGCCCTTTGTCGTACATTTTCTGGTGGTTAAAACTAGGAGGAATGCAAGCACAACTTCAGTCAAAATGAACGATACAACAAACCTGCCAGGTCCACGGCTCTAAAAAGTTCAACATAAAGAGAATGATGCCAGCACTAAGGCTTTGTCCTTCAGGTACTTCTTTATTTCAATGTAAGGCAATATGACAAATCAGACGTGCTATACGCTGATGATGGCATAGGGCTGAAACGTGTCTGATTTGTCATGTTGCCCGTCTTACTTAGGAATAAAGAAAACCTGTACCACAGAACGTGAGTGTTGGTATCATTCTCTTTACAGATGTTTTAGTGGTCATACATCGTCATATGCAAAAACAGTTATAAAACATTGGGCAGAAATATGCATTGTGGAAATATATAAACCGTATCTCTCGAAACTCTATTTAGAGAGGATAAAAGTGTATGTTTAAAGCGTGTTTACATGATTCCAGGGTCCAAAATGTATTTAAAGGTTTTAATCATACTGTAGATGTGAGCTATTTAGGAAACTACTTTTTTTGCATTGAGGGTGATCCAAAAGTGTATTTCTACTCACCTTCGACTACTCATATGTATTTGTCGGGGTCTGAAAAACAGCAGAAAGCAAGTAGGTTACTTATGGTCTGCATTGGCAGGTTCTCAGAGGGAAATAACTTGGAAGTGTCATTTGAGGGATTGTTCCCGCGGGTGTTATTCAACAGCACCTACCTGCACTCACATTCCTCATGCTCCACAAAGGTGAGCTCCACATAACGTCCAGATCTCTCAGATGGAGTTATCCTCAACAGCTACGATGGGAAGGACATGGTGAAATGCTACGAAACTAACCCACAAATCTATACATAAGCTCACACACACACACACACACACACACACACACACACACACACACACACACACACAAACACACACACACACACACACACACACACACACACACACACACACACACACACACACACACACACACACACACACACACACACACACACACACACACACACACGCGCAGGCACACACGCAGGCACGCACACACACACATTGCACACATTCTTCTCAAATGCTCTCCAGTTGTTGTTGATGTTCTCCAACTTAACCACCTATTAATGTTTTAAAGTACCATTCAGCACCTTATTAAGTTCCAATTTGATTCTGTGCATTCAAGTGGAAGGTAACAGTGTTTATAGTGTGTGACTGACCACAGTGTCTTAAGGCAGTGGTTCTCAAAGTGGGGTCCAGAGACACCCAGGGGTCCTTGAGTGGGTTCCAGGGGGGGTCCCAAGAACCAAATGGACCCTTATGGGTCTCTATACTCTGACAGTGTATATACCCTTACGGGTCCATATGGTTCCATTTGTAAACTGTCAGAATTAAATGAATACTGAAAAGTTTACAGTTTAGACTGGGGTCCCAGAAATAAATAATCATATCAAATGGGGGTCCTTTGAATGACGTCATACTCACACACCTGCAGAGTGATGTTGCGTGTGTGTGTTGGCTGGCACTCCAGGTTGGCATCTCCGCAGCAGCCAGAACATCGCCAAAGTGGAACACAAGCGGGGCTATAGATATGCTCCACCCCTCCCGGGTACTCTTGCTCTATATCCACCAATCGCTCCATGGGACGACACATGCTCCGCCTCCACACCTCATGGAACAGCACTACTGCAATGGCAGAGGATGAATTTTCTCATTATTACTCCATTCCTATTAGTGGCAGAGCCTGTTAATTCATTTATGATGATAATTATGTAACGATGCATCCATGGCCCTTACTTTTTGGAGGGACTTCTGATGAAGGGAGGGAGTCCTGTAATATGTACATTAAAACCGGCAAGATTAAACTTTAAACACATTAATTCTTCCTTTTTATCTGAGAAATAACCTGCTAATGTCCAATGAACAGAGCACAATCTGTCCAATCTCACATCTGTGAGATGAGATTAACACAGCTATACAGTACTAGAAAGTTTCATGGTCATATGGAGCTGATAGGAACAGTAGCTGATTTGCAATTGAAGAACGCCCTCTGGTGGCACAAGTAATACTAACAGGGTGCTACAAGGATGTGTTGTTGCTTACTACTAGGACTAGGTAATGAGTAATGACTAATGAATAATGAAAATGAACAGATTGTATTAAATTGTGACAAACAGAATCTTTAATGTGCCAATCGATTTTAAATCCGCAATATTTATGGTGTCAACTCAATAACTTTTGAGTATTCAAATGTGCAATTGTCAAACCCGAACCTGTTAACTGAACTCCAAACAGAAACTGTCCAAAAAGTATGGGAGTCATTGTTATGTCTTGTCAGACAATCAAAAGCATCAATACTATCATAGGTAGATTTTCAGGCAAAGACTGCACTTCAAATAATACCAACAACTGATATAATTCTATGTTATCAAACCTTTAACATGAGCACTCGCTTGCAGAGCATCACTTGTGTTAGTATTTTTATATAAAATTGAAGATGATAAATGGGTACTCTCTCCTGACTGGCTGAATTCGGCAACCCGACTGAACATTTATTTTCTGTTTATTAAAGACCAGCTCTTTGATAAACAGAAAATAGAGGACTAGAGCAGTAGAGACGGGGAGACCCCTGTTATTATACACTCTATGATTACTATCAGAATATAAAGTTATTTAACACTTGTTTTAATAAAATAATATCACTTACTGCACATTTAACAGACTTTCAATCTGAAAATGTGACGCAATCAGTTATTTTTGGTGAGCGACACCGTCGGGCTAGGAACAATAAATTAAGCTTCAGTTACTATGGACCCAGTACTTCCTTAGAATGTCCAAACTGGACCCAGTACTTCCTTAGAATGTCCAAACTGGACTCAGTACTTCCTTAGAATGTCCAAACTGGACCCAGTACTTCCTTAGAATGTCCAAACTGGACCCAGTACTTCCTTAGAATGTCCAAATCCAGTTCTGCAGGAACAAGGCTTCATGCTGAACAGCCTTCCTTTGAAATTACTAATGGACATTTGAAGATTAAACAAAGCTGAGTTGAGAGACAACAGACCCAGCAGGAAATTAGTTTGGACTCAACCTTTTTTCCTTGGATCCCCGCCTCTCTTACAATTGACAAAAACTGTGTTTTGAATTTGAATCTTGAAAATTAACAGTTTTGTACATATGAAGTTTCCACCGACAAAGACTATATCTTGAATTGTGAAAGTGTGTGTGTGTGTGTGTGTGCGTGTGTGCGTGCGTGCGTGCGTGCGTGCGTGCGTGCGTGCGTGCGTGCGTGCGTGCGTGCGTGCGTGCGTGCGTGTGTGTGTGTGTGTGTGCGTGTGTGCGTGTGTGTGTGTACACGAACACACCCTCAGGCTATCAGGGCCATGAACAAGGAACTACAGTAGCTGTCAGGTCAAATGTCTTCAAACTGTAAATAATTATTTTCTCCCGACAGATCATACAGCTTTTTTATCATTTTTAGGGTCAAATCTGCACATATTGTACCTTATATACTGTACTATAATTCTCTCTGTATTCAGCTCTTTCTCTCTCTCTCGTTGTCTTTTTTCTAAATGTCACATTGGGTTTCTGTGAATTTTATTCTGCTCAAGGTGACTACAGGACCCATCTGGGCACGTTTCGTCTGATCTAATAAAGCAAACCATTACATGCATCCTAGAGACATCCAGGAGGTCATCATCATCATTAGATCCTTCTGGTTCTATATGATTCAGACATTTTCAGTTTTGTTCAAAGTCTGTTGCCTCTGTGTATTCCAGTCAAGCCCCAGTCTTTATGTTTCCTACACTCCAGAAGAGATCAAATATGATTTTCTGGCCACGATAAGGCAATATTACTTCATAAAAAGACAGATCACATTGATATTCAGGATTGGCTGTTTCAGTCTCAGAGTGAAGGGAGGGGGTTTGATTTGACTTGCAACGATACAGCACTAAATAACTCCTCATATCCATCTTCAAAGGAGGTTCTTTTAAGCAGTAAAGTTCCAGCTCCCACTGGGGAGGGAAATTGACCTTTAAGGGTCATTTTATACATTCTCTGAGGATACCACTGTGTGTATATCCACACATCATGGTCTCTACTCTACAGCTGCAATATAGAGTTCAATCATCATATAGACTAGAGTGTGCACCGCTGGTTCTCAACATCGGGTCTGTGTACCGCCAGCAGGTCCAAATGGAACCTTATGGGTCTGCAACTCTGAGAGGGTATGAATGGAACCAAATGGACCTGATAACACCAAGGCCATCACAATGTAGATTGGGGTCCCAGAGATAAATTGCCTCATTGGGGTCTGCTGCTTAATGCACTGTTTCCCAGACAGTGGGTCGGGACCCATGTTCGGGTCGCGGACCAATTTGTATGGGTCGTGAGTAAAATATCCCCCTTTTTTTGTTTCCTACACTTAAAAAACATATGTATTCTTTTTTTTTTTTATGAAAAAAATCACAACTTTTTATCAATTAAAAACTTTTTGTTTTCAAAAGACAAATAAAATCAGATAATCAAATAATTTCCATAAATAAATAAGAATAAAAAAACACAGAAAATAGCAGTTCTACAAGCTAACAACGTGGCGTGAAGCGACGCATTGTGAGCTTGTAGATCTGCTATTTTCACTAGTTTGGGTCGCGGGCAAACGTTACATTTTTCTTTTGGGTCTTGAGCTAAAAAGCATGTGAACCACTGGCTTAATGCATATCAAACTGGGTTCCATGACATTAAAAGGGTTGAGAATCACATGGTCTGCGACCCCAATCTACACTGTTAATTTAACTCAGTTCCATTTGTATACATAATCTCTGAATTTGGACCGCTGGCGGTCCCCGGACCCGATGTTGATAAACAGTGGTGTGTACAGTATGACTGTGCTCTGCACAGCGTGCCCCCCCCCCCTCTCCTTAAGGGTCAAGGGTCAGAGGGTGTTGTAGGAAAAGGAAACACCTGGGAGACATGTCTAGCATTACACCCACACACCACACCCATGGGACCATGCAGCCTAAGGGAGCTGTGGTCTCTGTACAGACCAGCTGGAAGATGGGTTCAATATGTTTAGCAAAAAACACCAAGCGTTACTTTAACTCTGAATAAAACAATGTACATATGATGTAGAGATGAGTTATATGCTGTATCAGTATTATATCGAAATGGTGATATGACTGTGTTTCGTGCGGGATTTTTTATATTGTAGAATATCATGGCATAGGTGTTGTCTTTTCCTGGTTTTAAAAGCTGTCATTACAGTAAGTTGATGTAATTTTCTGAATACCTGACTGTTTTGCCTTTACACTTTGTTATCGTATAGGCATAATTATTTTATTATTATTTGATCAATTATTACTTATCACAAAGGATTAATGAGATGGCTATTGATCAAATATTTAATTGTGTAAATATTTTTGTGAATGCACAAATCCAATAGTCATCCCCACAATATCATCACAATATTGACTTTGAGGTATTTGATCAAGAATATCGTGATATTTGATTTTATGTCCATATCTCCAAGCTCTAATTAGTCTAATTCATGTCATCGTCACTCGCCAAAAATAACTAATCTTCAAACACGTATTTTCACTGGTGACACCGTCGTACGAGGAAGTATAAATTAGGATTAAGAAGATCACAACTTGTTTGAGGAAATCCAGGCATTTACATTTTCATTTAAGCCAGTTATAGACCTAGCAGCCTAGCTGATGTTCTTATACAAAGCTCCAGCTGGGGAGCATCTAAGCAGGCCAGATTAATGTGTGTCGGGGAGAATAAAGGGGTTACAACTGCCTCCAACTTACTCAACATAAAGAGTTGTTGTGTCATCTTGATTGATCTCGTTTTTCACAGTTTCACTCTCATTGTTCAATAGCCCATATTGTACGGTTTCTCTACGGTGGGTCCGGGGACCACCAGGGGTCCAAATGGACCCTTACCGTAACATTGAGAGTGTACAAATTTGTACACTCTCAGATTTATATGAACACTGAGGATTTTCCAGTGTAAATTGGGGTCTGAGAGATAAGAATAAGTGATTTTTTTCCCCTTCTTTTTTCGTTAAGCTTTTCGTAAAAAACGTTAAAGTTCTAATACTCTTGTTGTGTTGAGTAACTGGGGTCTCTGTCTCTCCAGCTCTTTAATAAAGAGAAAATACATTTTCTCAGGGGGTTGCCAATTTCAGCCAATCAGGAGAGAGTACCCATTTATCAGCTTCAGTTTTATAGTTATCCAGTTTCAATGTTGTCTGCTCATTTATTTGTCATCACTTCCAATTTCACTTGTTTGTCCTGTATCCTGTATGGCTTCTCTCTCTTGACTGCATACAATTGGTATCCTGACCTGAAAATGCAGTTTCTGTTTACTAAAGAGCTGGAGAGACAGGGAGACCCCTGTTACTGAAAAATCACTCTATGCACTGATTAGGCCTACTGTCAGATTCAGAATATAGAACTATTGATTTATTTAAAATGTATTTAACAAAATAGTAATAAATACATAAAAATCACTTAAAAGAAAGTAACCCAAATACATGTACTCAAGTACTGTACTTAAGTACAATTTTGAGGTATTTGTACTTTACTTAAGTATTTCCAATTTCCAATACTTTTACTTCTACTCCACTACATCTCAGAGGCTGAGATGTACTTTGGTACTTTAAGTACAATTTGATGCCGAGCAGCCGATACTGTTATACTTTTACTCAAGCACATTTTTAATTCCTGACTTTTACTTGTAACAGAGTATTTCTACATTGCATTATTGATACTTTTACTTAAGTGAAACATTTGAGTACCTTTTCCACCGCTGCTTTTAATTTGTCACGGCCCATTCAAACTGGGGGTCCTTGTAATAAAAATAGTTCTAGAATCACTAGGTCTATAGGCCGCTAAACCTCTATCATGACCTGGATCTAAACATGCAGAGTCCCAGCTGGACCATGCAGCTGCCTGCTGCTGCAGAGGCCAGTTGTGTAAATATGTGCAAATGAATGATAGCTAGCATATAGTCACTGTAAACAGCGCTTTGAAAATTACATTTAACACAACACAACAAGAGATGCGTAGTAGGCTTAAATGTGTCACAGTCAGTCAATATCAGTGGTGTAAAGTATAAGTATATGTACTCAAGTACAGTACAAGTACTAATGAGTACTTTTACTTTTGGTACTTTAAGTACATTTTGAATCCAATACTTGTGTACTTTTACTCAAGTAAATTTTGAATTCTGGACTTTTACTTGGTACAGAGTAGGCCTACTTTTTCCACCACTGGTCAATATGCTGCAAAAGTCTGTTAAGATCCTAAGTGTTGTTCTTGTGTTGTTATTCCCCCAGAAGGCTATTCAAATGTGACTCCAATTATCTTCATATTTCACGTGAAGTGCTCATAAGAGTCACAAGGAGAAAAAGAGAAGTCCAGGAGAAATAATTGCTACTCAACAACTAAGTTGAATGTTTTTACGATTTTATAGATGAGCAATGCAATCAAATCTCCTAACCCTTTACACATGGGCTATGTTTAAAGCACACATTAAATCCCTCATACATTCGTATGCATTAAGCTAACGATTCAAGCTCTGCATATTGTGTAGTTTTAAGTTTTCAATGTCACATTATAAAGCCTAGGCCTACTGTATAGGCCTATACAAAATTAGCCTTGGATCAATTAAGTCTATCATATCTGTATTTGATCGATTTTCAAAAATCGATGATACAGCAATACATCTATGATAGTCTTGATCCAAGGCTATAAAATCAGCATAAAGTTTGAATTTGTCAGAATGATCCTACCTGTGCAGGTATCAGTTGCAGGAGAACTGCGACACCGATCAAACTTTTCATTCTACCAAGAACAAATGCAGGCCTCGGCAACCCCAGCTTTGAAAGTAAGAACAAAGAAACATAAATATTGGTCAAAAAAGAAAAAGCTGTCAGTATAGCGTAGCGGGTCAAGATGAGAGGAGAGGCTCATACTGTCTCTCTGCGCTCCTAGCGGGAGCGCGCACGAGGGCGCTGCGCGTCACCGCGGAGCATCAGTAGGCTCAGCTCTGGTCCAGAGCGTTAGAGCAGTGGTGTGGTTCTAAAAACCTTTTCATGTCAAGGACCACCCAAATTGACCCTTATTAGCCCGCGGACCCCCATTTGATAAGATAAGCCAGGGACCCCCATAAGAGAAGATTTTTACGGCTCACCATTTTAATTTCAAGGACCCCCAGTTTGACATGCATTAGGCTACGGACCCCATTTAATGGCATCTCTATCTCTGGGACCCCAATTCATATCGTAAAAATCAATGTTAATTTAACTCTGAGAGTGTACAAATGGGACCAAATGGACCCTTTAGGGTCCATTTGTACGCTCTCAGAGTTACAGACCCACAAGGGTCTATTTGGTTCCTATAAATCATTTACCATCATTTAACCAATGTTAGGAGTGGGTGCTATTCCCATGAACTGAAAATTCCACTACTGTGCGAGGTCTCCAACTTCAGTTTGCCAATCATTGTAACAAAGTGTTGTTGAAAGACTATTCTCCACGGTGGGAAACGTCTCAGGACCCCACCTTCTCCGTATAATACACTTTTTGGGAAGAAAATAAAATATGTCCACCGTACGGAAATAATTGTATTTACTCCACTCCGCCCTCTATAGATCTGGTCAATATAAATTACCATTGACCAGATCTGTAGAGGGCGCAGGTGAGTAAATACAATAATTTCTGGTATGGCGAACATGTTTTATTTTCTTCCCAAAACGTGTATTATACAGAGTAGGTGGGGTCCTGAAACATTTCCCACCGTGGAGAATAGTCTTTCAATAACACACAACATTCTTTGTTTCAATGATTAACAAAACAGTTTGTCTTTATTTTGACCTAGCACAGTAGCACCCACTCCTAACAGAGCGTTGGAGAGTCGCTAACGCTCTGGACCATAGCTACAGTAGGCTAAAGAATCAATCCCTAATATCTGTTTCAATATCCCTAATATAACTTTCAACGTTATCCTCAACCCATTAAGACCTGAGGCTGATTCTACAAATCTTCTAAATCCTAACAGTTTTCTGAAAAACTTATCTTGCTATATAAGTTTTGTCAAGGACCCCCCCAAAATTATATGTATTTGGCCACCGGCCCCCAATTCAAAATATTCCAGTGACCCACAGACAAAGCAATGATTTGAGTAAAAAAAAAAAAAGAACTTTCAAGATTTTTCAAGATTTCAAGATTTCAAGATTATATCTGCTAATTTTGAATAGCCAAGGAATACAATTACACAGATAATTTCCCGGTTTTAATGGGTTGAAGGTATAGGGTAAGTGATTTTCTTTGGTTAAAATAAGTGTTATATTTTGATACCTCTCATTGCTATAGTGTTTTTTCAGTAACAGTAGTCTCTTCTCCATGTCTCTCCAGCTCTTTATTAAACAGAAAATGCATTTCCAGGTCAGGATACCAATTTTATCCAATCAGGATAGAGAACTGAAATTGGAAGTGATGACACAAAGAAATGAGCAGACAAAATAGGAACTGGAACACTATAAAAATGCTGATAAATGGGTACTCTCTCCTGATAGGCTGACATTTTGTCACCTACCTGAATTTATATTTTCAGTTTATTACAGAGCTGGAGACAGAGGGAGACTCCTGTTACTGAAAAAACACCCTATAACAATGATATCAGAATATAAACCTTTTAACAAATAACGTTTTGTTTAAACCAAAACATATCACTTACCCTACCTTTAAGGCTATAAAGACAGACTGAGAATACAGTTTTATGTATTTTTAAACATTATGCGAAATATGGATACTTGCTGATGTTTTCACAATTTCTTCTTCCTTTTTTTGTCTTTTAAACATTTATAATCAGGGCTTCTTGTTTGAAAATCTGGTGGTCCCCTTTGGCACTCACTGCCACTGGAGCCAAGCATCCAACATTGGCAGAGTGGATCCATCCCTTGAGTTCTCAATCATCATCACCCTGATTAGAATACTTAAATATATAAGATGGGGGGGTCGGGGTCACACATTAGGCTACCCACCTCCCCTCTCCAACTAAACCTCCATTAATTTGGGCTGTGGCTTATAGTTTAAGCGACCAGGCTGGATTACATTGTTTACATACCCAGGCCCCCAGAAGGTGATGTGTATGGTCTGAGCACCGGTTACAAATCTGAGGTTATCATCTCCGCTGTTCCAAATATGAGCAGAATGTCTGTGAAGGATCCTCCTTCATTCCTGACTAAGCTGTGTTTATGCACCGTCATGTTCGCCACAGATAACATGTCTGCCATCATTAGTGATGGTCTTTTATATTGTCTCTGACAAAACATTTCTGTACATGATTTACTTAAATTATATAGCTACATATTGGACTCATTGTGGTGCCCCCCCTCCTCACCCCCACCAAAAGGGCATTGTTCCACTTTCATTTAGTCATGCCATCATAGTGATGGATAATTTTATTTGAACTTTTTCCACTGACAAAACACTGCTCTATATGATTTACTTACATAAGTACATTCACTCCATTTATAAGTCATTGGCATCATTGTGGTTCATTTTTTATCTATTGTGCAAACTGGGCATCGGTCCAGGTCCAGCGGGGTCCACTCTGATTTACAGTCAAGCACCTGATGCCAACTCTCCATGATGTTCTCGTTTCATAATTACATACAGGTGCTTCATGTGAGGAAGGCCACTCCTTATGGAATAGCCACTGTTGGTTCAGCTCACAGAGGATACGGTCCATAAGTAAGGAGGTGCCACTCTCCCCCCTGTGCATTTATTACAAAGGTCTCAGATGTGTTTTTACAACCGCGGTGATTTACAGACCAATTAGGTTGGTGTGTTTTGAAAAACAGCGTCTGTAGAGAAGATAACGCAGACAGATGATGCCATCCCTCTCGGCCCCCCACACGCTGCGATACTTGGCATTTTTAAGCCTCATTTATACTCTGCAGGGTGGCAGTTTTGCTTGCCCAAAAGAACATATCTACAAGTTAACAATATGTTGCTTCGCAATGCATTGTTAGCCTGTAGATCTGTTGTTTTTAGGTGCCATATTTTCCTAACCTTGCACATAACTTTAATGAATTTATAAATAATTAGAAAAAGTGCTCCTCGGAGCACAGGTCTCCGCCAGGTCAGGTAGGCTATTGTGGGTTTGGACAAAATCTGTTTGACAAAATCTGTAGGAGTAATATCAAGAAATGTGTTATGCAAAAATCGTTATAGCGCCACCATAAGGCCGATTCTTCCTTGGCCTAGTGGTAATGTGCGTGCAAAGTTTCCCAGCTATCACACGCTGTGTTTATGATTTGAGGCATTTTGTTCAAAACGGACCACTCCTGCAAACTTTGGAGACAATCTTAACCAATCAGGATGAAATATGAAAAATCTGTGTACCGATTTGCGTGATGTTTGGACAAAATCTGTAGGAGTAATGTAAAAAAATGTGTTTTGCAAAGATCTGCCTCCTGGTGGCAGTTTCACGTTGATTGGGCCAACGGTGCCGGAGATTAGCTGTTGACAGACAGACAGACAGACAGACAGACAGACAGACAGACAGACAGACAGACAGACAGACAGACAGACAGGCGCACACACACACACACACACACACACACACACACACACACACACACACACACACACACACACACACACACACACACACACACACACACACACACACACACTTCGATTCTTCTTGGGACTAATATATGGAATATGCACCAATTCCAGCATTTAATGGAGATATGGGCAGGGACTCATGTGAAATTAGATGGAAGGCCAGCATGCGTGGTGAGTCTCTGGAACAGGTTGCTGGGTTTGCCACCCAACAGGGTGGTTACTGGCTAGCCAAAACATTTTTTGAGATCTATCTGTTGAAGGGGAATGGGTCTCTGAAATATTTGATTAATTGCGGGAATGTGGTCTGGAAGAACATTATTTACAAAGAATAACTGTGCAGGTGGAGGAGTTTAAAAACAGAATCTGTGCAAAATGCATACAAGCTCGGTCAGAAGAAATTTGGCAAAAGCCAAAATTAAGAACATATTGTCTTTTAAAAAAAGATTATAAATGTGAAAAATATGTTTTGTATAATTTGGCTAAAAGTCAGAGGTCACTTTGTGCGCAGATACGATGTGGCATTCTGCCATTACATATCGAAACAGGAAGATATAGGGGCGTAGCTGAGGAGGATAGAATATGTGAATACTGTGATCTGAATGAGAAATATTGTTCAAAAAAGTCCACACCCCTGATCTAAACCCGATTATGAGAATGGTGCTTTAATTGAGTTTCTTTTTCGTCATATTTTTGCATTTTCAGAATATCTTTACAAAGCGTGGGATAGGAGGAGACGGGTGACTTATAATAGATGAACTTTCATTTTTATTAACTTTATATATTCTATGTGCCGGTATATATGAATGTATGTACTGTACTGTATGTTTATTTGTTTTTGTTTTAAATTGATGTGTCTGATAATCCCATGTGGGATGGGTCAAGAAATTGTCCGGACAGTCGGACGCGGAAATAAAATATGAATGAATGAATTATTCATTCATTAATTCAAAACATAGTGTCAGCCATGTCTTTGGCCTGGCGTAGACAATGAATGGGGCATGTGAGAAGTCACACATGCAGATGTGTGTGTGTGTGTGTGTGTGTGTGTGTGTGTGTGTGTGTGTGTGCGTTTGTGAGTTGACAAATCTGCACAAAAATGCAACATCCCTGGTGTACATATCCCTAACATTCAAACTATCGTCTCAGTAGGACTGCCTAAAGGACAGGCCTTGTATACTTTCAGGAGTCCCCACTCCCACTCGTAGGGTCCCACAGGCAGGGGTCAGGCTGACAGACAGGCAGCTGCTTCTTCCTGTCCCTGGGAACCGAGAAGATGCTCAGGTCCCAGTCCGACCCCTCAGCCCCGTCGGGGGAGAAAGGGAGAGAAAGATGAGGGACGGGTACTGGGGGTTCCCCTTAACCGCAGCAACAGCAGCAGGAGGCAGAGCCCTCTCTCTGGGTACAACATATGTCTCCTCCCATCTTCTCAGATGTGGTTGCATGAGGGTCACATCCTAGGGGAGGGTGGCCTTTCTGTCTGGCATTCAAGTCACTCTCTTAATTCGACCCTGGGCGTCCAGCCATGGGTAGTGATGGTCTGAAGTCTCTCTCACTCTCCCTTCTAAGGTCATACGCTGGGAAGGTCATCTGTGAAAGATCTCGGCATTGATCGGTCTGCCACTCACATCATTCACTCAAATTGTGAATTGCTTTCGGGTTATTCGAGTTGTCCGTGCACCTTGTGCCACCACAGCAAATTATTTGCATACATGGCAATAAATTGTTTCAGATTTTGAGAATACACTAGGGCTGTAGCCATGTCTGAACTCACTGTGCAGTCCATAATTAGAAAATGTGCGATCCGATTCAACAGAAGTCATAAATATCAACATTTGTGATGCCGACAAAACTTTATTACCTCTCTCTCAGAGATGAGTGATGCTGGGTTCATGTTTTCTGACAGCGGGTCCTCAGAATTCTCTCAGCATGGACATAATCCTCCAGGGAAGCTGTTTGACGTGAGATCCTCAGCATCTGTTTGGTTCACTGCTTCAACTAAAAAGTTGTTTGTGAGAGAAAGGAAGATTTTTTGGAAAGGAATAGAAGAGGAGAAAAAGAGAGAAGGATGCAGGCGAAAAACAGAGATGTACATCTCTCATCCACCACAAGGGAATAATCTATCTCAGCTCTCTTCCATTAAATGATTACATTTGTTTATGCCTGTCTTCAGTAGAAACTTCACCCAATTTCCCAGACTTCTCGCCAGCTCATAGCTACCAGTGTGTTGTGTTTAACCCTATACACTGTACTTAGTTGACATTGGTGCCCCAGGGGTCTATACTTGGTCCCCTCTTATTTTCCCTCAACAAATCTCTTTGCTATCTTTGCTGAATGTTTGCCCCAAGAGCAGGGATGCTAGGATTCATGTGTTGCAAGTTGCCAAGTACACAGCAGTCAGCATTTTACAAAGACAGGAAAAATAATTCATTCTGACATCCACAAGCACACACATAAACACACACACCAGCTGAACCATTACTGGTGTCTCCTGTGAGCAAACATATGAGTCTTGTTCTGTCAACAAAATGTTGACAGAATGAATGAACTGGAGACAGGAGCAATGATTAGAGCAGTACTGGACATTGTCAGACAAATTATGTGCTAGTTCACAAAATCAACCTTTAGTCTTTGTTCTCTGTACTATAACTTTGGGAGACACTTGTGTGGATTGTGGGAGGTACGAATCCTTGCATTCCATTCTATTTTCCTTTAACTCACAGAGGGTATTCCCTGGAATGCTGCAGCAACACTGCACTAGTGGACAGGGAATACTGTTCAAAGTGAGTCAGTATCTGCAAACTATGTGCAAACAACACCCCTGAGTGATGTCTAAAAAGAATACATTTAGCTTTGATGAATTACGGAATCATTTATTTTGTAATTTTGTAATTTTGTTAAAGTATTACAGGGTTGATATGGAGTTGGCTCCAGACTTTCTTAATAACTAATCTGTATAGTTGGCAACATAAAAAAAAAGAAACAATAAATAAGCTAAACATTTAACCCTTGTTGAAAGAGTAAAGAGAGATGTATGGGAGTTGCATTCAGCACCACCCAACCAGGTCTCTACACCTCATAAATCATAACATTTGGAAAACCACTGCTCTCCTGTACAGTATGTACAGTGAACTGATACATGATAGTAAACATTTCAACCTAGCACGGAACGCCATGATTGAATCAAATTCCTCTCTTTTGCTCGGAAAATGGAATGGGTCAAGACCATTTAACCACTTACTGTAAAAACTGGCGTCACTATTTTTCCCAAAATAGCAAAAATTGCTGATCTAGAAGCTAACATCGCAACGTGATGCGCTGTGGCCTAATGATTCGGCCACTGGTGAATGGTTAAGGCCCCTAACCCATTCATTCATAAGGTTAAAACAACAGTTTTCCTAACAATTATTTTCATTTGACACCATCTAACAGTACGTAGTCCAAGATAAGTGGATAAGTAGATATGTGTGCACATGAAGAACCATTTACATGGGAGAGTAACCGTTACATATGAATGAATTGAAAGGTCATCTGATGCTATGAACAGATTATCCAGGAAGTGCCGTAGATTCCTGGTTGGTTGGTGAGTAAAAGTCTATTTCTCGGTGGAGAAGGCTCTCTTCATGAGCGGAGGCGGGGTCTTCCCTGCTTCGTAGACGGACTCAGGTGGAGGCGAGCTGAGGCAGCACCAGTCCGGGATGCGACCCGTCTGGTTGTAATAATCCCGAGACACCGACCTGCTGCCCAGGATGTCCTGCAGAGCTCCGAAGATGGCTCCTGTACGGGGGACAGAAGAACAGAGAGAGTTCCAGTATTCTGTTATGTTTGGTAAATGCGGAAGATGACCTGTCAATAAATAACTTGGCTTAGGATAATGTTCTTCAGGTGAGACCTCATGGGTCTTTATGAGGACCAATACTTGCATGGGATTAAACAGGTTGTAAAGAATATATGAGGTACATAGTGTGCTTTTACCCACTTTCACCATGGCATCCTTATTTTGGGCATATCATTATAGGCAAAAAATATAAAAATGTAAAAACGTAATAATAAAAATAAAAATAGCAAGCAGGCCTGGCAAATAGTCAAGCAATGTCATGGCTACCGAATTCATGCAGTTTTAACATAATTCAGCAATGCGTCTCAATTCAGTTGTCCAAAATGTGGCCCATCGCTGAATTTATCGGAGTCAGTATGGCTCTCTGGAAAAAAATAATGTTGCCCACCCCTGGCTTGGATCCTCTACTCCAGGTTTCTCAAAACCAAACCCGTCCCTTTGTCAATGTACAGCACTTTGAGCATCGTATTTGTATGAAACGTACTATAGAAATAAGCCAAATTATTATGATCCCATATGCATTGCTTTGTATGTTGCATACGTATTCAGGAATAGAACCCTTTTTCTGCTTACCTCCGAGCCAGGCAGTGCAGTTGGGCTTGGCGGGTGGGGAGTGCAGACGGAAGCTCTTGGTAGCAAGGACATTGCAGTACTTGGGTTTCTCCACCAGGAGGCGTATCTCAGCCAGCAGCCGGTGCAAGAAGCCTGGCAGCATGGCTGTGCCTCCAATCACCAAGAGGTTCTCAGACAGAACCTTACGGGTGTCAATGGGGCACTGAGGGGATGAAAACACACACACACACACACACACACACACACACACACACACACACACACAATCTTATGCAATTTTGTCCTCATTTATATTATGAAAATTGTGGTGTTTGATGTTTGTCTTCAACCTTCTTAATCCAAACTAATTTGACAGTGACAAGTTATGACACATTTAAAAAATGTTATATGATTATAATATAACACTAATGACACTATTTTTGACGTAACCAATCTGATTTCGAGAACTGAGGTTTGACCTAAACAGCCACCATTAACTACTTTAACCCTGTTGTCCCTATTTTGGGCAAGTCATTATAGGCAAACATTTCCAAATGTTTTGTAACCCACACGCTCACAATGCAACACACTGTGAGCTTGTAGATCATCAATTGTTTGCCGTGCAACGCCCGCGCACGATGAAGTATAAAACAGAAACACTGGTGCTTTATGAGAACAGATGAAGCTGAACCAGCACCATCTAGCCATCAGAAAGTGCCGGCTTAGGCACAAACCAGCTGTGATAAATGAAGGTCCATGCAGTACCTTCCCTAGTGAACAGAACTGATGCTTCAGGAGGGATTCTGTGTCTCAGCACAGATTTTGTGGAGCGCAAAGTACAGTACATCTTGTATAGCTTCATTAGCTTGCAGTAGCGCTATTCCAAGTGGACTTAAGCCAAACTTATAATTTGTTGCACAACAGTGCAGCTTGCAGAAACATAATGGCAAGCGACACTGTTGTGTGACAAATTAGGCTTTTTGATTATATCTCTTAACCACTTGAGCCTGACACCATTATATGATGAAAATAGCAATCTATTTTAGCTATGCAACACCGGCATACTTGTGGTAAATTAAGCATATAGGACAGTGATATGATATGTTTCAAAGCAGTACGTGTATGTTTATCAGTGGCCGCCACTGTTCTAGTCCATCTATACATTGGATTTCGATTTCCCCCGACGTATCAGCAGTAGGCGGAAATCTCTGATCGTCTGTTCATGTGTACATCCTGTCCTGACTGAAGATATACATTGTGTACTGAATGAAGATATACATGTGTCCTGTGTGGGTTGATGAGCCAAAACATCTGCTGTCAAGTATGTTTTTGAATCAGGTTAAAATCATTTATCTTAATGTGTAACAAATAGCACTAGAAAAGATGACACACAAAAGAATAATAATCTCCAATTGGGGACAAATGCCAACACACTTATATTCTGTAGAGTAAATACTGACACGAATAGCAGGCTCAGTACAAGGCAGATACAAGGCTTTTGTTTAAAGCCTTGTAACTGCCCAACCAATGCATCAGTCTGACAGCTCTCTGCTGTCATGTTTAGAGAGACTGATTAGTTTGTCCTGGTGTGACCTGGTACCACATGCTGATGCTCACATCTCACTGGAGTTTCCATTGCTTGGTGTTGGCAACGTGGTTATCGTTGCTGTCATGCAGAAACCTCTGGTCTCCATATTTTAACTTGTTTTTGTGTTTTTTCGTAAATGAACGCCCTGCTACATCATACTTCAGTGTCACACAAAATCATCTAAAACAGCAGATCCGGAAGCTCGAAACTCGGAGCGAAGGGCCGCGTTTTGAGCTTGTAGATCTGCTACTTTTGCTATTTTTTTATAAATTACAATTTTGGACATATGGGGATTCCACCTGACAGAGACATTATTCAGGTCTGTTGTACTCTGTCTGGATTCCTCACAACATTGAGTAAAGAAAAACTAAAAGACAGTGGACGCTGTAATCCTTTTGTCTTGATGCGACAGCTCTATCTGTATTCCTTTTGCATTGATGCTGCAGTTGTATCTGCATTTTTTTTGCCTTGATGCTATCATACATTATATTAAACTGTAAAGTGACTTCTTGTACTTTTTTTTTCTCCATTCGTTAGCTGCTTGTCGATTTCTATATTGTATTTCTCAGAACTGGTACCCAAAGCCTAACGCACACTATAAAAATTATGCATACTATAATTTTATATCGTTATCCAATTAGAAATGACTGGAACGGGATGTGAAATGGTCAGTGCTGGAGGTGTATCCAGAAATATAGCAATCTATGAACACTGAACCTTGAGTTATTTTATCCAGCCTTCGCACTTAATAATATACAGCATACAGAATATACAGCACAAACCTGTGTGTAATTCACTTTGTTCTGTTGTTTTTCTTTTTGGATATCAGTCCCCAAAATATAATTTTACATAAAATTATAACACCCACACACTCATGCCTCCTCTCCTGTCATTCCACAATCCAAAAAACACAAAGAAATGCATCAGCTCCCATCTACCTTCACCAAGGCATCAAGTATGAGAGAGGCCACGCTCTTCTCCTCGTTGTCCTGCTCAAAGAGCATCTCCATCACAGAGTCCCTGGAAGAAGACAACCTAATTAGCAACAGCAGACGGAACTAAAGGCTGATAGTAATCACATTAAACTGGCCAGCTCATTTTATTAAGTCTGCTACTGAACAGAGACAGTAAAGGCAAGCAATGTCCCCGAGAAGAAATATGAGCCTAATGACCACTTATGTCATTTTCACTTTGATCTTCATAACCCTAAAGCTAATCTCTTAATAGAGGCCGTCTACTGATCATTCCCAGTTCTCACTATGTTTCATAACTAGGCCTCTGGGTGTCATTTCTCAGCTTGACCTTTAAATAGAAATCCTTAACTTTTATGTTCTACCAGGGATTCGAACCGTGTCTCTGCATGAGAAACCAAATTTCTACCGCTCATTCAAAGGACAATCCCTGCTTGGCCAGGCAAGATATTGTGCTTATGAGCTCCAGGCAATACTACTTCTCAACTAATAGGTGTCCTATCCAATACCAGGCTCTAAATTCCTCTATAGAAGAGTACGGGGACCACCTTAAACCACTGCATAAGTGCTAGTTACGTATATTATATTATCATACTCTAAAATCATCATGTCTCAGTTAAAATAACGTTCTAATCTACAAAATCAATCCCGGATTGCAGTAATTTGTTCAGCTACCTGATTGATCCCTTGACATGCAGGATCTTCTCCCCATCCAACGGGTAGTCAACATCAGGGGGCGGGGCCGGGCGCTACATGTAAAAAAGTTAAATAAGTTAAATCCAGAACAAAATGCATAGAAAGGAAAACAGATAAATACTACTTTGCTACTTTGAGCATATTAGCTAACTACACTAGTGACCAAACATCTGCCCAAATGTCCTCATTCATGAAACTCTTCTTAAATTAAGAGTATTGCTGTTCCCAAGAAAACCTGCATTCATGAACAAGTATTGCTCTCATGTATAAATAAGTAGAAGAAAGTCATTTTCCAAAGTTCAAGCAGTGATGTCACAGGAACAGATAATAGTAAAGCATGGCAGGATATAAAATAGGCCAATATTTCCCAAACAAACAATGCAATGTTGCTAAGGTATATAACTGAATAGGGAACGGTGGGAACGGTGTGGCTCCAATGTGGATCTTGGACTTGATGTGGCAAGCCTGTGGCGTCAGATATCCATGACGTCAAGTGTGACTTCAAATGTGGGCAGGGTTTCAGCCCGATCATTGACTTCCATTGTAAAATATATATCGTGGTTTGATATGAAACTAACATGCAGGATAGTTTGATAATTGCTATTAGAGTTTAATAACGTAACTACTGCACATAACCGCAGCCTCAGGTGGAGGTGGTGTCTGTGGTCTGGAAGAAAATGAAGATATGATATCGCAAACACTTTGCCATTTCTGCCAGTGTGGCCACAATTTGGCAAACACATTGAGGGACATAATTATGTTCAGCTATGAATGCTTTAACTAAAACATAAATAAAAATCACTGCATTTGTCTTATGCCCATAGTATATACCAGTTATGCATCCTTACTTCAAAAGCAAGCAATAGCCATTGGCAATGTTGAATATCCCTCTTTTTTTTTGTTCTTTTTTTTTAAACAAATGTTGGGCATTGCAAGATTTTGTTAGTGAGGTTTGCCACAACCAAAATTGATTTTGCATAGAGAATAAGGGATTCAAAGTGCCTTCACACATGTTTCTAAACGCATACACATGTCCCAAAGCAGTTTTGTGCTTTTGCACCAATGAGCAAATTCTGTTAAGAACGATGAATCAGACTACGCTTGTGGAAACAGTTGTACAAGCGCACACGTTTCGTAAAAAAGGTCCAGTGAGTGTGCACTTACTTCAGCTGTACCATCCAAGTTAAATTTGGCTTCTTGTATCTTGAGGCCTCTCTGTAGGTCACTGACAAAGCATGTTCTGACTGTAAGCAGAGCAACACAACAGACACAGAGTTACATTTCTGAAATGTTGAATGATAAACTGTATTTCTAAAGCACTTTTCAAAATCAAGTATACAAAGTGCTTCACGGACATACAAACAGAAAATTCCACAGTTCAATTACAAATTTAAATACATGCAATGCAGTCAAGAAATAGACAGAGAAAAAGTTAAAAGTTGAGTTGGCAATGAACAAAAATATCAAGAAAAAAATGATGATTAAAAACATTGTAACAAAAAGAAAAACAAATTAAAAGCCACTTTATAAAAACTGTTTTAAAAAGGAGCTTAGGTTTCGGTGAGGCTTAAAGTTTGCTTTGTTAGTGCTGCCTTTGGCTCCAATAGATAATAAGTGACTGGTTATCCTTATGGGAGCCAAAGGAAAGGAAAGAAAATCAAATAAGAAAAAAACCTACCCTTTATATCCTCCACAGTCTCCTCTGGAATGGAGCCTGAGGAACAGAAAGGAAACTACAGGTAACTGAAAACCAAACAAGACCACATCAGTGTAATCCTCATATAATTCCACTACTGCAACTGAGTCTTTGGTGTGGTTTAGTAAGCCTCTATTTTGGTCCTAAAAGCTGGGCTTAAACTCCAGTTTCGTTATCAGTCTTTATGATTGGATGTCAAGACAATTATCAAAGTTTAGTTCATGAAGGAAAGTTGTTTCCTTAATTCCTTTCCCTTTCTAGTGCATGATCAACCAGGTCCTCATTTGGGACTAACTCACTGGGGTATAATGCATTTTAACGACATTATTAATATATTCATATAATATAAAATCAAAGTTTAGTTTAAAAAATATTGAATGTAGCTGATCTACAAGCTCACACAACGGGTCACATGTAGGCTTGTAATAATTGACTACAATCTTTTATTTTCTTAAGTACACACAAAAAGCTATAAGAGTGTGGCATAAGGATGGCTGTTGACACTTCTGATCTAAAGTGCCTAAAATCTCTCAATCAATCTATCCATCCCATTGTCCTGAACTTACCAATAACAGTAGGTACACTTTGTCCACTACTGGAGTCTGTATCCACTGTGCACTGCTCCACCAGAAGTCCATCCAATTCTCTACAAGAAACACACATGTACATTCACGACAGGAAACAAGCACATCTTAAGGACTTTTCTGTCCAATATAGGACAGAAAACCTCAGTGTTTAACTTCATTTACACAGAGCTTCTCTTCTTCCCTGACAAGTCTTGCCCTCTGCAGGATCTTCTTCATTTCCATCTACAACACCCTGGTGACTCCTGTTCAAACTGCCAAGAGCCTGGGAGTGGTCCTGGATAGTCAGCTGTCCTTCAAGGCAAAGCGATCACTCGACTCGATCCTCTAGGTTAGCACTTTACAACATCCAGGGGATTAGACCCTTCCTCACCAAGGAGTCTGCCCATCCAAGCCTCAGTCATCTCCAGGCTTGACTACTGAAACTTTCTCTTTGCTGGTCTGCCGGCATGCTCTCTCAAACATCTACTGATCCAGAATGCTGCAGCATGTTTGTTGGTCTTACACTTCCAAGATTTATCACGTCTCCCCACCACTGCACTCTCTTCACTGGCTCCCACTTGGTGCTCGACGTTGTGATTATATGGTGGCTGCACTAAGGCTACATCTAGACTATGTTGTTTTCACTGCCATCGTTTTGTCTGTGCGTGCTGAAAGGCACAAATGCTGTCATAGTATATGGTCACACAACATTTGTTGAGTAACATTCTTAAGCTACCATTTTCAGGTTTAAGACTAACAGGAAATGTGTATAGGTATATTGTATTTACATTGTCAGGCTGGCATGTACAGTACAGGAGCTTTCAGCATGTACTGTCCAAGCATCCAACCTATGGTGCAGTCTGCCACACAGAGCCAGCGTGTGCAAGCATGGCACTGTTAATATGGTTATAATCAGAAGCCTGATTGTCCATGAACACACTGAAACTTGTTAATTTGAGGTTTGGCACTTGGCACCCCTATTGATTTTTGCTAATACAATTTTATGTAGAAGCCACATAGGCATAATACCATCCCACAACCGTGTTAATCAGAAGTGTGGATGATAGATGTGCAAGATGTGTTTTCAAACAGTAACATCTTAGTAAGTGTGGATAATTTTAAGTGACTGAGCCTCATGACATCATCATGATACAGTGACAAGATGTTCAGTTAATACAAAGATAGAAAGCTAGAGGTCCTGTACTGTTACTGTATGTGCAAGTCTTCTGTCACACACAGTATGTGTTAAATGAAGGGAACTGTATTTAAAGACACAAGCTTCACTGGCACCATTGAAATATATTCATAAAGTTACTTACTTATGGATGGTTTTCCCAGCCAAAGGCAAGGCCTCCCAGGCCGGAAGAATAGGAGTGCACTCATAGACCTGATGTCACGGTTAAGGGAGTAGCCTAAAATTAAGAAACATCCCAAACCAATATAAAAACAAGAAAAACTTCAGAAATCAGCCTGGAGTGAGATCGAAGAGAGATGACATAATAGCCTGTAGTTTGAGGGCGGTAAACTGGTGCAGTTGGCTGACAAATACTAAGCAGGCCCTAACGACATCTCCCATCAGCCATGTGATTCACACGCCAAAACCATGGTGTGGAGTTCCTGATTTCCCAGCAATAATCCACTGACAATGTGCAAGTTTGATACCAGTTGCTGAACAGAGGAACATTACCACTAAAGGTGGCAATGTAGTAAATATCCATGGAATCATGATCCACCATAAAGACTCTATTTTTCATCCCTCTTTCTATTCCAATTATTTGGAGAACCCCGTAGACAGGATACAAGGTTTCCACCGACTACATGGGGTGCACAAACCAAAAGTAAAATGGTCAAATGAAATGCAATAAAATCCAGTCTTCTTGTGGTGAGAATGTTTTCCCTTTTCATCAGGCTCACCTACACAGCCGGTTAGCCGTAGTGGTACCGGTTCGAACCCATCGACTGCTCTGAAAATGAAGATTAACGCTTACCGTCCTCAAACTACAAGCAAATAATTTTTAAGCCTGTTTAATCCAAGACCTCTGTACTCCAAGTCACTGAGTAAAGGATACAGGCAGCACCAGTGTCTCTGTGTAACCACAGTCCATCACCAGGGCAGAGTTAATACCCAGGGTCATGATGGACATCAGATGACTGGGGGCAAACAGCACCGAGGGCACCTGCGAAGTATCACCAAACAAAGAATGAAACTCTAAATGCACCAGTGTGGATACAGTACTTTACATTTAACAACTTTCAACTTGGCATCCATATTTTGGGCTTGTCATTAGAGGCAGAAATGTTCAAACTTTTTTCAAAATAGCGAAAATAGCCAATCTATAAGCTCACATTGCATTACGACGCTTAGAGAGCTTGTAGGTTGGTTATTTTTGCAATTCGTTGTACAACAAAGTATGTAGGGCATATAGGGTATGGTGTATATAGGGTATGTGGTTAATACTGAAATGGTAGATTTTCTGCATATACACAGTATAAGAATTTGATCTATATCTGTTATGCGCTTAATATATGAATGTAAGTTAAATGTAAGTTACAACAGGAGTTAAGCACTTTGAATTAACAGTTTACAAATGTTATTCCACAAATATAGCATTCTGGACCCGGCTATGGTCTTCTCCTTTGAAATAAGGGTAATTTGCTACACTTCCAAGTACAACTTTATTGTCACATCACATGCTTGCAGGTGTAAAAACTTAAGATCGTGTCATAACCAGGCTCAACATGGGCCCTAGTACCTCAAACTGCTTGAAGAAGACTTTGGTGAGGGTCTCTCTGAAGTGGGACGGGCAGAGGATGGACTCGATGATGACCACTCTTCTGTCGCGAGGGTTCACTAAGAGGTGCCTGTTATGAAACATCCAAACCAGTCACATTTTAATTTGCAGGGTCACATTTTGAGGTACAATTATTTGAACTTGGAATCATTTTGTTTTGTAAATTACCATAATCTCAATGTATTTATTTTACTGTATGTCTCTGTTACTCCACCCCCCCCCCCCCCCCCCTGTTTGTATTTTAACATTTTTACAGATATGTATAAATACTAGAAGTTCGGGCCGCTACGCGGCCCGAACGTCTAGCGTGACGCGTCGTTCACTTTGCAGTGCCACCTTACAGGCACCTCACAGTGTGAGAGAGAGTTTTGTGCTCTCCTAAATCCACGGCAGGCTTTAAAAGTACCCACTTCAGAAAGAGGTGACGTGCATCACCTCTCCAATGACCAAAACCCACTATGGAAGCCGTCGAACTGGTGCGATCTGACGGCATCCTAGAATTTATAGGTAGGATGTGATGTCATGCGTGATGTCATGCTGTCGTGAGATTACGTCACACTGGCGTTGTGTCCATATTCGGGACGACCGTCTCATCGTGATGTCAGATTATTTCACACTGGCGTGATGTCAGATTACGTCACACTGGCCACATACAACGTTCGTACATACTGACAACCGACATGGCGCAGGATTCAAATTGTATATATACTAGAAGTTCGGGCCGCTACGCGGCCCGAACGTCTAGCGTGACGCGTCGTTCACTTTGCAGTGCCACCTTACAGGCACCTCACAGTGTGAGAGAGAGTTTTGTGCTCTCCTAAATCCACGGCAGGCTTTGAAAGTACCCACTTCAGAAAGAGGTGACGTGCATCACCTCTCCAATGACCAAAACCCACTATGGAAGCCGTCGAACTGGTGCGATCTGACGGCATCCTAGAATTTATAGGTAGGATGTGATGTCATGTGATGTCATGCTGTCGTGAGATTACGTCACACAGGCGTTAATTTATAGGTAGGATGTGATGTCATGTGATGTCATGCTGTCGTGAGATTACGTCACACTGGCGTTGTCATCGTGATGTCAGATTACGTCACACTGTATTTATCACTATGGAAGCCGTCGAACTGGTGCGATCTGACGGCATCCTAGAATTTATAGGTAGGAAGTGATGTCATGTGATGTCATGCTGTCGTGAGATTACGTCACACTGGCGTTGTCATCGTGATGTCAGATTACGTCACACCGTCACACTGGCGTCGCATACGGACAACCGACATGGCGCAGGATTCAAATTGTATATATAGATAGATAGATATAGATATATGTTCATGTATATGCATTTTTGCCAATAAAAACATCAAACAATCAATCAAAACCTATGACTCAAGCAATCCCCAATTTTGGGAAAGTCTGAAGGTAGCAAAATTATGTTATAATAAATACATAATACATGATATTACGGTTAGACGCAATTATTTTTCACATTTATTCTGATATTTCAGGCAGTTTGGGAATAATGCACACGTTAATTTCTACTGTGAAATTACTGTTTTCCTTTTTTGTTGCATTTTCTATTCATCCATGATACAAAGTACTAGAGCCATGTAAGTCTGTATTTAAAACGCAAAGCACTATCTCATCTGAAATACCACATGTATGTAAATCTGTAGTTAAAAGGGATAACAGTAGCTCACCTGAAGTACAGCATATGGATAAACTCTTTGAGGTTGACATACAGTTCTTCTGTGTTGATGTTGTACTGAACCACTTTGATGGCCTGCAAATACAATGGAAACATGCAGGGATGAAATTAATTTCTGCAACATGGCTGAAGAACATAACAGTGTCAGGTGTCATTAACCTCTTAAGGACTCCTCCTGGCACTGTTATGGATCCAGGATCCATATTCTGAAGGAAACGGTTTGCAGAAAATAGCAGATCTACAAGCATTCGACGTGTTGTTGTAAGCTTGTAGATCTGCTATTTTCAGCAAAGATATTTAATGTAGAGCGAAAACAGAAAATACACTAGCATAGAGCCCTGAGGGACTATGAGAACCCTGAAGGTTTGCATGGTTGAGATCTCACCTGTTGCTGCCCTGGCCTCTGGATCTCACTTGGAATGATGAACCTGGGCCCTGTTTCCCCTGCAAAGCCGCATCTACAACACAAAGCAGCTCTATGTCAGAAGGCCAGAGATCTGCTTGTAATGTAGATCTGGTATTTTAATTGAATGATCGCCCCAGAAAAAGGGTGCTAGGTTTCAAGTGATTAAGGCAGTGGCTTTTTCCATGTCGAGCACCCCCAAAGTAATATGTATTTGGCCATGGCGTGGACCCCCAGACAATATTGCGTGACCCCCATAAGAAAAGATTATTCCCGTTCTTACAAAAATAGCTGATCTACAAACTCACATAACACCCCATGTGCCGCGGTGCGACACGTTGTGAGCTTATATATCTGCAATTTTCGAGTAGTGTAAAATAGGTGATCAGAACTGATTTTGATGCTATATCCACTCATTTTGCTGGGGACCCCCTGGAACCCCTCGAAGGACACCTGCGGGTCCCTGTACCTCACTTTGAGAACCACTGGGTTAAGGACCCACAGAGACCCTGATGATGTATTAGCAGTCGGGTGGAACCTGCCACAACATTTTCACTGCTTGTACTTCTATGAGCATGTGACAAATAAAACATCTTAGGTTAGTGTCTAGTACTAATAAAGCTGCCAGTGTTTTAGCAGTGAACACAGAAAAAAAACAAATAGACCACATGGACTTCACATGACCTGCCTCAGGGAGGTGTTGACTATTAATTGTTTAACTAACTGCCTCATGTTATTTGGCCTCTTACACTAATGTTAAAGACAAGGCCCAATACATTGTCATTTTTTAACATACAGTATATTAATTAGATTTATATCCACATCATGTATAAATTCTGATGTATTTTAAGTTGTACATGAAAACAAATGCTATTAATTGCCCCATCATATGCAACAATACAGGTCTGTTTTTACGCCAATGTTTACAAACATTACCAACATAAACGTGATGTTCCGCTAAAGTCTGAAAACACACCACTTCTTGTTGCCTCTTGGTAATAAATTACATTACATAACATTTGTAATGATCGCAAACATATTTAGGGCAGCAGATTTATCTAGCCAGCTTTCTGGCTAAAAACAACATTCTAGCAGCTTTCTGGCCTTTATCTGAGGACTAGCCATGGTTCACATGACGCTTGTATACCAGTCATGTTTCAGGGCTATCTGAGGACTAATGACAATGATGTCATTACTTACAGCATGGTATTAATTAACTTTAACGTTAATTAACACGTTAAGTACTAAGTGATAACAGCGTGTTTACATTAGCATCATCTGTTAGCAGGGACAGCTAACGGTTGCTACTCACTTTGTATAAGCGGCTCCCAGGTCAATGACGACCGCAGTCTTCTCTCCTCCACTGCCCAGGCCTTCATACAAGGGCATCTTAGTGGCTTTTAATAAATTAATTAGAAAGAAATATGGTTAATATATATTCCCCTAATGTTTATGTTTGCATCGAATGATTCACTTCCAGCTGGGTTGGGCTGGGAGGGTCCTCGAAACCTGGTGACGTCCGTCCACATTGCCTGACCAAAATGGATTTACGGAAAAAAAGAAAATAAATAAAACAAAATGCACTTCTGTTCAGCATTATTTGAATATTTAGAGCGTGTAACATTTAAGATGTTATCAAGGACTATATTTTGAAATTGCTTTCCATCTCAATAAATCAACCAACATAACACATAAAACCATATCTATCAGTCTATCTATCTATCTATCTATCTAATGTGTATATATATATATATATATATATATATATATATATATATATATATATATATAAATAAAATAAATACATTATAATTTGTATTGATTTATTTAATGTATTTTTGTATTTTATTAATTAGCTAAATTGTAGGCTAAGTTGCTGAATTTAATTGTCTCTATGACATGACGGACAAGTGCATTTTAATGTGAAAGAGTGAGGGTATTAAGACTACTTGCTCTACTTGAAGTTAAGGAGCTGTCCAATCAGCACCAGGTAAATGTCTCATTCATTATGCCTCTTTGGCAACGACAGAAAAACATGTTAAGAATACTGACGTTACTAATAGGCTCTATGCACAGCAGCCATATTATCACTTCCTTCACAGGTGTTACCAATGATACTAATGAAGGCTCTGTTCCATTGTCTAGCAGCACAGTGGTTTCCACGACCCCCATAACTCTGAGAGTGTACAAATGGAACCAAATGGACCCGTAAGGTCCATTTGTACACTCTCAGAGTTACACACCTGTAAGGGGCCATTTGGAAGCCCATGAGGGTCCCTGGACCCCAACTGTAGACCCACTGGTGTAACAGAGTGTTTCCAGTGAGCCAACATGCACAATATCAGCACCCTGACTCTGTTTGACCAGAATGGAACAGAGCCTTCATTAGTATCATTGGTAACACCTGTGAATGTCTTCATAATATGCCTGCTGTGAATAGAGCCTATTACAGTGCTATTGATATAATCGTATGCAAAACAAAGCGACGCGTTGTGAGCTTGTAGATGTTGCTGTTTTCAAAGGATTTTTATACATTTGAAAACTTGTGAATTGCGGGACATTCTGCATAATGAGTAGCCTACTTTCTCCTTTTGGTACTTTAAGCTACATTTTGATACCAATACTGTTGTACTTTTACAGTACAGTAAGTGTTTTTTTAATTCCTTACTTTACTTGTATCTATTTCTACATTTTAGTATTGATACTTTTATTCGAGTAAAACATGTGGGTACCTTTTCCACCACTGGGTAAATGTCTCATTATTATGCCTCTTTGGCAACGACAGAAAAACAACAAGAATAGTAGGCCTACTGACTAATTACAGTGGTATTGATATAATCGCGTATGCTCGTCTAAAAGGGAAACTAAATGGCACTTATCATCATAAATAATCAATGAATCTATGCTTGACGCTGCATATCATATGGTGACAACAACACTAGAGAACTCCAGACGCTCATACGTGCGTACACTACAGACAGGGCAACTTTCATAGCATGACGTTGGTCCCTCAGCTTGTTTTCCTCTCTCTCTCTCTCTGTCTTGGAAATAAGGTGAAGCGAAATTGGGGGAAATTCGATAGATTATAAAAACGACCCTTTTGCGCTCGATCTCTTCCAAGCGTGACATGATCTGTGGATGGTAAGGACATGCTTTATTCTTGGCATATTAATGTGACTTTTCTGACGTTATTATACGGGATGCAAATATGCATCATTCAGACTGCAAGAATTTCCTTGAAATAACAGATGCATTTTAAGACAGGCTTGTATTCGGTTGGAGCTATGAATAGGATAGCGCTGCTGTGTGTTACATTGCAGTCACTCAGTGCAACCATTTCACATGATTTCAGCACCGCAGTGGGGATTTGTTTACTGGTCTCTGCATAAATCCATATGTTTGATAAATCCGATTGGCTGCTCTTGTGCAGTAGCCTACATTAATAAGTACATCGATCGTAGGGAATGATCGTTGTGTTATCGATACACAGTGGAGAGCTATAAATGCACCGTCGCATGGTGTTGTTGATTCATTTCAGACGCCTGTCTGTCTGTCTGTCTGTCTGTCTGACTCAACATGAGAGAAAGGGTGTCACCCCGTCAACAATTATACAATCTATCCAGAATTTGAACATCTTCAAGGAAGGGTCAATGTTTGTTATTGTTACAGGGTAGGTTAAACATCATCATCATCATCGTTATCATAATAATCTATTGCAAATAGGTACATGCTTTCATGGTGATGTAGGCTACCCAGGGTAGCCTACATCACAATTGAAAGCATGTATCTATTTGCGATAGACTATGATGATAACGATGATGATGATGTTTAATGCATGCATTTTGTGACATTATGTGGCCTCTTGTAATAGAAGCTTGCATAATTCAAACATTGAACATATCCGTCGATCCAACTGAATAAGAACTGTGCCGATGGACGGAAGGAGAACCCGATTCTATTTATAGTTTTCTCAAGTGCAGATGGGTGCAAAGGATTGCTGTGTCAGATTGTCTCCATCCCTATACCTCCTCCTCCTCCTCCTCCTCCTCCCCCGCCCCCCGTATGTGCGTGTTTTTCCTCTGTGTGTTCACTGTTTACAAGAACACTGTGCAATGCAGACACCATGTGATGATGACACATGTAACAGTATGGCTACAGAGAAATTAGCCAAATGAGATGATCTGCTTTTCAAATCTGCTCAGCCACCACCACGGGATCAAAGCAAAGGCTTATTGGAATGCAGACTTAATCTCATTATCTGTGGTTATTATCATAGAATATAGGTTAACACTCAGAAATAAATAAGCTATGCAGTTTTTAAACTAACATGTTTTTACTTGTTCTCTTTCACCTACAGACACGGCAAACACCAGCAATGTGACCTGCGGCCACCTCTTTCCCAATTCCTTCCCTGGCCCTGTCCTCTTTTCTCTATCTGTACTTATGTATCTGCTGGTTGGCTGAGAGTGTATGCATGCACCTACAGACATTGTCCGGGACTTGGCATATTCTCGCCATACACTAGAGCTCAACATCATCGGCTTGGCGGTAAGAACTCAGGGCAACCACTTTACACCACTTTCCCCAGAAGTGGAGGAGAGGAGGTCGAGATGTCTGGGACTTTCCGCCGCCTTCTCCTGGCTGGGACCTGTCTCTGTATCTACGGCACCCCGGTCCCTCTCCACCACCCGCACCTTTCCTCCACGGAGGACAGCAGATGTGGTGGACAGTGTGCCGGCTCAGTCAGCCCCACACAAGCCACAGGTGTGAATTTCAGGATGGTGGATTCAGACCGGTCTGCCCGTGACGTACAGGAACGTGTGGCTGGACTCCCAGTGAATGTAGGCGGAAATGGAGGGGAGGTTGGCCCAGATGGACAAAGCACAGAACCTAAGGGGGCGGTTGCCGTGATTCAGGCTGGAAACAGGCACAGCCTTGATGAAGGATCTGTGCCACACAAGGCCGGTGGGGAGGCACGGAGCCAGTGGAACCAAACCGAGACCGTCGGGGCTGCCTCTGAGAGTTCATTCGAGATGGCAGAAACAAAAAAACGGGCAGATACAGCATCAGAGCTCTCAACAGACTCAAAGACGAAGCCGGATGCCGTAGAGGAGCTAAAAACTGCACCTGTTGACGTTGAGGCCATGTTAACTTCTACCATGGAGAAACAGGAGATGACTGTGGCGACGAATACACCGAAACCAGCCCTGTCGAGATTTTCAGAGTCTGCCACGGTGCCACCACAGCCACAGGCACTCAGCCTGGGGGCCATGCCCCAGGAGAGCAAACGCCTTTCCCTGGGAGACGGCCCAAGTGATGAGGGGTACAGAAGAGGAAGTCTGACCAGGTTAGGCACCTCTCTCTCGGAGGAAGAACCGGAGGCAAGCAGACCAACATCCATGGATCCTCCTGCTTGGATGGAGAGCCTGACTTCCAACAGTGGCTCTCTCCTCAGTCCCCTCTCATCGTCACCCTCTCTCTCGCCTCTCACTCCCATGCCACTGTCAGCCTGGAGCCAGGAGGGGTTGACTATCTCTACACTACCAGGTCCTCTCTTGCCTGATATTGGACCAAACCTGATGCCCAGACAGGATGGCCCAGAAACCCTTTGGACCGAGGCAGTGAGACAGAGCGGAGGTATGTACAGTATGTCCAAATGATGCACAGGTGCATGATCAAACAGGTTGATATACATAATACACATCTAAACACAGACTTGATGCTTTGTGAAACTTTGCTTATTATCATGTTGTTCATTACTTCCACAATTGCAAACTAAAAGGCAGTGCATAAACAAAAATAATACAGAAGCAGATTCCACACATAATTCTCTTGTGGAAATTAAACGTGTTCATTCACTGTCTCGTTGTTCATTATTTCCATATTTGTGAACTGAACAACAATGCAAACCAAATACAGAAGCACAGGAATATTATTCTCTGGCCCCTAGATTTATATTTGACCACTGTGACAGTAGAATATTATATCATATTATGTAGCCACTTAAACCATATATACTTGACTGGGGTCCCCCAGGGCTCATAATAGGTCTGCTCTTTTTCCCCTCAACACCAAATCTATTCTCCGAAAATAGCCTATCTTACAATACAATCTCACAACGCATTGCGTTGCGACACGTACAAGGTTGTAGATCAGCTCTTTTTTTCAGGGCTCATGTGGTTAAGTCACTGTGGCCCTGTAAGAATCTCCTTCACCGACTTGGTTTGATGGTGAGTTGGATTTTCCATCTCATCTGACATTGCTGCATTTCGGTTGCTTTCAAGACAAGGCATCAGGGAATGAAAATGACACATCCAGTAGCACAAATCGCCTTTGATGATCAGCGAAGAGGCGCCCCTGCTTCTCCGCATGCCACTTCCAACCCCCAGCGGGGACTTGTGGCAGTCTAATTACTTTCTATTCCTGAACCCGACTCTGAAAATAAATTAGCATTACTGCCAAAGAAAGACAGGGCGTAAGGGTGCATTATACAAGTCTGCAGAGAATTCGACCTTTCTCCTCCTATAGCACTCTCCCCATTCTCTCTGTCGTCGTCTTTTCTCATCTCTCTCTCTCTCTCTCTCTCTCCAAGCTCCTTTCTTCCATCCAATCTTTTGTAAAGAGCGAGGCAGGCTATTATTCAGTAATACAGGGAAGGGAGATGGATTAAAGGACTCTGTCTGAGCCAATGTGTGTTCCTGGCATCCCTATGGGGACTGTCTGTTTGATGAAACTTTCCACCCAGCAGAAAGAAAACTGGCAAGAAAAAAAAAAGGATTGCAGTAGTCTTCATACGCCTTTATTTAGGATAGTTCAAGGAAATGTTTTGGACAAAAGAAAATATATTTTGGCTAAATTTACAATTTAGGCATTTAGCAGATGCTCTTATCTAGAGCGTGACAAAGTGCAAGATCAAATAGCATGAAGCCCCAAATGACAGGGTGAATGGTCACATACTGAGTGCAAAGAAAACAATTAGACGCTACTAGGTAACTATGGATACCAGGTGAGGTAAACATCAAACCTAGCATCTGTCTTAACCAGTGGTTCTCAAAGTGGGGTCCGAGCTCCTCCAGGGGTCCTTGGGGGGTACCAGGGGGTCCCCAGTAAAATGTGTTACTATTTAGCGTCACAATCATTTTAACCAGTTTAACCACATTTTATACTTTGGCAATTCAAAAATGTCCATAGCAGATCAGATACAAGCTCTCATATAGGGCTGTATATAGGGCTGAATTGGTTAATGCGTGTTTTGTAGTAATAATCAAAATCTACAAAGTAACTAGTAACTTAAGTTTTCAAATAATTGTTCTGCCTATTTTATAATATTTGCCTCTGAGATGTAGTGGAGTATAAGTAAAAGTGTAGAAAAATGGAAATACTCTAAAGTAAAAGTACCTCGAAATCGTACTTAAGTACAGTACTTGAGTACATGTACTTTACACCACTGCGCCTCACTCTGTCCCTGTGCTTGTTGTGTTGATGTGACCGCAGAGGACACGGTGGCCCCGCTGTCTCAGGACGAAGCCACCGAGGGTACCATGTCCTCGGAGGCTTTGCCTCTCATCTTTGAGCCTTTCGAGGACGTTGTCACGCCGGAGGGCGGGGGGGGACTGGCGGCGGGGGTCACCCTGGTACCACCCGTCGGCTCGCAGCCTCCGGCTGCCATGGCGACCGGAGGGATGCTCCTCCTGGCGGACGCGGACCTCGACCGGTCACCGGTCACCGTGGAGACGGACGGCGATGCCGCTCGTCCCTCGCCCCCCGCTCCCCCGCCCCTCCTGCTGCCAGACTGGATGTCACCTTGGCAGACGTCTGGCGCCGCCGAGTCGCCAGATCCTCCGATCGGCCCCACAGGTCCGTCCGTGGCCCCGCCTCCGGTAGAGACGGACACAACAAGACTGTCAGAGAAAGGTGAGAGAGGTGAAAACAGGTGATGTGAGAGGATTTTGGACATCCCTGTGTCCAGACAATTAGTGGTGGTCTGATACCAGGGGTGGTTCCAAAACCCTTTTCAGTTTGGTGTGTCTCCGGGAGACCAAATTTACAAGAATCCATTATGAATTAGTCCCTTAACCACTTAAAGCCTGTATGGTTGAGCGCAGTCCCTCAGTGTTCTATGCTAGTGTCTTTTCTGTTTTCTGTTATTATGGGGAAAGCTTTTGCTGAAAATAGCCGATCAACACGCTTAGCTTTGTAAGCTTGTCGATCTGCTATTGTCTGAAAAAGCTTTCCCCACAATACGGATGCTGGGGTTTAAGTGGTTAAGCCCTATTTATTAGTGAAAATAGGCCAATCTACAAGCTCACAATGCATCACGATGTGACGTGCTGTGAACTTGTTGATTTGCTATTTTCAGTATTTCTTTTTTAAAAGTTATTTTGATAAATGTTAAATGTTTTTTACATTTCTGAATATATATACACATACATTTGAATGTTTTTCCATAATCTTTTAATAATGTAAAAGAAATTGCAGGAAACAAAAAGCTAGAGGTTCAATAAAAATTGGACCCCAACCCAGAAAACGGTCGTGAGTCAGTGACCCATTGTTTGGGAGAGACCCCCGGTACTGCTGTTAGTTACACTATCAGGAATGTAATTGAATTCACCATAGTGTCCTTCAGTCTATTCAGGGACCCGGGGCTCCAGGCCAAATAGAATTACTCTCCTGATAGAATAGAAAAGCACTAATACACCTCAAGGACTTCAGTCTATGGACCGTGGCAGACAGAGTTTTCCACTTATTTGCCATGGATTTCTGACTGTATTCAGTCTCCTCCAACAGCAATTGATTTTACTCATCAACTCGCCATCAACCACTGAGAGGGGAACTAACTTCAACTAACTACTGTAAATCACCTGATGTAGTGTTGGAAATTGAAACCTGGATCCCCATAGGTGCATAACAACAACTGCTAATCTTCCTGGGGTCCACACATAACATAAAAACATGACATTAAATGTCAATGATACACAATGTGCCCCTTAGTTGGCTGGGTTAGGGCTCTATACTTGGTCCGCTCCTTTTTTCCCTCTCCAGTGACAAAAACAAAAGTGCTGTCAGAAGCACTTTTTAATACTATTCATTGGTTCAATATTTTTTTGATCAACGCACTGACGTAAAGGGTGTTCAATAGCACTGATTTATGGGAAAAAAATGCAAAAGCGGAAAAATGGAGTTAGCTGGTTTCTGCCGGACAGCAATTATGATATTTCTGAGTGTCCGATGCATTCGGTTGCAAACGTCTCATAGCTCGGAACTTTGACATTCAACCACTGACACATCATGAAATGTAAAACGGGAACGTCACAGTAAACCTTGTGTCCTCCCCATTGGCTTGTGGTTTGTCAACAGGTGCTGACTGGACAAAGGACCTGAAGGTGACCGGCTCCTCTCTCTCGTCCACCCAGTTCTCTGCCACAACCATAAGCATGGCACCCCATCGGCCTGTGTCCAACTCCATGTCAGGGTTGGAGGAGATGGAGTCTGAGGGTACGGGACACACAATTATTTTCTGAGCGATTATTCTGATACTTTTTTGATTAATCGAAAAATCGAGAAACACATTGTAAAATATGTTTTTACATTTTTTAGATATCAGCAAATAGGTGAACCATTTAAGGGTTATTTTATATGTCGCCACACAATGGTGTTATGCAAAAATAGTGAAATTAGCAGATCTACAAGCTCACAATACTAAGCTAAACAAACAAACAATGAACTGAGGGGTTAAAGACATGTATGGTGGTAACAGCCAGTGGTGTAAAAAGTACTCGGAGTACTAAAGTATTTCGTGTTAATAATCAAAATATGCAAAGTAACTAGTAACTAAAGCTGTGAAAAAGAATTTGTGGAGTCAAACGTACAGTATTTGCCTCAGAAACGTAATGGAGTAGAAGTGTAGAGTATCGAAAAATGGAAATACTCAAGTAAAGTAAAAGTACCTCAAAATTGTACTTATGTACAGAGTAAAGTGTCCTCACCACTGGTAACAGCGTGACCTTCTGTTGTTTGTTCCCCACAGAGGAGCCAGACGAGGATGAGGAGGATGAGAACACAGAGGAATCCGATGAAGAGGACAGCGATGAGGATCTGACAGAAACGCCCCAGACAGCCTCCACAACAAGACCCCCGTACAGCATCATCCCCCCACCCCCTGTATGGGTGCAGCGCAACCAGGGACTAAGTACGACAACATAGAGCAGTGGTTCTCAAAGTGGGGTATGGGGACCCCCCGGGGTCCTTGGGAGGGGAGGGGGATCTTGAAAGTGTTTGAATTTCTTTTTATAATTTTGCATTTTTTTTACACAAATCTTCTCTTCTGGGGGTCCCTGGCGCAAAACATTTTCAGATGGGGGTCCACGGACAAAATGTATATCAATTTGGGGGTGGCACAAAAAAGTATGAGAACCTCTGACATAGAGAGCCATTGTGTCAGGGTTGCATATTATGCACACATATTAAGATGTTTTATTTGTCCCTCCCTCTCTTGCAGTGCGTAGTTGGGTTGAACTGATCAGAGAAAAGGTAAGACTGCCCCCTGCTGTCTCTGAAAAGCACCATGCATGTCTTTCCTGTTCATGGCCATCACTCATTGTAAAGCCGTTAAGTCACGCCTTCATTTATTTATTCTAAATATATTTAGTTAGTAATTTACAGAAAAGTAATTTATTCTGTCATCATCAACCTCTATCCCCGCCTCATCCTCTTTGTGCAGGCGGGCTATGTGTCAGGTATGTTGGCCCCTGTGGGTATTGGAATCACGGGGGCCCTGCTGATCGTTGGCGCCCTCTACAGCATCCGGATGATCCACCGCAAGAGAAGGAACAGCTACAAGCACCAGAGGAGGAAGGTCAGACAGCCACAGGTCAATATAAAACTATGCTATACTTACGAAATATTATCACGTCATTGTTGAAGGTTGAGACGTGTTTTTTTTCCCCCATCATGCATTATGTAAGCTGCCGTGAAGACATAAAACAGCTGACTGTGCTTATTTTCAGTGTTTGTTTGTCTTTTACTGATCACCAATGCAAGCATGGTTTCACTGTTTGGGATTCGTTTGAATTCATGATCACGAATGTATTTCCCCACAGAGGACTAATCATGCATTGTTAAAGCTGCAACCCGGAACTTATTTTAATGAATACAATTTTACTTGGACCAATCTGTATGGTAGGGTACTGAGTGTACAAATGTGATAAAACGGCAAGAAGAAAAATACCTGGGCACTTCAGAAGAGACTGGGTCTGCACGTTTTATTATATTACAATTGTGACTGACGTTTCCAAAAAGAATAAAGTCTGCACACTGGGTCATGCTCCAAAGTTAAAAAATCTATTGGTTTCCACCATTTGGACGAGACGTTTCGAGCCTCACCGCCTCTTCATCAGACTGATGAAGAGCCGGTGAGGCTCGAAACATCAGTGTGCAGTCTTTATTCTTTTTGGATTCTGACCTCTGCCCGGCACCTGGAACTTCAGTGAATGGGTGTGCGTGCTTTTTTGTTTGTTTCTGTGACCCAGTCGAGTGCTCCAGTATTTCATTTGGGTAGTTTCTTCTGAAGTGCCCAGGTATTCTCCGTCTTATTCAAGTTGTCCCTGTTGAGCACCAAGCCTTTCTGCCTTTAACTGGCTTGAGGGCGCGCAATGAAATGTCTTTAGGTTAAATTTGTACACTACCAGAGTAAACTGAGGATTTTACTGTGCAAATACAATTTTATTTCTAGAGGTTCGACTGATAGCACAAATATGCCCCCTACCCCCTCTCTTATTTTGCTATACTGTGCAAATAACCTTACATGTCTTGGTGTCTTGCTTCGTTTTTGCATCCCCAGCAACCAAGAGAACCCGGCACCGCCCGTCAGGACCAAGCCATGCTATTGGCTGACAGCTCTGAGGACGAGTTCTAATCCGGTGTCAGTGACCAACGGCTGCTGCTGCTGCCGTGATATGAAGGGACGCTCAGCCCACATCACCATTTCTATGACGACCACATCTCACAACTCACCCTGGGGTGTTTGCTTTATGAGTCATTTGATCAGAGTTTGACAGCGTAGGGCACCAATTTGCACTGGCTCTTGGAAAGGTCAGCTCCTCCTCCCTCCATGTGAAGCTTCATTTATCGGCATATGCTCCATCACACAACATTGTTGCTTGCCGACAAGAAGTGATCATCAAACTAACTTGAAGAACGGCAAGCGACTCATTGTACTACAGTGCATACATAATACATATAGGCTCTGTGCATAACTGTAGTCCCAGGTTTCCAGAAAGATGCACACCAATTTCCTGTACCGGTTCATTTTTACCATAGCCTCATTTGATTGGATTGGCAGCGGATTGGAACGGGGAAACACACATAAAGGTGTCATTTGTGTTTCCCATTAAAAACCTGCTGCCAAGCAAGCCAATCAAATGAAGCAAAGGGACACTGAACGGGAACGTTCTGGAAACCTGGAACAACAGTTATGCACAGAGCGGATTAGGCTCGACGACGTCGGTACTAGGAACACACTTCTTTTCAGACAATATCTTCAGGTGTGCTTGTTTGTAATGGGGTGGCCGTGGCAGGATTGGGCAACAGACCAGTGAGCCAATGAAGACAAACATGATGAGTTTTGAAAAACATGGGTCTCTGGAAGCAGTTATTATCATCAGCCGGGCCAGCAGAGTTGCACAAAATCATTGTCTGTAAAGTAAAATGTTGTCTTTGAGGGTGCTCGTGTGGTAGAGTTAGTAAGTATCTGTCCATTAAGTTTAAGGGTTCGAATCCACCACTGTGGATCCGGCTTGGCCGAGCCTCTACACAGAAAAGTGTGGGGCGATTAACTGGCATAATTACTAAATTGGGAGGGGGGAAAAGGGGGAAAGTAATTAGCTACTCTAAAGTAAAAAAAAAGAAGAAGAAAAAAAAGAGTGAAAGCAAAATGTTTTCATGGGCAGCATTCTGCGTTGTTCGGTCAAATAAAAAGGGCTGTAGAAGATTTGAGACATAACGTAAACCTGTAAATATTGTATATAGATGACTGGGGGCCAATGTTATTAGTGTACATAAGAATTCATTAGCCCTCGTCTCCTGTCATTTTAGACTAAATTACGTTGACTGGAACAAGATTTCCATATAGATCAACACATTTTATAATCAGTTTACAGTGAGAAATGATGCATTTAGTATCTAGCTACAGTACAGTGTGCATTTAGCAGAAATGTATATGCTTTTGTTCCAGGCCAGCTCAGTTCATGAAAAAATAATATTGGTCCTCATCCTACAAGAGCATGAGGCAGAAAACAGGTCAGCATAAGCTGCTATTCCTCATTCTGTTCCTTTTGTCAAACGAATGACAAACTGTCTTTGCTGTGAATACAAAGCATACTCCAACACGGCTTCTCTATTTTAGTCAAGATTTTCAACGCCATCGCAGATGTCCTCCTAAAGGAGGTGCTCTCTCTCTCTCTCTGTGTGTGTGTGTGTTTGTTTCCTCTGGGTTTATTTGCTTTATTGTTGTTGAAGAACAACAGGAGATGAGTTATTTCCAGCACTGTTGTTGTCACTGACTCTCAAAGTGGGCTCCGGGGACCCCCGGGGGTCTTTGAGGAGATTCCAGGAGGTCCCCATCAAAATGTGTTGATATAGCATATAAATCAGTTTAACCACTTTAACCCCATAATCATCGGCTATTTGAAAATAGCTGACCTAGTTTCAATCTTAAGAGATTTAGAAAAAGTTGGAATATTTTTTGAAACATTTTAACAACCCAAATGTTGCATGGGGGGTCCCTGGCACAAAATATGTTCGGATAGAGGTGCGATCGCGGCCAAATACATATTAATTTGGGGGTCGTTGACATGAAAACCTTTGAGAACCACTGCTGTAAGAGAGCCAGTGTGACACTGTAGAGAGAAACAATAATGGCTAACAGTAACCTTTATGTTGAGATATCTGAACCACATCAACTCTGCCGTTGTTTTTGTCGCATTCTTAAGCCAATAATTTAATGACCAGCGGAGCAGTAGGCAGCGGTTCTGGTAGGAGACACAAGGAGACTCTTTGTGTCTCCTACCGAAACCGCTGCTGGTCATTCAATTATTGGCTTAGGAATGCGACAAAAACAAAACAATATCCATGAATTCAAGTCTCCATGGGGTGACTAATCGATAGGAAAAAAAAGTCATTTTGGGGGTGCCGGTGAACTATCCCTTTAAGGAGCTGGTTCTCAACGTCGTGGTACACTCTCAGTTACATCAACACTGAGAATTTTACAGTATGGATTGGGGTCCCAAAATTAAATTGTATATATATATTTTTTTATTTGTACACTCGGTTACGGACCCATAAGGGACACCTGGTGGGCCCCGGACCGGATGTTGAGAAACAGTGTCTTAAGGCAGTGGTTCTCAAGTGGGGTCCGGGGACCCCCAGGGGTCCTTGAGAGGGTTCCAACTGGTCCCCAGCTGAATGATTGGTAACTTTGAGAGTGTGCAAATTGAACCAAATGGACCCTTACAGGTCCATTTGGTTTCATTTGCACTCTCTCAGAGGTATGGGGGTCTGTGGCCAATAATGCATCGTAAACTGGGGGTCCTTAAAATGGCAAAACGTTGAGAATCACTGCCTTAAGGCATGGTGATGGCTGCTGGGTGTGTACTTCATGATTCAAACTCTCAGCCACCAAGTTTTTACCAATGTAGGACATATGGTATTTAAAAATGTGTTGGAGCTTAGTTCATCTGAATAATGTACATACAGTACTGTACAACCAACAGTCTCTATGCTGATAATTTTTCTTACGTTTAAAAGTATCAAATGTATTGTCTGATAAGCTTGATGCACACACATTATTGCCTGTATATATGCACCACTGCTGTTTTGGGATCAGCGTTATGTAATATATTGGACATACTTGGCTAATTTCTGTAGATATTAAACATGACATGATGGCAAATAAATGAATTACACCTGTCAGATATTCGTTTGTGTGTACATGGTAAAATCAGCTTATTAACCACATAAACCCTATAGTGGCCCCATTCTGGGGATGTCATAATAGGCAAACATTCATCAAAAATAACAGATCTACAAGCTTGCGACACGGTGTGCGCTTGTAGATCGGCTATTTAATATACAACCAAGTATGTAGGGTTTAAGTGGTTAATGTCAAGTATGAGCATAAAAAATGGACCACCGTCCACTGCTTCAAGCCTTTCTTATTATGAACTCTACAAATCTGAGGAACCATGAAAAGTGAGGGGGTTTCAGAAAATCTGATCTGAAGGGCTTCAAACCCACTTCAGAATAGAATATAGTCTCTGTCGGGTGGAAACCTCATTTGTCCAAAACTGTTACTTTTCAGGATTCAAATAAAAAAAATAGCAAAAGTAAGCAGATCTACAAGCTCAAAACATGTCGCTTCACGCCACATTTTGAGCAGATCTGCTACTTTTGATACTTTTGTGTGACACTGTAGTTAGTATGATCAAGTAGGATGTTAATTTACAACAAAAAAAAACTTTAAAAAAGGTTCAAATATGGAGATGAAGAGGTTTCTGCCCGACAGCAACGATATGATGAGGCCTTTACAGGTCCACTTGACAAACATATTTTACTATGTAAATATATTCTATATCGCCACGTCTCTGCCCTAAAATAAAAGACCCCTCACAACCTCAAATTTCACTCATAGTCACCAAGGTAAACCTGTTTGGGGTGATTTGACTGAGAAACAGAACCGACACGACATAACAGGCACCAGTCACTACAATCCAGCTTACAGCATTAAAAAAATCAAATAATTTATTTCTGTGTTCTTTTTTTTCCCCCACATTAAATAAAAGCTATTGTTGGACATTTTCAGATCAAAATGAAAAGAGGAGAAAAGGGAAGAGGGGCAGGGAATCAAAAACAAAAATCTGACATGCAAAACGCCCCTTTTTTTTCTCTCTCCTCAGCACACTTTTATAGATGGCCGCAGGGTCAGGGGGCTGGTGCCGGTCGCCCCAAAGCCAGCTAGAGGCCCCTGTAGTTGGTTCTGGTGAGTGGAGCAGCTTAATTGCCGAGTCACGTTTTGCTTATTTCATCGGCAGACTGTTTTTGTTGGTTAAGCAAAAGGTCTTCCTGGGAGGGGCAGAGGATTGTGGGATTAGGTGTGGGAACGGTTGAGCCCAATTTATACCTCGTCACGCAACGGTATCTACTTGCCGAAAGCGACACCATCATGCAACGTGGTGTACAGTGGGCTTTTAGTGTAAGCTAGCTGGGACACGATGGCCACCCGAAGTCCATGAAAGTAAAAAGTCCTTCTTGTAAGACACAATTAAATTTGAACACTTAACTGGCAAAACAAGTCACATCTCGCTCTCTTTTGTGAACACAGTTGAGCCGTGACAAGGAGCAATTGGTACTGAGTATTGGGTTGTTCTTAGGCATTGCCACAGGCCACGGCTACAAACTTGAGATTGATGACAAAGTCCTATCAGTCGATGTTCATAGTCTAAGCTGAGCCGTTTGACTCATTGTGGCAGGCTGTAATGCCCATAAACCTAATGGCACTGCCAGAGTTTCACATGTCACAACATGGAGGGTGTAGGGGGGAGACCCATTCCACAAAAACCAGAACAAAGACAGTGCACAACTTATCACTGAACTGCCTCCTCATACACAGCTGGTTAGAAATATTGTAACAGGTTACACCTCTCCTGTCTGTTAGTCATCGTATGAAAGAGAAGAGTCAGACAGTGATGGGGTACAGACAGTAAAAGGTAAATTCATTAGGATCATGGCCCATATCAAAAGGATAGAAGACCCATACACCTCTATAAGAAACTCATAATAGACCAAGACGTCATCATTTTGATTGTGAGGGGAAGATTTAAACGGTTGAGATACTTAATTGCGCATGTTGCCACACACCGAAAATAGCAGATCTACATGCTACAAGCTTGTTGTAGATTAGCTATTTCTTCAGTAAGTGTGACACCAGCGACCAACTAAATATATGCATAAATCCGGAAAGATCTGTCACTGGTCTGTGACGGATAGGCAGAGGAAGAGAACAGCTTCAATAACCCTTCCTCTTTCATTCATGACATGAGCCGTTTACAACCTGCTCATTCTAGGAAAAGCTCCAAAAATCATCCAAGCACAGAAATCCACCAGAAACCTCAATAATAATAAAACTCAATCAATCAATCAATCACCCCCCCCCCCCCCCCCGCTCCACAAAATAACAAAAAAAAACTAAATAAAAAATAAAATCAACAGATTCACAAAAAAGGTGCTCTCGATATATCTGATGAACAAAGACCAAACACTCACATACAAATCTGTAAAGAAAAAAAAGGTATGTTCTCCCCCCCTCACCCCAAACACACAAACACAAACATACACAGGTTGTGTGGGTCGACAGGTCTGTAAACATGTACTCTCCCCTTCAGCTCGCGGCCTCACAGGCTCCATTCATTTCGACTGAACTGCACTATAAGAGGAATAAACGCAATAAATCAATTTCCAGCCATTTCCTCAACGCATCTCAGAGTGAGAGGGATAATCTCAGTTTATTTCTATTTTATGGCTAAGGTTTATGACTGTGCTGAAACGGAAGAATTACATAAATTGACATTTTTTATTGGGTCAAGCGAGACCATGAGGCCTAATTTATGATGTCAGTCGCCAAAAACAACTTATTCTCATGCAAAATATTATTTTAATCGATCTAATACAATATCTGCGATTCTGAATATTCACTTTGGACGTCTCTCACTGGAACAAGAAAGAAAACACAGGTGCAATGATCTGTGTGAATTGTAGGCAGGATCAAAGTGCATAGACTTGTAGTTGCATTACTTGACTCACTACCGTTTATCTAAACTCAGATTCCAACACAAATGTTCAGACCTTTTTTGTGGAAGGTATTCAAACAGCGACAATCCGCAGAAGACATACGTTTTAAGTTGATGGCGGGTTTTGGCGGTTTATTCTCCCTTTCAAGCTTTGCTAACGATCGACACATTTGTCTCCTAGTCCTGTGTTATCAGATCCCAAAAGAAAATAGTAGCCCTAATCGGGGAGAGTTTAAGAATGTGTGCTTTCCTTCCAGGCCCATTACTAACTAGTCCTTTTGTCCTTGTTAGGAGTGGGTTGGAACAAAAGCCTGCACCATAGAGCGCTGTGGTTTCCCTGTGTGGGGCCTCTGAAAAGTAGAGACACAAAATCTAGACAGAACTGATTCCACACCATTGTCAAAATAACAACAAACACACATCATACACACACACACACACACACACACACACACACACACACACATACTGCAGCAATTGCAAAAAGAAGTGCATCTGACCTTTGTTCATTTTACTATAGTTAAAACGAAGAAAACCAACATTTACTAATGCAAAGTGTCTTTGCCATGTGGTGAATTGGAGCATCCTGGTGCATGTGTGTTTTTCCCAGGTGGGCATGTCTTCTGATGTTCGGGAGGTTGGTAGTGCATCAAAGTTAGCAGGGCACCTGGGAAACATGATGCGAGCTGGACTCAAAAGCTGTGGCCAGCATGAGGTCGTACAGGTGTATGGTGGAACAATCTAGATAAGCCGAGAGCCAACAAAAACAAAAAGAATAAAATATAAATCTGCTAAGAATACTTGTCTTTTCTTCCTTTTATCATCAGCGCACACGTGCGCAAACACTCGCGCGCACAAACACTCGCACCCACACACACGCGCGCACGCCGCACACAGAGCATATTCAAACAAGAATCCAGCATGTTTATAATACTAGCCCCCTCCAGTCTGATGCTGACGCCAGGCCAGAAGGAGACCAGAGCCCAGTGTCCAGCCTGTTAGCAGGCAGAACTCCCGGGCCGTGATCTGTATGAGTGGTGGTGGGTATAGTGGCACTTGTAACCAAAGAGTAATAAGGATCATTCTAAGGGTAAGGGTGACGACATTGGTATCAGCTGTTATGCAGCCGATGTGTATCCAATTTTGGGCATAGGCGGGATTTTCAAAAATCTAAAAAGTTAATGGGCCTACAGTAAAGTGGTTAAATGAAATAAAGTTCTGTTTATTTTTATTATATCTTTATACTTATTGGCTTGTTGATTGTATAATTTAAGTTAAATGTTCTTTTCATATACTGAAGTTTAATATACATTGTACACTTAATTTAAAAAGGAAAAGTTGTATCTGTCAGAAGGTTATTTGTGTTTATTTTTATTTAGTTTGCTTATAAGTTAAACGTTCTCAAATAGAAACTTTAATCAAATCAAAGTTTTTCAAATCGAATCGGACCTATAAATCTGGCATCAGTCGATAGACAGACACAGTAGATAGATACATACCACCCCAAGGGCTCTGTGGAAGAAAAAGCAAGCCAGAATGAGAGTCTGATTCTCCTTTAAGGGACATTTTGCCGTGCCTGGCAGTGCATTTGCAGGGGGATGCGGGGGAAAGAAATGTAATAAAAGAAAAAGAACATCCACATCCACTCTTCCTTTGGGGATTGGAGGGACTGAAAGCTGAGGAACAGAATGATCCACCATTTTGGGGCAAAGTCGGAGCTGCTAAGGGGGAGTGATTTGTTTAAGCTACCTGCTTTGCACCAAAAAGTTCTTGTTTACGCGGAGGAAAGCTTATGTGTGTGTGTGTGTGTGTGTGTGGAGGGGGGAGTTAAGTCTCAGACCAGGCTGAGATCTGAGCTATTGCGAATTCACACGTACTCGTCACGCATGTCCCCTGACGCGTTAAAATAAAAGCATCTGCCCTGATGGTGGAGACAGGACGGCAAACAGGCGCTGTCCTCGCTTCAGGACAAGGGACAACACAGATGCAGTTTTTTTCCGCCCAAGTAGGCACTAACACACACACACACACACACACACACACACACACACACACGCATTTTGCATACATAAACGCACTCACACAAACCAACCACATCTCCTATCTGTGCCCACACACACACACACACAAGCACACAGAAACAGGCTATACACCCCCCCCTTTTTCCGAAAACACAAGGCGGTACAAACACTCAGTCACACTATAGACTTTTCCATCCTCTGTCTAACTCACCAAGAAAAGAGAGAAAAGAAACACAAAAATAAACTCCACAAATATTTTCTTCCGAGTCTGTGGTGGGTCACCCCCCCTCCCCTAACTCATGTGTCCTGGTTTGACTTGGTGTTGGTTTTCCTGTGTTCAGGTGAATAACTTTGTGTGGTGGTGCCTCCTTCTCTGAGCGGTGGCGCTTCCACACGCAAAGACACGCGGCCTACCCGCCTCGAGTTGCCTCACACCTCACTTCCTGGTCAACAAGGGGTCCAAGCTTGAAGGTCAAAAAGGTCATCTGGTCCGAGGCAAGGTCATCCAGGAGACCCTTCACTGCCCCTCCTCTCCCCCCCACCCACGGCCCTTTATTCCTCCTCTTAGAGTCCAACAACTATAAGGGCCATATTCATAAAAACTTTTGGTGGGATTAATAGTCCTTTTTAAGCCTCAGGATGAGTTCTTTGAAGAGGTCGGGGACCAAAGAAAATAAATGGGGTGTGTGTCGATGCATATGAACTCAACTTTTATGTTTGTTGTAGGTGTACTGCGTATGAGTACTCTATGCACGTACGTGTGTGTGTGTGTGTGTGTGTGTGTGTGTGTGTGTGTGTGCGTGTGCGTGTGTGTGTATGAGCATGTGTCTATAGTCTATGTGTGTATGCGTGTAAAAAAGAAAAGGGGGGTGAAATGACGGGGCAGGACTGAGGCTGTTGAGCTGATCGTCAGAGGAGGTGAGCAACACTCCACTGCCCACCACACACCCCCCACCCCCCTCCGTCCAATTTCCTTTGTTTTGTGTTCCTCTAGCGGAGCCACAGTTTGAGTCGCAGGGCATCCACTCCATTCAGGTAGTATCTGAACAGCCGCTTGTCTCTGACAAAGCCTAGGTTCTCATACAGCTTCAGGGCTGACTTGTTGGTGATCTCCGTCTCCAACACGACCTGCGGAGATGGGGAGGTGGACAGCCATGTCAGTGTGGACACGTTTCAACGTCCGAGGAGCCGAACAAAAGTCATTTTTACTCTTATGCACAAGTATCTGTATATGAATCCTCGCAATGTCCGAGGAGACAAAAAAATAATCTTTTTTTACTCTTAAGTATCTGTATATGTTAACAAAAGTATTTTTTTCTCTTATGTACCTGTATACACGATGTAACAATAAAGAACCTTGAGCTGTCAAGTTACTGAGTTGACCACTTTCAACCTGCCGTCCTTATTTTGGGCATGTCATTATTGCCGAGAATTGTCAAACATCGGCCATCTACAAACTCACAATACTGCACAATGCAACGTGGTCACGTTGTGAGTTTATGGATCACTCATTTCATTTTCCGCCATGTGAGCCCATCATACAACGTATGAAATAGGACACTCAATGGAGGTAGTTGGGAGTGGTTAATGGAGAAACGGATGTATAAATAGAGCAATGCGGAATATATTCCCTTCTCCCCCCAAAACTCTGTTTGAATGAAATCAGTCAGCAGATATTTGTTTTGGGATTGTTTTTCTTGACTCAAAAATGCACCCAACTCATGTGTCGCTGACTGGTGTGGATGCTGTTGTTGCGATGCACACAAAGCACCGCCTGTTCACACACTGAAACCAACTCCACCTTTATCTTAGGGTGATTACATTGATAATGTTCAGGAAAGTATGATGTTTCATGTCTTGCAAGTGGCTGATTGGTAAAAGACTTCAATAAATGTATTCTGATTCATCACCTCCACCAAACTTGCAGACATAGCAAAAATAATTACTTTACATGATATAAAGAAAAGAAACAGATTATTTGCATTTCATCCAAATTTGTGTAAGACAACTCGTGACGAGGAACAAAAGGGGGGAAAGGGCACAGCAATACGGTGACATAAAAAGGTTATCCTTTTGTCTGATGCAGCAAGGGAAGGGGGACAAACACGGAATCATTCTCAAACTGTTTTCTTGACTCAAAAATGCACCCAACTCATTTTTTTCTCTTATGTACCTGTATACACGATGTAACAATAAAGAACCTTGAGCTGTCAAGTTACTGAGTTGACCACTTTCAACCTGCCGTCCTTATTTTGGGCATGTCATTATTGCCGAGAATTGTCAAACATCGGCCATCTACAAACTCACAATACTGCACAATGCAACGTGGTCACGTTGTGAGTTTATGGATCACTCATTTCATTTTCCGCCATGTGAGCCCATCATACAACGTATGAAATAGGACACTCAATGGAGGTAGTTGGGAGTGGTTAATGGAGAAACGGATGTATAAATAGAGCAATGCGGAATATATTCCCTTCTCCCCCCAAAACTCTGTTTGAATGAAATCAGTCAGCAGATATTTGTTTTGGGATTGTTTTTCTTGACTCAAAAATGCACCCAACTCATGTGTCGCTGACTGGTGTGGATGCTGTTGTTGCGATGCACACAAAGCACCGCCTGTTCACACACTGAAACCAACTCCACCTTTATCTTAGGGTGATTACATTGATAATGTTCAGGAAAGTATGATGTTTCATGTCTTGCAAGTGGCTGATTGGTAAAAGACTTCAATAAATGTATTCTGATTCATCACCTCCACCAAACTTGCAGACATAGCAAAAATAATTACTTTACATGATATAAAGAAAAGAAACAGATTATTTGCATTTCATCCAAATTTGTGTAAGACAACTCGTGACGAGGAACAAAAGGGGGGAAAGGGCACAGCAATACGGTGACATAAAAAGGTTATCCTTTTGTCTGATGCAGCAAGGGAAGGGGGACAAACACGGAATCATTCTCAAACTGTCCGTCTCAAATTTCTGCTCTATCATTTGATTTGAAATAATTTAAACAACACTGTTTGTGTTGCACGTAGGAATAAGTGACTGAGTTAGTGGGCAGGCGTGAGTAAACAAGTGTGTAAAAGAGTTTGTATTGGTGACACGTTCCCTGCACATGTATTTATATGCGTCAATTCCCTGTATCTGCATCTATATTCTGTGGGCCCTTGAGGCAAAAATGTATACAAAACTCCTGTTAAAGACTGGAAAAGAGACAGTCTGGAGTCAGTTGTCTTACCTCGTCACAGTCGCCCTCTACCATGGCATAGATAGCCTTCTTTACCAAGTTAGTACCTGAAACAGAAGGTACACACACAGATCAGCCAAACCACATACGTAGATAAGAAGCACACAATGGCTAATGTAAGCAGCCCTTGGTTTGTGTATTGTCCTCGTTTAGTCCAGAAGTTCATTTCATAGAACGTGCAAAGCAAAGTGACTGAGCACGCTGACAGAACATGTACGTAGAACTTATTTAAAGACATTTGCAATAAACAGGGTTCACTCTTTGTACAGCGCGGTAGTGTAGCACAATACAGTACATTGATCAGTAGTCTGTGCAGCGTACCACAAGTCACTGGAGTACAGTGTAGTACAGTGATATAGAATTAATCAGTATAGTACAGTACGGCGTAACAGAGTATGCTGTAGTTCATTAGAGAGTGGTACAGTGTAATGGAGTACAGTGTATAACAGAGTGTACTTATAGTACAGTATAGTGACGTAGAGTAGAAAAGAGTACAGCAGGGTTTCTGCCAGCGTATTGCAAGCCTGGCATGCCGCCGTGCCTAAGTTGCCCCCTGACTGGCCTACACATTGTGGAAATACTCTCTGAAATGTACAGTTTAGTAGTCTTGACTCAATGTCCTGCCCGCAGCATTGTCGGATTGGTTGAAACAGGGAAAATAAAGAGTAAATAGCCAATCAACGCTCTACTCGATATTTGTGGGAGAGATGCGGGAAAATCCAAAGCAACAGTACAGAAGCATGTTCCTTGGCTGAGAGGCAAGAAGACTGTAAGAAGAGCATACTAAGGTTTAGGTTACACAGTATATAACTCAATCAAAAGAGCATATTGTTGCTGTCAGACAGAAGAAAACTCTTATCTCCATATTTTAACCTTGTTTTTTCGTAAAGTAACGCTCTACTAGATCATACTACAGCATCACACAAAAGTATCAAAATTAGGAGATCTGCAAGCTCGAAACGCGGCGCCGTGTTTAGAGCTTGTAGATCTGCTACTTTTGAATTTGAATCCTGAAAAGTAACACTTTTGGACATATGAGGTTTCCACCTGACAGAGACGATATTAAAGTTACAGAATTCATAATATGGGAATGTAATTTTACTCTCTCGTTTGCTCACTAACTTCCTCTCACTCTCTATCTGTCACTCTCTCTGACTCTCACACACACACCTACCCTCACAAACAATTGACTTGAAAACATTGTGCTGCGCCCGACGTGAATGCACCTCAAAAAGGAAATGTGAAAGTAGTCGAGACAAGAGTGTGGAACTTCTTGATAATACATGTAATCCACGGATGAATAAAGCTATTTTTGCAGCTAATGTCTTAGTTATGGCAGCATTGTTGTTGTGAAGCAGTTTTTACTAATAGGATAAGTGTTTAAAAAGAAACATTTGGCAAAGGAGACAGACGGTAGGGGGAGAAGTGCTTTGGTGTGACTGTCAAAGGGAGGGGGGGTGGGGAGATGCATGCAAGTGGGCGGTGACAAAGTCAAAGCCAGTATTTGTAATGAGCTAAAAACGAGAAAAAACAACCAGGTGCTCACAGGAGATAAAAGTACTACAATTATAAAGTGCTCGTGGTGCTTCTAGGATCAGCAGGAATAAACACTGAAGAAACCAGAGGAGCGCTGAGCTCTCCAAGTGCTTGGATTTAGAGTGTGTGAAGCTTGGTGTTGTTTGACTGATTTTTTTTTATATTGACCAAAAATTAATATCAGTCCAAAATATTGTTTTATCGGTATCCTTGATTATTAATAATCAATATTGGATTCCATCCATGATTCTTTTTTTCTTCATTTTTTAAAATATGTTTTGGCTTGTTTCTGCCTTTATTGATAGTATACAGTATATAGACAGGAAATGGGGAGAGAGAGACGGGGAGTTACACGCAGCAAAGGTCGTCGGGATCGGGACTCGAACCAGCGACACGTTGCATTGGATCCTAGAACTATAGGGCTCTGCCTTAACGCTGCCATCAGCCTGTGTTGGGCTGTCAGCCCCTGATAAAAGGTTCTTGACACAAGTCGAGTCTTGCATAGCCAGACTATTCCACAATCTCAGAATGTCATATAGTCTGGAACTACACCACCTGAAAGGCGATTAAGGAAACCGTCATTTGTTCGTCACTTCTGTTCAGAAATATATTTAAAAATATCTTCACATTTTATTTTTTAATTTCTATTTCTGATAAGCAGCAAGCTATATCGGCTTAGATTATTTCGATTTTCATTAGGACAAATTTGCGCGACTACAACGATGAAATAAAAGCAGGGGGGAGACATCCGCTTTACTCACGGCTCATTTTCAGCACTTCCTTTGCACAGACTGTATGACGGAAGCATTTGAAAATTGTGTAAGTCAACACTGCTGGCTCGAGAGACTAGACCGAGCCTAACAACTTGTCTGGGGGAAACGCTGGTACAGTGCACTACAGTTAAGTACAGTGCAATGCAGTGCAAAAGTGGCTGAGGGCCTCACCGATGCTTTTCCTCCTGTGCTTGGAGTCCACAGCCAGCATGGCGATGTAGCCGCGACGGAACATTTTCTTGTGCATGTCCAACTTACACACGATGGCTCCAACACACTCCTGCTCCACCATGGCCTGAGATACACACACAGAAACATGTTATTCCTGACAGTTCATCTTCAAAGCATTTTATGACAGGAAAGAGAGGCTAGAGAGAGGGGAAACATGCGATACAAGTATTCACGTTGTAATTATGTGGTCGTCAGCTCACTAACTTGGTTGAGCCACCAGGACATCCTCTTTCTCACACACTCACACTCACACACACACACACACACACACACACACACACACACACACACACACACACACTCTCCTGGAGTGACCGGTGCAAGCTCAGCTCACTCTGCCAACACAGTAGCTGACCTGTCTCTGACCCTGGTTGCGAAGCATTTCCTCTTGTCATGTGCTGCATTCAAGGCAACAGTGGGTTTTCAGCCTCCAAGTGAGAAGAGATGGTGACATGATGACATCGTAAACAGGCACACTGTGGTTCTGAACATTTCGTACATTTCATATTCTACTGTAATCAAATTAAAGAAAATCTCCACACCGACACGGATTTATTTAAGTAACGGATTTTCTTTCATTTGATTACATGACAAACTTCTGATCCAGCAGCCATTCTAGTAGGTTTGGTAAGTGCGTGTCTTCTGCACTTTTTGTCGTATCACTGTGAAGATATTTTGGTAGTACTTTATGAGATGGATATTTTTATTGAACAGCTCTACCCAGTTGGGCAGGGTAATTCTACAGGTTTGGAGTAGATAGTGTCATATCAGTCCTGTCATGGTGCCTTAGTCTCCCACCCATTCAAAAGAGGATAGCCACTTCAAGCAAATCATTTCTTTACAACTTTTTATCGATTTATAGTTGATTAAATTATCATCTTGACATCTTCATATATTGAAATGAGGGCAGTATGTTAGGTCACGAAAGTGGTGTGCGGTGTGCCATTGTCACCAAGTGTGCATTTGTTGAAGTTGGCCAAACTAAAGCGACTGTGAAAACATCTCAGATTCTGCTAAATACGCTGTCCTGACTGCAGCACCGTCCAAGGCTATAAAAACTCCCTGTCAGGCCTTGTGCACTGAGGGATATTTATAAGTGGTTGTTGTTGGCTGTATGCATTTGTGTACGTGGGCCAACACTACATAGCACCACTGTGTTCAGCTGCCTCTTGTGACTGACAGGCTGACAGGTGATTATTTAAGTGCACTGACCAGGCCTTGTACTGTACATACCAACTCCAGCAGTAGACAGAGACACACCCTATATCTCAGATAAACATTGAGAGGATGCAGTTATACCTTCTTACCAGCGAAGATAGAAAACAGGCTTAATACCACATGAACCCACCTATTATGGGCATGTCAAAATAGGTGAACATTAGGCAAAAATCGATGAACATTCAGCTAAGATAGAAGATTTTTACAAGCAAGATCTGCTATTCAATGCAGATTCACTATTTGAATTACAAATATTTGAATACAAATATATATACTTAGGGTAAGTGGTTAAGGAGACCTGGGAAAATGCCATCTGCGGGGAAAACAGGTTTTAAGAGGACAACCGGCTCAGATCATAATGCAGCTTGAATATATATCTCCATTACAAGCAGTCAGACCAGTGCAGAGCAGAGCTGCTGGTAAAGATGGTTCTACTCACCAGAAAGCAGAGCTGGGGCCAGTTGTGGATGAAGTACCTATAAGTGTAAATGGAATAAGGCTCAGACAAGTCCTTGGTGATCAGTCTCATGATCCATGGCATCTGTAACTCGGACTCGTAGCGGACGTAATGGATCCCGTGGCTATCCTTCAGATCCAGTCTGGCCAGCTCTGCCGCGGGGGGCTGCAGCTGCAGCTGCTGCCTTGCTGCCGGGTCGAGGCGTGTCTCAACGTCGCTCGTCGTCGACTCCCAGGCGCCGCCGTGATCGGGGGGCTCGCCCGGCGGTGGTCGCGGCGGTTCCGTGGGGCAACACTCCCCGGTGTCCGGGTGGCTTTGCACAGCCTCAGTCCTTGTGATGCTCAGCATTCCGTTCATGGTGTTGTTGTTCAGGAGAGGGTGGCCGCCGGTGCTTTTCGAACGGGGGCCTCCTCCTTCGTGGTGGCAATGCTCGCTGTTGTTGGTGTCGCTCGGTGTCCCCTCCTCCTCCTCCTCCTCCTCCACGGTGTCACAGTTGTCATCGGACGGTCTGCTAGGATTGTCGGCTCGGTTCTCCGCGTGCTGGTGGCTGTCAGCGTCCTCCGAGGGGCTGATCATGCCGTTCAGCTGCTGCTGTTCCTGGGCTTGCATCTTGAGGTGGAGCGCCGTCGGGTTAGCATGCGATGATAACATGTTCTTCTGATTGTTCTTGATCGCTTGTCGCTTGCCCTCCTCGCCGACCTGCGACTCCTTCCCGGTGACACCGGTGGTGGCACTGGGGTCCTCCCTGCCGCGGCCCGTCTGCCCGTCCTCCCCGGACTCCGCGCTCCTACCCCCGGGGAAGGGAGTAATTTCGGCCGGGGATGCAGGCAATGCGCTACTAGGCCCAGTCGGCACTGTAGCCATCCCACCGCATTAAGGGGGAGATTTGCACTTTGAAGGCGTTATACGCGATCGCATTCACGGCGTGGAGGTCTTCGCTGACGGGAACACAAGTCACTTCTCCGAATGTTTCATAGATCGGAGGATTCGTCCGGAGCTACGGGTTTCCCCTGCGACGTTTGGCGTTGCTTTCTCCTCGATTTCTCGGCTGCCGGAAAGTGCTGTCGAAGCAAATGTCATTGCGACAGCACAGGGGGAGCCGCTTTACGACAGTGGTGGTGAAATGCATCTCATGCTCACATAATGACCTGCCTGTTTTAACTCTATGCTCTGTCCTAAATGTACAATGTTTTATCACTGGTCAATTCACATTTATTTGTACTAAAGTTTTTAATGTATTAAAAAGTTAACAACCCTAACTTTGGGTCGGGACACACTTGACTTAATGTTGGGACACACTTGACTTAATGTTTCTTAAAATAAGGAGATAGCATTCACTTATCTAATTTTGTATAATGCAAACAATGTGATGCAGCATCATTATGGGTATGTGTGTGGTTTTGATTGATTGATGTACTTTATTTAGTAAGACATGAGAACAGTACATGACAGTACATAACAGTACATGGAAGTACAAATTCGCAATACAAGGTCTACTAAACTGGATAGCTCAGTTAAGCACGTAGCTTGTTTAAGATGAGATCCCCACGCACACAAATCATGGTGTGGCTGCACAGCAGTCAGACCAAGTATTCTGCAACCCTTAAGAGTGTAGCTTAGTGTAACTGTAGCCTACTTTACAGAATGTTACTGATGTGATCAACTGTCGACCTTCAACGACTTCACATGATGTGGTGATATAATGATGCCATACCAGTAGAGGGCGCCCTCCAAATTCAAGATACCGTCTTGTGGTTTTTATTTATTATTTATTTTAACATAATTTATATAGGTGAATCCCATTGAGAAACAAGATCTATTTCATGAGGGAGCCCTGTTAGTTCAGGGCAGCAGCAGTACAAAAAGGATGTCTTGTAGTGTGATAGTTAGTCCACTAGATGTCTCCCTTGTCTTATTGGTAGCCTTGCGGTTGAAGTTGTTACCACAGAAACTCAATACCAGAGTGATTTCATTCATTCATTCCTTTGTTTGTTTAGTTTGTTCATCCATTTTTTAATTAGTTCTATTTTTTTTTAATCGACGGCTTTCCTCTTCATTTCAGTTTAGTTTCATGACTTGCTGGTCATTTTAGTTTTTTTTTTTACATTTCTCTTTAGTTTTACTAGTATTCATTTTGCATTAGTACCTCATTTAGCTGGGGACCTCCGGAACCCCCCTCAAGGTCCCCTCTTTGAGAACCACTGAGCTAGACACTGCATTTCAGCACTGGACAGCTACTGCTGTCTGTCAGTATTCTTCCCAACATGGCTGTTGGTCTGGCGCCCTCTTTACAAATAGCATAAATTCTAATTCCAATAAGATAACATTGTTATTGTCAAACTAATAACAATAATGAATGGCATAGATGGGTGAATACGGTCTCCTGGGCAGGATGATGTGCTAGCTCTGTTCTAGCTGTGACCCCCCCCTTGAGGACCACACTTTGAGAACCACTGACTGGCCTAGGAACCTTGTACCTCCACCCATAGGGCTGCAGGTGGTAGTCCTGGTGCAAGAGGGTGGGATGAATGTTTCCTTTTTTTGACCAGGAGTCAGACACACAACATAGTTCCATATTGAAATCTGCATTGTGGTTTAACACCCCTAGGTGCCGGTGTTGCTCTATGATACTATAAGTCCAGAGCCACAGACTTTCAAAGAAAGAGTTTCTAAAGCATCATGTCCTTTCACGGAGCAGGTTTGCATGAACATGAAGCCAAGGTGCAACATCGGGACAATCGAATTAGACATTAAGAGATGAGGTAGGCAGGCAGACAGACAGACAGACAGACAGGCAGGCAGGCAGGCAGGCAGGCAGGCAGGCAGGCAGGCAGGCAGACAGACAGACAGACAGACAGACAGACAGACAGACAGACAGACAGACAGACAGACAGACAGACAGACAGACAGACAGACAGACAGACAGATCGCAAGTTGATGATGTAATTTGTCCATGTGTGGTCTAGCCTTATGGAATTTATGGAATGCATGTGAGAATAAAAAACAACTTCCTAAGGTTAACTATTTCTAAAATAAATATAAATATTTAAGGTGTTTTTAATTGTACATTTTAGTTATAGAGGACAATTGTAATGTATTAAGGCATATTTGGCTTATTAGCCAGGGATCCTTTTAAAATAAATATCTCTTATAATAATTGTACCTGTTTGTATAGTGAGAGAGTCAGCGAGACCAAAAAGGTGTGCAGAGAGACAGGGGAAAACATAAAGAGAAACAGAAAAAAGAGAGAAATAAAGAGAATGAGAATGAAATGAAGAGAGAGAGAGAGACCTCCGTTTAAAAGCAAAGTCCGGGGGGGGGGGAGCTGGAATCAGACATGCACTATCAGTTCCCCTCTTCAAATCTCCTTTACAGGCCTATCTGCTCAGGCACGCTCATCTTAATTACTTTCTCTATATCACTAAGAGAGCTGTGACTGGGCTTGAGAGCATCATCTTCTTGCCAGAGACAGTTGGCTGCTGTGAGCCCATCCGAGTACTTATATACTCCAGTCTCTGGATCCTCTGTACTGTACCTGTTTTCTCCCCCATCTCTCTTTATTCCTTTCTGTCTTTCATTCTCTGCTGCTATCGTCTCTTCCGTGGCTCTGTTGTTGTTGTTGTTGTTGTTGTTGTTGGTGGTGGTGATGGTGGTGTCTCCCTCTCTTTCCAGATATCTCCAGGGCTTGAGTTACATCGTGTGGCCGTGTTGCCTCAGTGATTAGCGCAGTTGGCAGTGGCACACACTCCTGTTTATCTGGCGATGGCTGGCTGTGTGTGTGCTGAACAGGACGTCTTCCAAAAGGTACCTTGAAAAGACACACACATGAAACAGTCAGTGAAAGGTCATGTTGTTTGGTATAGCCAATCCTCAGTGGACAGTGAGGACACACAGTGAGATCCTTGGTGTTGATCTAACTCAGAGTTAAATGATTTTTCCTATGAAGACTACTGGAAATGTATGACAGGACAATTCTCTCTCTCTCTCTCTCTCTCTCTCTCTCTCACTTGGATCCCCCTTTTTCTCATTTCTGTCTTTCTCTCTCTCTCTCTCTCTCTCTCTCTCTCTCTCTCTCTCTCAGTCTCTGGCTGAAGCAGTCTTGAGGCGGGAGGCCAAGTGTTTTTTTTTCTCCCCCTGCCCATCTCGTTGGCTCCCTCGCCTTCCCATTACGCCGCTCACTTCCCCACGTCCTCTTCTCCTCTTGTCTGGCGTCTGGTCCTTCAGAGCTGCATTTAATTAGTTTCTGTTGGGTTAATTAGGGGGCCAAAGTTAGGGGGTCGGTCCGGAACAAAAGCGGGTCAGGCTGGATGGACGCAGGTGCCCCGGCACGGTTGCCAGATTCCTCCGTTCAGATTAAGATGGTTGGAGAACTGTCTGCCGAAGCCGGAGACAACCACTGTGTGTGTGTGTGTGTGTGTGTGTGTGTGTGTGTGTGTGTGTGTGTGTGTGTGTGTGTGTGTGTGTGGGTGGGTAGGGGGGTGGGGGGGTTACAGTGATTGTTACAGTGTATCTGATTTAAGAAATGTCTTTGAAGGTCAATTCATTTGTCTGGCCTGAACAAACAGGGTGTTGGACTCAAATCACTCCCAGCACCCAGCTGTTGCTTTCTACAGGGGGCATTTCTTAACCCCATATCCTTCATCCGACATCCGTTGTAAAGTAGGCTATAAAAAACTAGTTCGGAGCACTTCAAAATGTCCACCTAGGACCTGCACAACAGTCAGTCATGTTGACTTGACAATGAAGTGCCTCTGAGAGTATAACAAAGTCAACTTTAATTGAAATACTTTGAAAGCCTGATTGATCATTGGCACCTGTACTTCTTTCATATATAGTCCTAATTACAAACTGAATCATGTGGGTCTTGGGATCCACATGGTAACGGCATCGTGGCTCCAATGTGGATCTGGAACTTCATGTGGCCATGTCTGTGATGTCGGTCATCTAAGAGGTCAGTCGACTATGACTCTATGACATGACTACAAATTTGAGCAAGGCTTCGGCTTCAGAGCCCCATTGACATTGAAATTAAAGTTAAACATTTTTAAGTATAAAACAATGTGATGGGTACTTCTGTGGGCTAATGGCAACATGCATATTTGCTACAAAGTTTGGCGCTGATCAGTCCAACAGTTGGTGAGGTTAGCTCCAGACACACTGATGCACATGCTCTCATAGGCTTGCCTAGGCTCTTGCAGAGTCACGGCATAAAAATGACTTCATCAACAAACAAACAAAAAGTATGCATCCATATGCATATTCGTTCATGTTGAAATGTCCACTGCATGCTGTATTATGGGATTTCAATACAGAGGTAAACCCAGGAAAAGGGAGATAGAAACCCATCCATTCTGACCTGCTAACACATCATGCAGAGATAGAGAGCTTATAAAGTGAAGAGAGGGCACAGAGAGAGAGAGATGGTAAGTGAAAGTACAGGAGACATGGAGGTGAGAATTATAAGATGTTTAAGAGGGGAAGGGGGCAGAGGAGAGGAGAGGAGAGGAGAGAGGAGAGTGGAGAGTGGAGAGTGGAGAGTGGAGAGGAGAGGAGAGGAGAGGAGAGGAGAGGAGAGGAGAGGAGAGGGTTTTCTCTGGCATGGCCGGGGCTCCTCAGCGTGTGAGCGTCCTATGGCTCTTTAGACAGGCGCCAGCCCAGCGGGGGGCACAGACAATCACACAGCACCAGATTCTACGGACAGAGATGGAAGGATGGAGGATGGAGGGAGCCCGAGAGAAGGAGGAGGAGGAGGAGGAGGAGGAAGCGTGGATGAAGAGCACCACTCTGACGGGGTGTAGGACAGGGCAAGGAGAGAGGAGGACACAGGTAGCATCCTACAAGAGAGTAGGGATGAACTGAGAGGTACGTCCAAAAGAAGACACACGCAGACACAAAACAGAGAGAACATAAGAAGACCAGTCCAGATCAAGGAGGAGGAGAAGTACAGGGAGAGAAAAGGGGGTAAGCGAGGAGAGAGAGAGAGAGAGCTAGCATATATTCCCTCTCTAGTAGTGTTTATCAGCAGCCCAGATCGTAGTGTGTGGACAGTGATCCAAGTCAACCATCTGCTGAGGATAGATAAGCCTGGGAGAGAGCAGTATTGAACTGTCACTCAGGGTAGGGCAGAGAGAGAGACACAGAGAGAGAGAAAAAGGGAGAGAGAGAGACAGAGAGAGAGAGCAGGAGAGAAAGCAGTTGGAGGCGGGCAAGGGAAAAAGAAGACGGGAGAAAGAGGGAGGGAGGGATGGTGAGGGATGGAGGAAGCGAGCGAGAGGTTTGGGAGAGAGGGGGGGGGGGCGAGGGAAAGAGAAGATGGGAGAAAGAAAGAGGCGGAGAGAGGGGGTGAGGAAGAGAGAAGACGGAAGAAAGGAAGAGAGGAGAGAGAGGAGAGGAGAAAGATAAGAAGAGACAGATATGATAGGAAGGGCTTCTGAAAGGTCGTACATTTCAACAACAGAAAAGATTAGTAATGTGGAGAGAGATGTCACACTTCCTTTCATGGAGAAGGAATTAGCATTAGCATCAGATATATCATTTAACTATACCTTTACTTATAAGTACAATCATCATTATTCTCTGTCTTTAAATGCAAGCAAAATCATGCTGATTACAGATATATCCGCATAAAGGCTGACACACATACAGATTATTTATGTCTAAAGAGTGAACGATAAACCATTCCAAAAATAGCAGCTCTACAAGCCCACAAAGTGTTGCAACGCATTTTGAGCTTGCAGATTGGCCATTTCCGGCGACTCCGGCATGCGACAAAGTACACAATTCAGTCTTGCCTAGAGTACACAGTAAAATCCTCAGTGTCAATTGAACACTGGGAGTTTAAAAATAGACCCTTATGAGTGCAACAAAGTACAAATCAGGTACAAAAGAGGAACAAAGTACAAATCGTTGCTGTCGGGCAGAAACCTTGCATTTCCAAAATGTTCAATGTTTAGTTCTTTTCCCTGTAAATTAATGGCTTACTTCATCATTCAAGATCGCACAAAAGTGTTTCATATTTTTAAAGTAATAATTAAAAAAGGAACAGTCTTGGACACACATAGTTTCCCGTCCGACAGTGGCTAAATCAATTAGACTTACCCATACCCTAGGTGGGGTTGGTGAAAGGGCCTCTCTGTGTGGAGTTTGCATGTTCTCCCCGTGTCTTCTAGGGTAGGTACCCTCACAAAAACATGCAGTAATCCTGGTCTCTATACTGCCTCCCCCTGGTCAGCCGGGGCGCCTGATGGAGGGGAAAGGAACTGGTTGGAATAACGTGTTCCTTCCACGCGCTACGTCTAACCAGGGAACCTCCCCCCTGTCAGGTGATAAGAAGCGGCTTGCTAGCTCTCATGCATCGAAGGAGGCATGAGCTCGGCTCTAGGCTCTCCCTAGGCTGGCAGAGGGAGTGTAGCGCCCAGGATTACTTCGACAGTTGGCACTGGGTGAGAAAATGGGTTACAAAATCGAGGGATAAATGTAGTTACAAAAAAAAGATTTACCTAGGGTACACAATGCTCATTACAATACTCAGTGTCAATTAAACTCTTTGTGAGTGTTAAAAATAGGTCCTTATGAGTCTTATTTTTATACCCTCAGGGCTCAATTATTTTGGAGGATTTTGCTGTGTGGCCATGTGGTGTGGACTGTGTGACTGTGAGAAGGATGTAACAGTTGATCTATGATACTGGGATCAGTTCATAGGTGATTAACCTAAAACCACTTAAACATACACCGCTAAACCTCTGATATTATAACTATAAATCAGATTATCCCTCTGTGTGTGTGTGTGTGTGTGTGTGTGTGTGTGTGTGTGTGTGTGTGTGTGTGTGTGTGTGTGTGTGTGTGTGTGTGTGTGTGTGTGTGTGTGTGTGTGTGTGTGTGGAGCATATATGTTACATGACTATTTGAAAGAACACACCTGTCTTTTCACCCGCCTGTTTCTTTTTCTTTAGGAGGACGGTGTGTGTGTGTGTGTGTGTGTGTGTGTGTGTGTGTGTGTGTGTGTGTGTGTGTGTGTGCGTGTGTGTGTGTCCCCGTCTGTGCACGTAGGAGTGTGTGCAGCTGAGTGTGGCATTATGGCGGCGCATGGGGGGCTCAGGTTGGGGTCGGGGGCAGGAGCTGGTGGTGGTAGTTGTGGGGGGGTTTGGATGAGATTAGCCCTGGCCAGTTGGATCATTTTACAGGCGGCGAGCCCCCCACCACACCAGCCCCCATACCCCCCCACCTCCCCAAGTCTCCCGGACAATGAGGATTAAACTGCTCTTGTTCCTCAACTCCGAAACGGCAGGGCGACAAAGACACCATTCCTCCTGGGGACCCTGGCTGTGTGGCTGGGAGCTGAGTAGAGCTGGGGGGGTTAAGGAGTGAAGAAGAGGAGGAGGAGGAGGAGGAGGGAGTCAGGCCGGCAGGCAGGGAGGAGGCAGGGGGTCCATCATAAAATTAATCCCTTCACAGTTTCCTCTGGGTGCAGAGTGAGATATGAGAAACGACTAATGAAACACTACAGTCATCTAAGGCCACAGCGATAAAGGCCCTATATTAAACTAATGGAGCCTGTCATTAGCGCCTCTATTAGAGGGGAAGGGGAAGGTTGTGCACTCCTCTGGCGATTACCGCCGAAGATTAAACAGTCCGACTCATTACTGTAATCCGCCACCGTTCAGCACTTCCCTATCGTTTTGTGCCCAAAGTTATGTGGCGATAGTTACACTCACGTACTCGACTGAACCACTGACCATTATTCAGTTCAGCATCACCTAACCTTCTGTGATGACATTCTACATGCTAAATACACATTCATACGATGCGGACTAAACACTGAATTAGAACATACCTCCCGCAACCTCAACCAAAGTTCTTCTGAGCCGAATCAGAGCAAAGATCTGCCATTTAGAAGTGTGTGATTGTAGCCTCGGGCACTGTGCTTAGGGATCACTTTTTGATACTTTTTGGGGGGCCTTTCTGCCTTTATTTAAAGGAAACAGGGAGAGAGTCAGGGGGTGACACACAGCAAAGGTCCACCAGGCTTGGGAATCAAACCCAGGACTCACTGTGAGGCTCTATCAGAGCTTATACTGTATGTGGTACACACCTTAACCACTAGGCCATCGGCACCCCGTGATTAGGGATCTCTATGCTGCAAAAAATATACACCCCTGGATATAACAATGTGCTCAATATGTGGCGGGGTAGGAGAGAAGGGTATAGTGACCTTCAGATATTTACTATTAGTCTAACTATTGGTATTATCAGTAAAAGATTTCTAAATCGGCTGCTATTCTACTGCTGTACCTTATGTATACATCTTTTACTATATCTACTGCTATTGTAACTGCCTCATTCCATTGACATTTATTTTAACTACAATATATGAGTAAAGTAAATATACATTTATACATATTATGTATAAATGTATATTTATGAAATGTTTTCTGTGTTTTCTTTATATCTCTATTCTTCTTCCCTTTCCTGAAAACTGCAAATGATGGGAGCTTGTATGAAAAGTAATTCCACACACTTTGTTTTTAACACCTGTAAAAACCTGTGATGTGACATTAAAGAAGTTGAAGTCGTCATATGCATTGAGGACATTACTTATTGTGTCAAGCGAAAGCTCACTGAAGATCCATTTTACATGGACAAAGACAGAGTGGGACACAGAACAGAGAGGTCCATTGCTTTTTATGTAGTGGGAGTCAATATAGGAGAGCGAAGTGAGGGTTGAAAGAAAGAATGGAGGAGGAGGGTGAGAAGGCCCAGAGCGCCAGAGGGAAAGAGAGAGAGGGAGAGGGAGAGAGAGAGAGAAGAAAGGCGGAGCCCATCATATACAAAGGCTCTCTTTTACTTTTAGAGGGCGAGAGAGGGAGGAAAAAAAAGAGCAATAGAAAAGCTTCTTCTCGCCTCCTGGACGCAGTGTCAAACCCAATCAGCGTCTGGTCTGCCAGCGTTGCTCGTCTCCCAGGCACCGGCTCACAATGGAGGCCGGCCACGGCCGCCACACCTTTCACTTCCAATCTCCATCTTCCAGGACGGGCCCTTCTGGAGGGGACCCATGGCAGGGGGGCCACAGAGAGGTCCCTTAGAGCTCCTCTAATGGTGAGATTCTCATCGCAAAGACAACCGGATTATTAAGTAGAAGTGAAAATACTTGAGTCAGTTTGTGCACATGTTTTAAAGGTACATGATAAGGTTTTTATTTTTTTAGTGTGGCTTAGAGTAAGCTGGTGGGTGTCGGTGAGCCATTGTTCTTGAAAGCCCTTCTGTACAGGTAGAGAATGGGGGCTTAAGCCACAGGATGCGTAGAGACGCCGAAGGCAAACATGGATCAACTGCTCAACGAAGGTGTGTAACAAGCTCTGAGCTGTGGCATCGCTCGCTAATAAACGTGAGCAACAAGGGTTTATCCTCAGGAAACCACCCGCCATTCACAAAAAAAGAACAAACGTCTGCCTCCAATAGACACCCTCCCAAAATCGCATTGTTGAACAAATCCTGCATTAAAAGGAAAGAGTTAGTCTGCGCTTATACTCCTCAACACTTTAGTCAAGTCAGCGCCTCTGCCACTTTCAGAGGCTTGGTCTTCATCGAACCCGAGTAAATCCGTCCCTCAGCAGTCCCAATTGGCTGATGCCGAGGGGGCCATCTTTTTCACACGCTTCCCGACTGAAGAGCCGTCACCAAACAATGGCCAGTTACTGGCAATTAAACAGCGCTTTCCGAGGAATCCGTGGCACTGGTGTAATGGCATTACCGTTAGGACGATTCAATCCCTGAATAGTCAACAGGATTTCGCCTCTCACCAGGAAAAATACTCCTTCATCGAATTACCCGTATTACATAGATTTAGCCAGAGCTTATGATTCAAGGTTCACAGATTATATGGCTCCTCTAAAGATGGCAGGAAGAGAAAGGAGCGAAAGGCCAGGAGAATGATGCAAGAGGGCCGACTCCAACGTATTGTCGCCATCGGGCAGAAACTTTGAATCTCCATATTTTGAATGTTTATGTTTTTGCGTAAATGAATGCCCTACTTCATCATACTACAGTGTCACACAAAAGTGACACATAATAGCCAATCTACAAGCTCAAAAAACACATCGCATCGCGATGCGTTTTGAGCTTGTAGATCGGCCATCTTTGATACTTTTGCATTTGAATTCTGTAAAGTAACAGTTTTGGCACTTTCTGTCCCAACAAAACGCCTGAGCAAACTTTAGACACACATTGAAACAAAAAGCACTATCTTCACCTTTTGGATGGACAGAGAAATGACACGGACAGTTCCCATGTGGAAATGGTCAGAAAGTAGGCCTATGCGTTGCAGGGTAGATTTGCGTACATTCTATGTCCGCGGTGAATAAGCTTAAAGCTGATTCAGGTTCTGATATCAATTTAGATGTTGTGTACAACTAAATCAGAACAACACAGCTCAACACCAGTCACACGCCTTGACAGTACGACAGCAGACTGTAGTAGAGAATATAGACTCCCTCACTCACTCACTCACACACACACACACACACACACACACACACACACACACACACACACACACACACACACACACACACACACACACACACACACACACACACACACACACACACACACACACACACACAGAAAGAAACACACACACACACACACACACACACACACACACACACACACACACATGCACACACACACACACACACACACACACACACACACACACACACACACACACACACACACACACACACACACACACACACACACACACACACACACACACACACACACACACACACACACACACACACACACACACACATATTCAGGAGGCAAACTGCACATGGTGCCCTTTGACCCCTCATCGGTCGGGTTGTCCGGGTGGTTCTGGGAATCAGGAAGTCTTGCCAAGTCCATTATCTCACAATGAAGGGCTAATTACCGGGTCCGCAAGCCTCAAATCACACAGCAACAGACTGCTGGTCTCTGTCCTCCTCTCACCCAACATCTTAATTGCTCTTTTATTCTCCTTGCGTTTCATTCTGTCTCTTTCCCAAACTCTCCTTCCCTCGCCTCAGCCATTCCGCACATAAAAGCGGGATGCTAATTGCTTGCTATGGAAATATTGGGACTGTGATTAGGGAGGTTGGAGGGGATTGGCTGGTCCGCACCTCTCCTTCTGCACGAGGCAGCGGCAAGCCACCGCGCCACACTGCAGTCGCAGAGCGACAGCCAATGGGAAAGTACAGTACGCACGTCAGTGCTGAGAGGAAATTCAATTTCCGCTGTCGTCTGCATGCAGCCCGGACAACGTTTGACAGTGTGAGAGGACACTGTCACTGTGCACCCCTGGAGATTGTGTGAACCAGCTATAGTAGCCTATGCTTGCTGGCTAAATGCAGTCTCTCCATGCTGCAGCAAAGTGACATGAGAATTAAGTTACTTTTGCTAATGAGGCTCTAACGCTATTTTACAAATATTAACGCTATCTATGCATATTGTCACTATGTGGTCTTTCACCACATAGCTTTGGGGTGGTCAACCGCTATGGTGGTTAACCTCATACACAGACCCAATATCTCATACACAGACCCGATACCATACACAGACAGTTTGACAGCCTTAAGTACCGACTGGGCCAGTCGTGCTTTCGCGGGAAGAGGGAACCACGCCTACAGGTAATCACATTCACAAAACAACTGTTTGCTAAATGCGCTGACTGACCAGTTGAATTCACTGCTGGAGGTTGCTGGTTATGTGCAGAGACGAGTCTGAATTGTACAAATGGTCTGTGTATACCATTCCATGTCAATCACTTCTGCCATCTAACAAAGCAGAAATTATTTGAAAATAACAACAATTGGTAGAGAGAGGTCAATAGTTATCACTCTGCAATTGGCATGCACAATATCACATTGCATGTGCATGTGAGGGCAGAGATGAGAAATGACATGCATCACAGGCCCCAAGGTGGGAATCGAACCCAGGATGTGGTCAATGCGTTAATCCATTAAGACCGGGAACGCATCTGTGTCATTTTAAGATTTCTTTGGCTATTCAAAAAATTGCAGATATACAAGCTCATGGCATGGCACCGAGTGCTGCGCTATGAGCTTGTATATCTGCTATTTTTTGAAAAATCTTGACAATTTGTGCAAATCTTTGTTTTTAAAGCGAACATTTTTAACTCCAATATTGGCTTCTGGCGGGGGGTCCCTGGAACAAAATATTTTGAGATGGGGGTCCACGGCCAAATACATATAATTTTGGGGGTCCTTGACATGGAAAAAATTGGAGCACCACTGATATAGCAATCAAACAACAAAAATGTGTTGTTTCGAAGCAAAGATTTGAGTTACAAATGTTCACTTTAAAATAATATATATATAATCAAAGTTTTTAACACATTTTCAAGATTTTTCCAAAATAGCACATATACAAGCTCGTAGATGAGCTTGTAGATCTGCTATTTTTGCATAGCCAAAGCATAAAATAATGCTTTCTAGCTCAAATCTAAAATGACACAGATGCTTCCCTGGTCTTAATGTATTAACAGGCTCCCAGCATCTTATGCCCTTTGACCACACTCAAATGTACTGTACACTATCAGAGACAAATTGGGGCGGCAGTGGCTTGGGAGGTAGAGTGGCCGCTTTGGAATCAGAAAGTTCCTGATTCGATCCCGGGCTCCCCCTGTATTACTGTCGAAGTGTCCTTGAGCAAGACACTCAACCCATAATTGGTCCTGATAAACAGGTTGGTGCCTTGCATGGTTTCCTCCAGCATGGGTGTGGGAATGGGTGAATGTAACGCACATAGTGCACCACTTTCGATTAAAGCGATACATAAATGCACCATTTGCCATTTTAAATTAACTCTCCGGATTTTTTATGATGATGTTAAAGGGTACATAGATAAGCTGACAGCCTCCGTTTTCCATGTGTTTACACGGGGTAAGGTTTTTTTCACCCTAAATATATTTTTGGAAGGCAGCCATCGTGTTACTATGTTGCAGACCACATAATGGGGAAATAGCAAACCTTATGCAACAGAGGTGTTGTAAAAGTGCAACATCAGGTAGAGATGAATGTTGTTTGTCTTTTGCCCATTTAATAAATGTTTGAAAAAACATATCACGGTGGTCATATGAGATTTTTCTGTCTGTTCTGTTCTCATCAGTGATTCTTTGTACTAACAGAAATCAATACATTATTGAGGGCATCAAATAGGAATCCAATGAAACACAATAAATTCTGTCCCACACAGTCTGTAAAATATATCGTCGCAAAACCCTGTATGTCCAAAAAATCTTGATTATTTTTTTCTACAAGCTCACAACATGTTGCAGTGTGACACATTGTGACCTTGTAGATTGTGTATTTTTGCTACTTTTGTGTGACACTGTCATGTGACAAAGTATCAAAAAGTGCATTCATTTATGAAAAAACCTAAAAAGATGAAATATGGAGATAAAGATTTCTGCCCAACAGCGACTATAAATAATTACTGGTGATCACAGCATATCTACACTGCATGCACTAAGCTGGTGACTGACTGATGACTTTAGTGTTGACATATTGTTTTGCTATCAGTGATCAGATTCATTCAACCAAGATCTCATTCCATTTTCCAGCCTGAACATCCTCAGGCTTATCTTCACAAATAATGGTGGGTAATTCACAAATAATGGATGCACATAATCATCTACTAACTAGTCCTTTTTAACAACAAGGGTCAGCCTTAATAGACTCCGCAATCTCAACATAAGATGCTTATACATATGGAAATTAGGCCTGGTTAGTGGAGGGGAAATGTGCAGTCTCACAACGCTGCCTTTTGCCCTTCTACTTTTTGGAATCATGCCCAATTTCCTGCATCTGTATCTGTTCAAATGCTGTTGATGGATTGTTTTTTAATTTAACCACTTTCAATCTCTCATCCTTATTTTGGGCACATTTTTAAAAAATGTAATAAATATATGATTAAAAAAATGCTTTGTGGGCATTATGAGCTTGTACATTTGCTATTTTCGCCGCATTTTCACACCCAAAATAGGGATGCTTTCAAAAGGAAATGGCTGCTAAACGGAACCGCACTCCGACGATATACACCTCTCCTCCATCCGTGTGAAACCTTTAGAAATGTCGCTCGCTTGCTTTAGTGTCCATCAAACCTAACGTCTGACCTTTGGCCTTCATCAAAAGCTTCGGGGGAAAATCAAAAGCATGTTGAGGAACTTCGATGGATGAAGTACTTTTTCAAAGACTTCTTTCCCCCCTACCCTCCCACCTCCTCCAAAGAGGCTGGAAAAGATGGAAAATGGGGGTCGAATCTTTGGTTTTCCCAATGGTGGGAGTGGCGGAGTGTTTGGACAGCGTGCGGTGACTGGCGGGTAGGGGGCGGTGGGGGTGCTTGAGGGGTGCAGGTCGGCTGTTCAAAGGCTGGCTTTTTACATTGTTGGTCAGTTGGGGATTAAGGCCCTCTCTGCAGCAGAATAGCCCCTCTAATTAAAAAGGATAAGGAGACAGAGAGGTAGCGAGAGGCACGGGAGGACCGGGGGAGGAGAGGGGGAGAGCAAATTTGAGGAGAAAAGAAAGAAAAGAAAAACTGTTTTTCAGTGTCACTCCTGCGAGCCGGACCCCGGTAGGATTAACTTTACCAACTCCCCTCCTCTCACTCTCCTTTTCTCCCTCTCATGTCCCTTTTACTCTGTCTGTCTGTCTGTCTGTCTGTCTGTCTGTCTGTCTGTCTGTCTGTCTGTCTGTCTGTCTGTCTGTCTGTCTCTCTCTCTCTCTCTCTCTCTCTCTCTCTCTCTCTCTCTCTCTCTCTCTCTCTCTCTCTCTCTCTAATACTGTAGCTGTTGCCAGGTGTAACAGCTAATGGGGATCCTAAATAAACTCATCTCTCTCCTATACCACAGGCAACAAACTGTGTGTGTTCCCCCAAAACTTTCTTCTCTTCACTTGTGACCGTGTGTGTGTGTGTGTGTGTGTGTGTGTGTGTGTGTGTGTGTGTGTGTGTGTGTGTGTGTGTGTGTGTGTGCGTGTGTGCGTGTGTGCGTGTGTGCGTGTGTGCGTGTGTGTGTGTGTGTCCCAATTACAGGTTGACATTTTAAACCGTTTATGTAACTTTTAAAAACCAATGCAGGCCTATGCAGTAAAATAATGTGTTCATTTGACTCTGATAGTGTCAAAACTGTGTTTAATGTGTAGAGGAAAGATCGTCCACAATCTACTGAAGTTTGTTTGCTTCTATAAACTGAGCCATAATAACAATATAAAATCTGTCCTCGAAATCGATTACAGCAGGCAAGCTTGGGTTGTGTTTGGGATTGTTTCACCACATGAAACATAATGCTATACAGCAGTGGTTCCCAACCTTTTTGGATCAGGGCCCACTTGAACAATTTGAAAGAATTCATGGCCCACCCATCTGACCTCTTAAACGGTCAGATGGGTGAGCCACACGTGTGCATTTTCAGGGCATGTTTATTCTAATGGTCGATTTAATCTATTGTGTTCCAGCTTGGATCAATGGAACTCACGTACACTTTAAGTTAAAATCTAAGTGTTTTGCCAATTATTTGGGGGCCCACTTGCAATATCCTCACGGGCCTCAACAAGGGGTGATTTGCATACACAGTTATCTTGTGAACCATGTTTCAGCCAACTCATGTGTGTGTGTTCACGTACAAGTCAAAGGCTCAAGTGACAGGCAATATCTAAATTGTGCACCTACACCTATGTGTGAACATGTGTTTGTGTGTGTGCGCGTGCGTATGTGTGTAAATTGCATGCATCCTTTTGAATGATTGTGTGTACGCAAATACATTCATGGTGCATGTTTGTGTGTTGAGGTGCATGCATGTGCCTGGGTGTGTGCATGTGCATGTGCATGTGCATGTGCATGTGCATGTGCATGTGCATGTGCATGTGCATGTGCATGTGCACGTAATTTGCATGATTTGTGTGTACGCAATACATTCATGGCCCATGTTTGTGTGTTTAGGTGCATGTATAGTGTGTGTGTGTGTGTGTGTGTGTGTGTGTGTGTGCGTGCGTGCGTGCGTGCGTGCGTGCGTGCGTGCGTGCGTGCGTGCGTGCGTGCGTGCGTGCGTGCGTGCGTGCGTGCGTGCGTGCGTGCGTGCGTGCGTGCGTGTCTGTGCGTGCGTGCGTGTCTGTGTGTGTGTGCAGTCTTCAGAATGTGAATGGAAGCTGTGCTGTGGTCCAGATGCTGGCTGTCAGTAGGTGGGCTGTTTGCAGTGGGGATGCCAGGTTGTGTTTTTGTTTGTCCCTCCTCCGCCCCACCTCCCTCCCTCCCCTCTCTCGGTGGGGGTCCGTGGCTCCCGGGGTTTGCTGGGCGGGGGGCAGTCCCTGCTGACCGATACCCAGCTCTAAGGCCTCTCAGTCGGGCTAACAGTGGCCACAGGCCATGGGAGGTTAACGAGGTACCAGCAGGAACAACACACACCATCCTCCCCACGCGGACAGCTCACAAGGGGCTGTGCACTGCAAAATCTACAGTGTTACTTTAACTCTGAGAGTGCAGACATGGACCCTTAAAGGATCCCTTACAGTTAAGTGAATACTCCAGAGTTTGCAGTGCATGTATCTCAATTAAGATAAGATAAGAAAGAAAAAAAAGTTTATTGAGCACTGTGGGAAAAATCAGGTAGGAGCAACAGTAGTAAGCTTGAAACATAGGATACGTACTGAGTAGAGACTCAAAGAGAAAGGAATAACATAAAACTTAAATACATTTAAATAAAATAAATAACTAAATAGAACACTATCTGACTGAGTTTACATTATGTATATTCTATCAATATAAATGGCGCACAATATATCACCAGTGAATATATGCATGATTATAAATATATCATCAGCGGATATAAGAAGGGATTAAGTAGAGACTACCGCGTCAACCGGCCTTCAACAGTGGGTATCTGGATAATATATACTGTATGATCAAAGGAACAATTTGCACTCAAAGAATAGGTTTCAGAGCTTTTAATGTGCCACAACCGCAATCATGAAAAACCTGCTGCTGTGGCACATTAAAAGCTCTGAAACGTATTCTGTGAGTGCGGATTGTTCCTTTAATGAGACTGTTTGTTTAGAGGAGTGGTTCTCAAAGTGGGGTCCAGGGACCCTCATGGGTCCTTGAGAAGGTTCCAGGGGGTCCTCAGTAAAATGTGTTAATATACTGTAGCATCAAAATCGGTTTAACCATATATATTGTACATTGAATATCTGAAGATAGACGATCTACAGAGCTTCTAGATCTGCTATTTTAAAGAAATCTTGAAAAATGTTTGAAAACGTTGGAATATTTTGGACATATTTTAACTACCCAATTCTTGTATGGGGGTCCCTGGCAAAACAATATTTTCGGGGGTTTCAAGTTGAATGTGTAAACATGTTTTATATTTAACATTTATCAACAATGAATATTTGTATAAGTAAGGCAGCATAAGGTATGGTAACTCATATATTGCTTCATGGGTTGCTCCAGTTGATAACTGGCTAGTGTTGAACGGTACTGTATATCTATTGAAGTTAATTGTGGCATTTTACTGTTTTTATTATTAAGAGCTGAGTCAAGCACTCTGTAAACAAATAAATACTGATTATCATTATTATAACGCAGCAATCAATATTTAGTATTGGATCAAATATTTGGCTTAGCAAAAGTTCCTCACAAAATGGTGTCCATTTCCAAAGCACCTTTATCCAAATCTTTACAAAATAGGCATAAAACATTCGACCGCATTCACACCAACAGCAGAGGCAACCTAACCTGCTTATAAGGAGCAGTTAGGGGTTCAGCGTCTTGCTCAAGGACACTTTTGTACGAGGCCAGGAAGAGCCGTGGATTGAACCGGGAACCAAGAACCGAAGCGCTATACCGGCCCATTCCTCTCAGACCATGGTGCTGAACTTTTGGGTCCTCCAGGGGGGTGATAGTTAGAGCCAAATGGACACTTACGGGTCTGTAACTTTACAGTATTTAGAGTTATGGGAGTCTGTGGCCTAATGCATAGCAAACAGGAGGTCCTTGAAATTAAAACATTTGAGAACCACTGTCATAGAGGATGATAAGTATGAGTTTGAGACACAAGGTCGCAGTTTAACAGATAAGTGTCATTTATTGCCTGCAAACAGCAACTGCTGTTTCTTAACAGAAATAAGAGTTAGTTATGTGTGGTTGTAGGCCTACACTGTCAAATCCTATAAGCGTCAACTTGAACCAAGGTAGTATGGTTTGATTGTTACACTTGCAGAGTTGAATTGATATTCAAGATTTTACAGTGTAAACACCTGTTCAGTCTTTTGTGATATTTGTTCAACTTGGACGCTCCGTCAATACATATTGATAGCCACCACCTATCAATAAATCCATGTGGATTTACAATGCAGATGGCAATATCTAGACGTTTGATAGTTACTGTGTGTGTGTGTGTGTGTGTGTGTGTGTGTGTGTGTGTGTGTGTGTGTGTGTGTGTGTGTGTGTGTGTGTGTGTGTGTGTGTGTGTGTGTGTGTGTGTGTGTGTGTGTGTGTGTGTGTGTGTGTGTGTATGTGTGTGTGTGTGTGTGTGTGTGGACACGAAGGCCTACAGTATGTGTGACAGATGGGGGCAGTTGAGTGGGCCAAGTCATTGATTTGACCTTGAGGTGGACTGGACAGCTGAACTCCAGTGAAGAGGCAGTGGCACAAACAAAGGATTCAATTATTATAATATTGAGTTCAAAAGGAATATGCTTCTTTAATGCTGTTTAAAAATAGAAACTCTTATTATAATAATCAGGGGGGAAATCATGAGTAGGCCTATTAATAGAATGACTAATTCCACAATGAAAATCAATTACCCCCACTAATACTACATACACGACTAAAATAATAGCATGTGATAGGGAATAATTATGATTTTCTTTTTAACTATTTATTATAATTTTCTATCAAGCCTTATTAACCAGCGAAGTTTGTGACGTACATTTAATATAGCAAAGAATATTGTGTATTGTGCATGTAAAATGTTTCTCATGCCAGTAGGCTATCTATAGAGAGAATTGGCTAGCACTGCGAGTCATATCTCAGTCCCACGATTCTTAAGCGTTCAATCCGTCTCTCTAAACAGCAGGAGAAACCGTGACTCTTACAATTGGCCCCGGGACATGGGGACATGGGGAGGGCAGATTGTCACAGACATTAACAAGAGTGTTCACCTTTTTACAATCACAGGCCCCGTTTAGCTCAAGCGCTCCCTGGGGGCTATTAGATATTTTTCAGATGAATTATATATCAGAGGAGGAGATGAAAGGCCCCCTGTGAGAGTCAAGAACAGCTGTGGGACAAGACGAGGGAATAGTTGTTAGGTTATTTGTTTGTTTGTTTGATCATATGCAAAATGGTAATTAGCTACTTCTGATTACAGCGACATGTTTGACAGGCTAATGAAGGGCATTTTATGTTATTTCAACAACATCCAGTGGTTTATTCTCTGTCAGTGTGGATATTTGTCCATAGTGTAATTCTCATCATTTAATAAAAGGAACTTGAAAAGGCAAAGAAAGACTGGAAGTCTTGTATTGATTTTAGACGTGTCTAACAGGCCCATTGGCTTTTGTTCACAGCACATTAGCCTCCCAGATAAATGTGTAACCAACCAGTGCTGGTGTAACAGCCTCCCAGTTGTTTTCAAACTACAAGGATCCTGTGATCAAAACACGATTCAGGAGGATCCCTTGTGAAAAAGAAGGGTGTGCTGCTGTGCATGGTAGCTGGCTAGATATGATGAATGCTCCAATTTATCTTTGAGCTGTTTGAGCTGTGGACACACAGCACAGCACAGCACAGCACAGTGAAAAGAGCACTTTACAATTAGCTTGCTTGATAATCACATCCAGCCGGTAATCCCCCAAACTGCATGCAACCTGCCTGCTGGACGGAAACTGGGAGGATGATGGAAAGAATCTGGGAGGATGGAGAGAATCTGAGGATGGAGAGAATTAGGGAGGATGGAAAGGGAGGGCAAGGGGGGTAAGCAGGAGAAGTATAAGTAGGCTACATAAGGAACTAGCAATATCCCCTATAACCCCTAAACTATTAATAAAAATAAATAATTATGAATTAGACCCAACTGAAAACTTCCAATGAAAGTAAACAAAATCAATTAGGCTTTTTACAACTGAGAGAGAGAAAGGGAGGGGGGAGAGAGAGAGAGAGAGAGACTTTTATTAATCTCCTTGACAGATTTAACCGTGACAGATTGTTATTTATAAAAGGTATGCAGGCCTGTGCCAAAACCGTTACTTTTATTTTTGCTTGTTCAGTAGTTTTCCAACTAAACACACACACACACACACACACACACACACACACACACACACACACACACACACACACACACACACACACACACACACACACACACACACACACACACACACACACACACACACACACACACACACACACACACACACACACAGCTATACTGGCCTATTTCATATGTATATATATTATATGATGAGGGTGTATTACACAGAATGATTCATTTGTAAAACAAAATGCTTCATAGAGAGCTCCAGGCTCCGACTGCATGGTGTTGTTGTGCAATTATAGGAATACATTACAGACTTGGCACACAAAGGCTGCTTTGCCTCTCCCCCTTTACAAATATTACATGTTTTCACACCTCTGCTTTGCCTGTCATATTTTCTCAAATTCCATTGGCTGTTTAGATTCCACTTAAACCTCTTTCCCATCTCTCTCTCTCTCTCTCTCTGTCTCTCTCTCTCTTTCTCTCTCACTGTGTGTGTCTCTCTCTGTCTCTCTCCATATTGAGCATCACTGACTAATAATATTCACGTCCTCTGAAAGGGACGTGTGACCTATCTATCCCGAAGGAAACGGATCAAGTGAGGATATCTGACTTTATCCTATAAGTGACGGATAGAAAAAGGACATTTCAAAGGCAAGTAACAACTCCAAATTACTTTCAGCATTGTTGTTCGTACGACGGATCTTAGGCATAGATATCATGTCTCTATATATACAGACATTGATATTGATATTGATGCATGCTGCCTGCCGAGACTTTGTGACTGAAATACCACAGCATAATTGGGGAGGCGTGCTTAAAGCCCCCCCTTTCCCCCCGTTGTCACTTGTCTCTGCAAACGGGTATTGGGGCCCCAACATAGCAAAGCAGCCTATGTGAGGATGTGGACTAGTGTGCCTATTTATTTACTAGTCCGATAGGCCAGGGTCTTCAATGTTTTTCAGGCCAAGGACCCCCTTAGTTGAAAGAGAGACTTTTAAATTCCACATAAATTCGTTTCATTGTTTGACAGCACGATCATCAGTCTATTTTGGATTGTTCATGTGTATTTTCAGACATATAACCACTTAAATCTCTTTTTTTCCCTCTAGACCAAACCTCTTTGCCGAAAATAACCTGATTTACAAGCTCATTAACGCCTCGCAGTGTGAGCTATAGATCTGCTATTTTTGGCTAAAGTTCTCCTCAGAATATGGATGCTATAGGGTTCAAGTGGTTAAAGTAAAAAAGTTCCTATCACAAGATTTGGCGGACCCCCTGTAGTAACTCTGAGGACCCCCTAGCGGACACGCTACAGGGGGTCCCTGTTGAAGACCCCTGTTATAGGCTATTCTATCTGAAGACGGTGCAGGACAGCTATAGTTTTATCCTAAGCGGTGTCTCATTTGGTTGGGCTGATAGTTATGACAAATTCTGAAAAACAGATACAGGTAGACCTACATTTATTGAAGTTGAATTATTATTATTAGTTAGATAGCATCAGCAATAAACAAAACCTAAAACGACACCAATAATAATAATGATAATAATAATAAATATAACACAAATAATAATAACAATAATAATTATAATATTAATAATAAGAACAGTGATTCAATTAGTTTTTCAATTGTAAATATTATAGACTATATGATAAAAGGTAAATATTCAAAATTCAATACAAACCTACTCTGCTTTAACCTGCCCTAATAATAACACATAATTAATGATAATAATAATAATAATTATTATAATAACAACAACAACCATAATAATAACACATAATTAGGCCTAATATTGTTTTATCATTATTATTATTATTATTATTATTATAATAGTACAAATAGGATGATAACGTCACTATGAACTTATGTCAGTTTGGGAAAGTGAGTAGTAGTGGGGTTACTGGGTTGGTGTTGGTGGGGGTTATTGTGAGAGGGGGGGGTCTGTCTGGCAGTCAGCTGGTCGCATAAACACAATGTCAGCCTTTGTTTTATTTTCGTGACGCAGAAAATTAATCTGGGCCCCGAATGCGGAGCGCGTCCTGTAATCACAGCCAGCGCGTGCCGTCCGGATTATCTCGTTAATTTCTTACAGAATGAAACTTGTAGCCAATAATAATTAATCGTTGGTCAGGGAGGGTAATTATTATTATTATTATCATTATTATTGAACGGATATCTGTGTGTGTGGTGTGTGGTGGGTGGGGGGTATGTGGGGGTGACAGATTGAGAAGAATAGCATAGTGTCCGTTATTGGCTGTATAAAAACGTTAGAGGTGTATACAGTTGTAGAAAAGACCGTTTAGACCAGTGGTTCTCAACCGGTGGTCCGGAGACCACCAGTGGTCCTTGAGGGGGTTCCAGGTGGTCCACAGCTAAATGATGGAGAGTTGGGATTGGGAAATGGACCCTTATCTTTAACTCTTGATAGTGTAAAATGAGTCTGAGAGGCAAAATCTTATCAAACGGTGGTCCGTGGCTCAAATTCCGAATAAATAATGGCCCTTGATATGAAAAAAGTTGAAAACCACTGGTTTAGACACAAGGACCCCCACCGGCTTCAACTGCTAGCTACAGGTGCACAAATGCTTCTTCCGTTTAGCCTTACAACATATTTAAGACAGCAAAACCTAGAAGGCCTAACCTATAAATACATTTATAATTCGTAACCTTGACAGCCTTTAATATGGGGCAAGAATCTAATTTGTTATATTCCATTTTTTCCCCTAGTATAGGCCTATAGCCTATATTAGCCTAATATTAAATGTCAAAAAGTTAGGCATTTTTAACATTTGAATGGCAATTCTTGTTAAGAATATAGACCTACCTAAATGTTTGTGTAGGCTGATGTTTGTGCAAACATGTGTGTGTGTGTGTGTGTGTGTGTGTGTGTGTGTGTGTGTGCGTGCGTGCGTGCGTGCGTGCGTGCGCGTGCGTGCGTGCGTGCGTGCGTGTGTGTGTGTGTGTGTGTGTGAGAGGGAGTAGAGAGAGAGAGAGAGATTTCTCTCAGTTGCAAAACACAGCTCTGTTTGCACATTCTTTTACCGCCTTTTAATTGTACATTTATTTTCTTTTGATTATATTGTTCCACTTTTGCAGTGTAAACGTGTGTTTCCCAATAAAAACCCTTTGAATTTAATTGAATTGAGAGAGAGAGAGAGAGAGAGAGAGAGAGAGAGAGAGAGAGAGAGAGAGAGAGAGAGAATCCAGGTGATCGTTTCTGTTTGCTTAAATTAAGATTAGCCTAAGCGTTTTCTAATCAACACTTTTCAAGTGTCTGCACCACTTAAATCTAATTACCGGGCGGGGGCAGCAATTCATTAGTGGAAATCACCCCATGGCTGAGAGACACTAGCCGATCAATAACGTAGGTAAACACACACACTTTCTGAGCTAATGGATCAGCGTTGCCATGTCTGCTTATTATAAGCGACTTTGGGCTTGTTTTTCTGTAAAGTTGCTAGTAAATATTGGTTAGTTGGGGGTTGCGTTTTTTGGGCTTGTTTCTAAAGTGTAGTTGCTTATTTGGGCTTGTTTCCTAAAATTGTTTAAACCAGTGTTTCATTTTCAAGTCAAGACCCCCAAATTAATATGTTGTCTGCGGACCCCTTTCTGAAAACATTTTATGCCAGGAACCCCCCATACAAGATTTGTGTTGCATGTTTCAAAAATATTCCATATTTTTTTAAATGTCTTCAAGATTTAGTTTTGAAAAGCAGATCTACAAGCTTCTGCCATTTTCACACAACAAAAAGCTTGTAGATCGGCTATTTTCAAATAGCCAATGTAGGAGAAGGGCTTCTTTTGGGATTGTTTTCATAGACTCGGTTGCGTGTTTCTCTCGCAAAATCTGGCAACACTGGAATGGACGCCTCAAGGTTTTCCTCTCTCATTATTTGCTTAAATGTGTCGATCGCAAATGTAACTCTGTTACATTTGAATGTAACAAGAGTTTTTATTTAGCCCGCCAACAAAAGCGCGCAATAGAAATGGAAGATGGCGCTCGTTGTATGTGAATGAGCTCTGAGTTGGCAGTATTGGGGTCTTTTGTATGTCTATGTCCCCCCTAAAGGTTCTTTTGTTATCAGCATTACTTATCGGTCAACAGTGGCCTTTGTCTCTGCAAATGGACCCCCAATCAGCTGTCTATTTAGTTACTCCTAACCTGTGGGTATATGCTAATTGGGGGGGGGGGGGGGGCTGGTTTGGGGGGGGCGCGATGAGTGTGCGCATTTTAACGACAATGTTTTGTTTTCGTTTGGGAGTGTGTGTGTGTGTGTGTGTGTGTGTGTGTGTGTGTGTGTGTGTGTGTGTGTGTGTGTGTGTGTGTGTGTGTGTGTGTGTGTGTGTGTGTGTGTGTGTGTGTGTGCACGCGCGCGCGCGTGCATGCGTGCGTGCGTGCATGCGTGTGCGAGAGAGAGAGAGAGAGAGAGAGAGAGAGAGAGAGAGAGAGAGAGAGAGAGAGAGAGAGGGAGGGAAAACGAGGGGGCGGGTGGGTGGGGGGGGGCGTGTGTGTGTGTGTGTGGGGGGGGGGGGGGGGGGGGCGTAAACGTTTGTCAGACAGACAGAGCCTCCAGGCCAGCTGGGGGTCTCCGCTCCTCTTTAAGAGCCGTGCGTAACTAAAGAGCGCACGCAGCAACAACCCCACCGGGAACAACTCAACACATCTCTCTCCTTCTCCTCCTGACTGACTGTCTGTCTGTGTCCTCAGGTCTCTGTGCGAACACGAGAATAACGGCGACGAGAGAGAGAAACACACATACGACAGGATTTTTTAAAAAGAGAAGAGGATTTATTATTATTTTCTTTTGATTTGTGCGCACGGACTCTAACATGATGTCTTATCTGAAACAACCGCCGTACACCGTCAACGGTCTGAGTCTATCTACCTCTGGTATGGATCTGCTGCATCCCTCCGTCGGATATCCAGGTATGGACAATCGCACGCTGCTTCATAATACGAATAGCTATTGTAAATGTTTTTACTCATTATCATAATATTTTGTAATCGTCAAAGGTTGTGATTTATTTTGCTTAGCTATTTGGATTAACGAAACATTAATTTGTAACATAAATAAGCCTTTCCTATTTCTGCAACTAAAAGGCCTTTCATTTATATAACTGATTCTTGTGTAGTCTAATTACATAATATAATGTTTCTTATCAGTCTATTAATCCGTTTGTAATCAATCCAACAAACCTTGTGGACAAAAGTAAAGTAGCTATAATTGAATTTAAAGGGGGCCGTGGTCGGTTATTTTTAAAACACCTTACAAGGGAGAAATTAAGAACAACATTTAGAGAGAAAGACAGAAAGTTGTTGTTGCATTCTATTCATGTTTCTTTTCCCCTTCACGCAGCACATCCTCGGAAACAGAGGCGAGAGCGCACGACCTTCACGCGGGGGCAGCTCGACATCTTGGAGAACCTGTTCTCCAAGACGCGCTATCCTGACATCTTCATGAGAGAGGAAGTGGCCTTGAAGATCAACCTGCCTGAGTCCAGAGTTCAGGTGTGTGTCTAATCAATCACCTGCGCGCACACTTAATTATATGGCTGAGACTGAGGTGACAGACTAGGCACTGGCAGTGGTTCTCAAACTTCTTAGCTGGAGACCCAAAATAAAGATTTGATGTCTCCCCGGGACCCAAACTATAGTGAAAATAGCAGACCTACAAGCTCACTACGCCGCTTCGCGTTGTGAGCTTGTAGATTGGCTATTTTCACTACTTCTTAAACATTGTTTTCTAATTAATGGAATTTATTTGATTTAAAAGAAGATATGTATTACATTATTTGGAAAAATCATTGAGTTTTTTTTTTTTTTTTTTTTTTATTAAAAATAATAACAATTAAAAAGAAAATGTAGGAAACCAAAAATTAAGAGATATTTACTCGCGAGCCATAAAAATTGATCCGCGACCCACAAATGGGTCCCAACCCACTGTTTGGGAAACAGTGGACTAGAGTAGCCTATCCTCTCGACAATTAGGCCACCCCAACAAAACACCATTTTCCCCAAATGGCCTAAAAATAACATTGTTTAAATGCCTGAATGATTTGATTTATTTATGTATGTATGTATATATATAGACTTCAAATGAATCATTGATGAACTGTGATGTTTCTTTCAGGTATGGTTCAAGAACAGGAGGGCCAAGTGTCGCCAGCAGGCCCAGCAAGCCCAAAGCGGCGCGCAGAGCAAGACTGCCCCCAAGCCGGTGAAAAAGAAAGCTTCTCCCATCGGAGAGGCGAGCTCCGAGAGCGGTGCCAGCGGCCAGTTCACCCCGCCGTCGAGCACATCCATCCCGCCCGTGAGCACCAGCAGCGCGCCCGTGTCCATCTGGAGCCCCGCGTCCATCTCGCCGCTCTCAGACCCGCTCTCTACCTCCTCGTCGTCCTGCATGCAGCGCTCCTACCCCATGACCTACACCCAGGCGTCGGGCTACAACCAGGGATACTCGGGCTCCTCGGGGTCCTACTTCGGAGGGATGGACTGCGGGTCGTACCTCTCCCCGATGCACCATCAGCTGTCCGGCTCCACGATGAGCCCCATGGGAACCACCGGCGTCTCCGGCCACCTCAACCCGGCGTCCTCGCTCTCCACGTCGGCCTACGGGGCGGCCGGGCTGGGCTTCAGTGGCGCAGCGGACTGTCTGGACTATAAGGACCAAACCGCCGCCTCGTGGAAACTCAATTTCAACTCGGACTGTTTGGATTATAAAGACCAGGCCACGTCGTGGAAATTTCAGGTGTTGTGAAAATATCTTGCCCAATTCAAGACTATATCCCTCACCGCTACGTTGGGTGCTGCTTCGTCGCAAAACATTGGAGATCTGTTTTTTGTTTTTTACGACTAAAAGCCCCAAATAGGTCTACCTCTTCCTCGGGCAGAACAGAGACAGTTGTTTCACCTGTTGGGTTAACTTATGTTGGGTTAACTTATTGAACATTCAGAGTGAACTCTCCTATAATAACTTTGATCAACGACATGAACGAACAAATCGTTAGCCAGGAAGAAAATGACCAAGAAAGAGAGTCCAGCTTCAGCTAAGTGGAATGGCTGTAAACTCCATTTAATTATGCTCCATCGTAAAGCGATGTCGGTGGCACCAAAAATAGCCGATCTACAAACTCACAGAGCATTTCAGATGTGAGGCACTGTGTGAGCTGTAGATCGTGTATTTTCACGCCGACACCGTTGTACGACGTAGGCTTCTAATAGGTCTCAGAACGACCCTCTCTTGTCTTTTTCGCTTTTTGACTGGCGAGCGGAATGGGCCCTTTGATCAAAGCGGCGTGTGTGTGTGTGTGTGTGTGTGTGTGTGTGTGTGTGTGTGTGTGTGTGTGTGTGTGTGTGTGTGTGTGTGTGTGTGTGTGTGTGTGTGTGTGTGTGTGTGTGTGTGTGTGTGTGCGTGCGGTGCGCGCGCGCGCGTGCTTGAGAGAGAGAGAGAGAGAGAGAGAGAGAGAGAGAGAGAGAGAGCACCTCTGACGTGAACCCGGATGCACTATTTAATTTATGAAAAACAGTGTTTATAAGACGCTAGTTGTAAGAGACAATCAGTCCGTATGCTTGTGCGCATAATGTCCCATAAATGTGTTTTTTCCCTTTCTATGTTAGATTTGAAAATGTGATTCTTTGTAATACTTGTATGCAATTTTGTTTCCCGTCCCGCGACCCCCAACTGTGAATGTGATAGTTTTAATTTCTGTCCTATTGTTACACGATAATTTATTACCTATAACAGAATATTAGTTGAAATATAGGGAGTGCATACGGATAGTGGGTAAATCAGGTCAACGGGAAACGTCCATTCAAGCATCTTTGACAATTGTATAAACTGCTATGAAGAGGCCACCACGCACACTAATACAAATAAAGAACATTTGAACTGAATCCACATTGATGACTTGTGTATTGTGTATATAGCCCTAAACGTTCTATTTTATTGCGTTATCATCATCATCATCATCATCATCACAAAAATCACAATTAG